>NC_029789.2:16517971-16521320 GCF_000816755.2 Arachis ipaensis | reverse complement strand
CAGATGCTGTTTTAGTTTGATTGCAATGAGTTTAATACCATCACAATAAAAAGGGGTTATAGTTGGAACTAGTATAGTGTTAGACAAAGTCAATTAAAAATTAGCCTTGATTTATAATTTGTAATGTGTTTGAGTATATATTTACTTTATGAGTACTGTACCGGAAAAAAAAAATTAGCCTTGGTTTGTAATTTATAATTTGTTTGGTGACTTTAATTATTTTATTAAATTTTTTCATAATAATAAACACCTGAGTGTATATATATATATACATATGAGAGTTAGACTGTATTTATATATAGGCAGCTAGTAAAACCACTTAAACAAAAGAGTACATTTTTTCTGAAAATACGATACAGAATTTGATTAAGGGAAAAAACACTTTAAACAGAAGAAGAATAGGTTTCTTCTGATTACAGTACAAAACTTGATTAATAGAAGAAATACGTACAACAAACAGTAAAAACAAAAGAAGAGTATATTTTTTCTTATATTACAGTACAAAACTTAATTAGTAGAAGAAACACTTTAACAAAAGAGTACCTTTCTTTTCATTTTATTGTACTGAGTGTGAGTGTGAGCCTTGAGAGACTCCCGCATCAGAATCAGAGAATGACGCCACGTGTGAAGAGGTCACATCACAATTGTACGCGTATCCACGGAATAATACAGCTTCAAATACAGGTGTCTCCCAACCATCCCTCCCTTTCGTCATTCATCAGCTAAGTCACTGCCAGCATATAAGTAACCGATTCCAAAATTCAGCCAAAAATTCAAACGTCACATAATTAATCACTTTTGTACATTACTTACAAATATCAAAATATTACAAATTTTATCTCTGAATTTTTAGCAGAAAATTATAACAAATTTTATTGCCAAATTTAATTGTACAAAAAACACATTGCACCTAAGTTCTGATCCAAAATTTACAGTTAATTCACTATTTTTCAGTAGTAAAAAATAAAAAAAGTTAGCAAATCTACAAAAATATTAATTTTTAGTTTAGATAAATATTTTAACTGTACTGTAGTTAAAAGATGAAAATAAGACTAAACTAGCCAAACTTTACCCTACAAATAAAAATTTGCTTCATACTATAGTCTGTGTTTGGTAATAATTTCTAAGATGGATTGTTCTTTCTATTTCTTTGCAAAGAAGAGAATAAAACAGTAATAAATAAATATAGAAACTAAAACTACTTAAACGTTTTTTTATGTCTAAAGGTTAAATTAAACACACTCTTAATTGTATTGTGGTTAGAAATGAAAATACATCACGAACTATCATTTAAACTGTTGTAAATATATAATCTAAGTCTGTATCTATTATTTTTCATAAGAAGTTTGAACTTAAATTGTTTACAAGTCCAACAAGTACACGAATTTATTTAAAAAATATGTGTAAATTAGGAAAAGAAGCAAAAGTTATCACTGGACCACATGATAAGTTTATGAAAATTTAAATATGTATAATATAATTTCCATTGATAATTATACAGTAATACTAAAAAAATAATAAAATATTAATTTAAAAATAATTTTTTATTACATCGCATATCATTATTAGTTCAAATAATGTTTATGTAATTTTTTTATTTTTTTACGATAAACATTATTTCCTTTCTCTATATATTTGTGCCGTTATGCGTGTATGTGTGACCCACTGACCCCTATCTCTCTCTAGTCAGCACTTCAAATAGATCACTATCAATTATAACTCAGTTACTTCATACGTTCCATGGATAGCACCGCCGAAGCAAAATCCAAAAAAATCGAACGCCGCTACGATACTTTGGGAAAGAAGAGAAAGCGATCTATCAGGTTCGCCTCTTCCGAGGTAGCTGTCCTTCCTTCCATGGAAGATTCATCGTCCTCATCCTCTTCCCCCACTAATAACGCGCCAAAGCAGAACTGCACCGCTGTCGCATCCGCTTCCTATGGTTTAATATCTGTCATCGGCCGACGGAGAGTCATGGAGGACGCCGTTAGAGTGGTCCCCGGTTTCGTGCCGGTGGAAGACGAATCCGGAGGTTACGATTTCTTTGCAGTCTACGACGGTCACGGTGGAAGCATGGTGGCGAATACTTGCCGCGAGAAGCTGCACATGTTGTTGGCGGAGGAAATGAAGGAGGCAAAGGCAGCAGGGCCTTTGGATTGGCATCAAGTGATGTGCTCGTGCTTCATGAAGATGGACCAAGAGATTGTAGGTGACGAGGGCAACGATGACATGTCGGGTGGGAACACGATGGGTTCTACCGCAACGGTGGTCGTTGTTGGAAAGGAGGAGATTGTGGTTGGCAACTGCGGAGACTCTAGGGCGGTGCTGTGTCGCGGTGGCGAGGCCTTGCCGCTTTCACGTGATCATAAGGTGATGCACATGCATGATTAATGCTTTTTGAATACTTACGTAAACATATCTTCGTATAAAAATAATAATTAAAAATAGTTAAATGAATGAATAATATGAAATTGTGTTTGTGTGTTTGGATTATGGTCAGCCTGATCGTGAGGATGAGAAAGAGAGAATAGAAGCAGCAGGTGGAAGAGTGATCGATTGGAATGGTAATCGTGTTTTAGGTGTTCTTGCTACATCAAGATCCATAGGGGACCACTACATGAAGCCATTTGTGATAGCTCAACCAGAGATACAGGTGTCCCGCCGAACAGATTCCGATGAGTTTGTGGTGGTGGCAAGTGATGGGCTGTGGGATGTGGTGTCTAACAGCTTTGCATGCCAACTTGTGAGAAATTACCTTAGTGGCAAGACCGACATGACCACATCCGCGGAGGCAGCTGCCACTTTGCTAGCCGAGCTTGCCATGGCTCGTGGTAGCAAAGACAACATCACTGTCATTGTGATCCAGCTCATTAACGCTGCTTCTCCTTCAACTCCTTCAACTTCAACATAAGCTCAGCTCATCCATAACCGTATGATAGGACTCTTTTAATAAGCAGTGAGAAGGCTCATAATTTAGTGTGTGTTGTTGTGATATTTGCTACCTAGATTATTTCTTTTGTTAGATTAATGTTAATGGTAATTAATTATAGTAGAAGTACATAAAGAGTACATAAAGTATTATGTACTCTTTATGTATTTTTAATATAATTAATTATTATTAATATTAAACTAATAAAAAAAATAATTTAAGTAACAATTTTCTCATAAACTCTATGGAACCTTTAATTTTCCTTTTTTAGTCGTGTGTATGTGTTTGTGTGCGCCTCTTGTTTACTCAACCGTATGTCTATGTAGTATGTCTATGTAGTTCAAATAAATGTTGCGTTAATATATGGGAGATAATAAAAAATGAGTCAAAATAATTTAAATTTGTCTTATTTAGTATTTT
>NC_029789.2:16516862-16517886 GCF_000816755.2 Arachis ipaensis | reverse complement strand
TATGTTAATAATTATTTGATATTATTAATTAAAATAATATTAAACATGTTGAAAATTAAAAAAATTGTAATTTCAGATAGATTTTCGGTTTATCTTCTTTAATTTTTCTTTCCTTCAACTTCTTCTCTCTTTTCTCCAAATTTCTAAATAAGAAAGAAAAAGTTTACATTTTTTGTCTTTAAATTTATTTTTTCACTTAAATATACTCCATTTCATCCGCTACTAAATAACCACCTCATAGACTTTCACGACGACCTCCACCGCAAATCTCTCTTGCTTTACTACCTACACAGTCTCTTTTGCTTTCTCTTTCTCATATTCAGCATAATGAACACAAAATCCACAAGACCACGATATATAAAACATACGTTTTTTAATTCTAGAATCATACCAATATATACATACACAACAGTACTAAAATTTAAATTTAGATCCATTCACACACCCTTTTTGAGACACATTCACACGAATAAAAGAGAAAACAGAGAAAAAATAAAGGGAGGAAAGAATAAAAAAAACCAAAGAGAGGAGAAGGAGGCCAAAGACATTAACAAAAAATGTTGAAAAGTGTCGGAATTACAGACCAAATTGTTAAAACTATCCCATGATAATATTATTATTGTCAGATAATTTTTGATGGTATAAATGTTACTAATAAAGCTTTTCAAATTTTCAGTCTAAAACTCTATCATAGAAAAGTAAGTCTAGTATTTTTTTTACTAAAGATATTATTATACTTTATATAATGAATAGGAAATACACGATCCAAAGTGGGACAAAAATTAAGAGATGGAGTTCTTTCATAAAACATAGAGCCATGGACTATTTAAAAAAAAAAGAAAATAACTTAGAGGAAAACACAAAGTCATTTAATAAAGATAAGGGAAGTAACGGTAGACATTCTAATTGGGCCAAAGTTCTTGCTGCAATCTCATTGCTAGATTAAAGGTTGAAGGTCTCCTAAGGCACTGTCTTCGTTTCTTCGAAGATCTCTCTATTTCTTGATTTCCATAAACTCCAGAAT
>NC_029789.2:16511422-16516313 GCF_000816755.2 Arachis ipaensis | reverse complement strand
ATCATCTGTTTCCACCACTCTTCAAAGGACCTCATAGATTGGTTCAATGATGTCGATGCTAATGTAGACAAACCCCAAACCTCCTTTGCAGCATTGCAACATACGAGACAGTGACAAATGGTCTCTTCTTCTACACCATATCTTGGACAAACCGGTAAAGCTGTTGAAAATCGTTGATGTAGTAGTTTAAGAACACGAAGTTTTTCATGGATAGACCTCCATAAAAATAGTTGAATTGCTGGATTTTGCATTGCCTACGGAAGTTGCTCTATTGGGGCATGAGAGAAAGCATATGCAATTTGATATCCAGAGACCACATCGTATTGCGCATTTCTATTCTTGGCCCAAGCGATCTTGTCAATTCCATCCCATTCAAAGGAACGGCACAAATTCGAGCAGCTATGTCAGAAGAAAAAATTTCGTTCATCAACTCCAGATTCCAACTCCTATCATTTCTCAATATATCTTTAACTCTGTAAATTGTTGTTGCTGGATTATTGGTAGGATTAATATAAAAAAGGATATTGGGTAGCTAAGGATCTTGCCAAATACGTATTGATTTACCAGTTCCTATGCTCCATCTAAGTCCTTTCTCTACTACCTTCCTTCCTTCTAGTAAGCTCTACCAGCCCCAAGAAGAATTTATACCTTTTTCTGCTGTCAATGGCAATGTATACCGAAAATACTTAGCCTTTAAAATGCGAGCCAATAAGAAATTAGGATTAGTATTTATCTGCCAAAACTGTTTACCTAACAGTGCCAAATTCTGAGTCTTCATGTCCTTGAGGTCAAAATCATCTTCTCTCTTTTGTCTAGTCATTTTGTCCCAGTTGATCTATGCCATCTTCTTCTATGTTTCTTGTTGCCCCCACCAGAACTGCATAAACATCCTATGTATTTCATCCAGAAGCATTTCTGGGAGTTTGAAACATGGTAAGGTATACACAATAATTACTTTCGCCACTGCCTTAATAAGCACATATCTTCCACCTGTTGACAATAAGTTTTCTCTTCCAATATTGTAATTTCTTTTTAACTTTATCTTTAATAGTTCCAAAAATAGTCTTTTTGGATCGTTGATCGATGGATGGGAGACCCAGATACTTATCTTGCATCTCTATGTGCGGAATACCCAGCCTGTCAGCTAGTTATAATCGTAAAGAGAATACAGTGTTTTAACTGAAAAAAATCGCAGATTTGCTGAGATTGACTTTTTGTCCACTTATTCTTTCATACATTTCTAGGAGTCCTAATATAGCATTGCATGATTCTAGAGATGCCTTACTAAATAAAATAGAGTAGTCTGCAAAGAGAAGATGGTTAATAGCTGGACACCTTCTGTGAATTCCGATGCCTTGATGAATAATCCTGTTTTGCTCATCCTTGTGTAGCAAGAAGGAGAGTCCTTCTGCGCAAAAAAAAAAAAAAATAGATAGGGGGATAGGCAGCATTGCAACATACGAGACAGTGACAAATGGTCTCTTCTTCTACACCATATCTTGGACAAACCGGTAAAGCTGTTGAAAATCGTTGATGTAGTAGTTTAAGAACACGAAGTTTTTCATGGATAGACCTCCATAAAAATAGTTGAATTGCTGGATTTTGCATTGCCTACGGAAGTTGCTCTATTGGGGCATGAGAGAAAGCATATGCAATTTGATATCCAGAGGCCACATCATATTTTCCATTCCTATTCCAGGCCCAAGTGATCTTGTCAATTCCATCTTCATTCAAACTTATAGCGCAAATTCGAGCAGCTGTGTTAGGGAAAAAAAGTGCGTTTATCAGCTCCAGGTTCCAACTTCTATCATTTCTCAATAGATCTTTAACTCTGTAAATTGTTGCTGCTGGATTATTGGTAGGATTAATATAAAAAAGGATATTGGGTAGCTAAGGATCTTGCCAAATACGTATTGATTTACCAGTTCCTATGCTCCATCTAAGTCCTTTCTCTACTACCTTCCTTCCTTCTAGTAAGCTCTACCAGCCCCAAGAAGAATTTATACCTTTTTCTGCTGTCAATGGCAATGTATACCGAAAATACTTAGCTTTTAAAATTCGAGCCAGTAAAAAATTAGGATTAGTATTTATCCACCAAAACTATTTATCTAGCAGTGTCAGATTCTGAGCCTTCAGATCCTTGAGGCCAAGACCACCTTCTCTCTTTTGTCTAGTCATTTTGTCCCAGCTGATCCATGCCATATTCTTCTCTGTTCCTCGTTGACCCCACCAAAATTGTGTAAACATCCTATGTATTTCATCTAGAAGCATTTCTGGGAGTTTGAAACATGGTAAGGTATACACAATAATTACTTTCGCCACTGCCTTAATAAGCACATATCTTCCACCTGTTGACAATAAGTTTTCTCTTCCAATATTGTAATTTCTTTTTAACTTTATCTTTAATAGTTCCAAAAATAGTCTTTTTGGATCGTTGATCGATGGATGGGAGACCCAGATACTTATCTTGCATCTCTATGTGCGGAATACCCAGCCTGTCAGCTAGTTATAATCGTAAAGAGAATACAGTGTTTTAACTGAAAAAAATCGCAGATTTGCTGAGATTGACTTTTTGTCCACTTATTCTTTCATACATTTCTAGGAGTCCTAATATAGCATTGCATGATTCTAGAGATGCCTTACTAAATAAAATAGAGTAGTCTGCAAAGAGAAGATGGTTAATAGCTGGACACCTTCTGTGAATTCCGATGCCTTGATGAATAATCCTGTTTTGCTCATCCTTGTGTAGCAAGAAGGAGAGTCCTTCTGCGCAAAAAAAAAAAAAAATAGATAGGGAGATAAAGGGTCTCCTTGGCGGATACCCCTTGTTAGTTTAAAATAACCAAAAGGTTAACCTTCCATAAGAATCGAGTAAGAAACAGTTGTGACCAACTCTCGAATCCAAAAAATTCATCTATCATCAAAACCCATCTTCGTCATAATAAACAATAGGAAACTCCATTCAACTCGATCATAGGCTTTACTCATATCTAATTTAATTGCCGTTTCATTCTCCAAACCACTCCTTTTAGTTTTTAGGTAATGCATGCATTCATGAACTATTAGTATATTATCAGAAATAAGCCTGCTCTTTAAAAATGCACTTTGATTCACACTCACTACATTATTCATGAACAAATGTAGTTTATGCACCAATATTTTATAAATAACCTTATAAAAAACTGATGAAAGACTAATAGGTCTGACCTGTGTCATATCTCTGGCATCTGAAATCTTAGGGATTAGGCAAATCTGAGAGTGGTTAAAATTTTTCAGGATTCTTCCCCCACCAAAAAACTGCAAACTACCTTAAAAACATCTCTGCCTACAATATTCCAAAAGAATTGAAAGAACTTCGCCGTGAATCCATCGCTCTCCAGGGCGTTCTGGGCACAAACACTGAATGTTGCTCTCTTAGTTTCTTCAAAAGTAACCGATCTCAGCAACCTTCGATTCATGTGAGTTGTAACCGAAGGATTGAATTCCTTAAAATTCATACTCGGATTAGCGCTTTCTGCCAAGAAAAAAAGCTGTTTAAAATAGTCTTTAGCTACCTTGGCAATGTTTTCTCGAGTAGTGGCTAGAGTACCATCCGCTCCAACTAGTCTCCAGATGTTATTCTTCCGGTTTTTAGTTTGGAACTTTAGGTGAAAGAATTTTGTATTACGATCCCCATTTTTCAGCCAATTGCATCTTGACTTCTCTCTCCAGTAACTTTTATCTGCTTTATAAGCTTCTTCCAATCAATTTTCCAATGCGTTTATTTCAGGACCTGCATGGGTACCCTCGACTCTCTGCTCTTCTAATTTGAAAGTTAGCTCCTTGATTTCTTTTTTGAAATTTGGCTTATGTTGCTGCTGCCAAATTATCAATTTGTGTCTGCATAATTTGAGTTTTTGGGCCAATATAAACATATGTGATCCCTAAATTTTCATCCCCCAAACCTCCAAACTCAGCTGTCTAACCTCATCCTTCTCACACCATCGTTCCTGAAATTTAAATTGCTTTTTGCTTTTCCATGTGGGTGGGTCAGAATCTAGCAAATGAGGAGAATGATGAGATCCATTCTCAGATAGTCTTCTCACCACAACTTACCCGTATTGTTTCCTCCACTGCATATCGACTATCACACGATCCAACCTCTCTCTAATCAGTTCCTAAAAAGTAAGTGTAGTTTAAAATATAAATAATTTAACATGTTTATTTAGAGATAGAAAACTAACCTCAATTCTGCAAGAACAACATACGTATATGAATAGCATGAACAATTAACACTACACAACTTTCAAAAAGTCAGCCAAAAAAAAGCTTTCAAAAAAAATCTAAAACAAAAAGTTAGTAAAAGCTAAAACTTAATATATAAAATTAATAATCAAAACTAATAAAATTTTTAAAAATAAATTGTAAACGGAGATAATTAACTACTTAACCTAAACAAAAAATCCTAATTAACCGTAAATTAACTTATTTTGTCTAAATTCAACCCTAAATTAACATAACTTCAACCTTAAACTAAATTCAACCTTATTTAATAAAATTCTAAATTAACAAAAAAAATTAAAAACCCTGATTTATGTAATTAATTAACTTAATTTAAATTTTATCTAATCTAACCTATATTTTTAATTTCTAATTAGACTAAAATAATCTAACAAACAACATAATGTAACCATATCACACATTTCATAAAAGAGAATTCAATAAAAAATAATAAAGTTTTAATAAAATCCTAAATTAATAAAAAATAAAATAAAAACTATTTTATCTACATAATTACGGCCTTAATTTACAAATTTAGAATGCCTAATCTTATTTAGTTCTTAATTAGAAATATAACAAATAACAAGCAACACAATCACACATTTCATAAAAAAAAATTGGACGAAAAATT
>NC_029789.2:16508678-16511396 GCF_000816755.2 Arachis ipaensis | reverse complement strand
GGACGAAAAGGACGAAAAATTTAATAAAATCCTAAATTAATATAAAAATTAAAAAAAAAAACATAATTTATCTAATTAATTAACTTAATTTAAAATTTACCTAATCTAACCTTCATTTAAAATTCTAACCATACATGTCATAAAAAATAAAATAAAGTTATAATAACACTGTAAATTAGAAACAAATTTTGTAAAAATTAAAGTTTAATGAAAATCTAGTAACAGATGCATTTTATTTTGAAAAAGTATATGGAACCAACTTTAAATTAACTAAAAAATTTATTGTGCTAATAAATTCATTTTCTGGTCATTATTTACCACACATAAACCGTGGTGACCCACAAGGTTTTATGTGCAAACAAGTTTCTTCATAAATCGTGGTGACTCTCCACGGTTTATGCACGCCATCTCTCTTTAGTAAACCGTGGTGACCTACCACGGTTTACACTCTATATCTTTTGGCCATAATCCGTTGGGACCTGCCACGGTTTATGCACGTTTTGAAACCGTGGTGGGTTGCCACGGATTACATAGAAATGGCTTTTTGCACATGCAGGTAACAAGAACCAATTTTGTACATTTGGGTAAATATTTTCTCTATTCTATTTATTTAAGTAACTTGGTATCTTCTTGTTCCTAATATTGTTGATTTATTTTTTATTGTTACCGCGTTGGAGTTTTTTGTCGGTCAATCCGACTGTAATGTTGGTACCTTTAAATTCTTTATTCGCACCAAAATTTACTATCAGATTTTGGGACGAGCGACCGAATCCAACGATAATGTTTTGGCAGGACAAAATATTACCGAAATCCCACATAAAATTTGGCAGTAAATTTGCCATAAATGCTCCACGCAAAATTCGACGATAATCAACAAATTTTTTGTAATGAGAGAGCAGGACAACAGAAAGTGCAATGTTGTGGGAGACGGAGTAGAAGAAGAAAAATAGAGAGAGAGGACTGAATAGTGAGGTAGGAGGAGAAAGACGTCGACGTCGACACTGATTATCCTTTTCTTTTTCTGTTCCTCGAGACTACTGATATTGCCCGAGCGGGTTCCTCATCTCTGCTACTTTCACCAATTTGATCGCATGAAGGAGATAAAGGCAATGGTTTTAATAATTTGATTTGGGATTTTTTTATTTTTAAAATAATTAAAAATATGATTTCATTTTCATATAAAATAATAAAAGATGACATATAATTATGGACTTCAGTATAGTTTGTCAAGTCATCTACTTTGTTAGTTATCTCAGCATTTTTTGTTGATGAAAATGAGAGTGATTGATGTTTGGTTATTTTGGTCAAATTTTTAAATTATTCAGAGATTTTTTTTTTGTGGATAACATTTTTAAAAGATTTTTTTGTCAATATAATTTTTTAGGTACCAATTAGTAGTTAACTTCAAATTATAATAATGTTGGCAAACTTCAAATTAGTAGTTCGTTCCGATTCTCTTCACTGTATTGTACTGTACTGCGATCCTTCATCTTATTTGATACACTACAAAAATATCTAGCCTGCTGCTCTGAAAAAGAAAAGAGAAGAATGGATGAGTAGCAAGAAATTGAATATAATATTAATTATAGTATTATTTTGATGAGGGAAACATGCACTAATCTAAATTTTTCAGTGAAAATAATAAAATAGAAGTGCTTTGTCTACCATTTTTCAGGATAGGATTCTTTGCGTTGTAGTAACCACCTAGCCTAAGCTACTGGATTCACTTCCATTCCTCTGACTTCTTCATTCAAAGAACAGAATGGTCTTAACTTAGTCATGTCCACCGTACTACCTACTCGACAACGCACCATTATTATTATCACTTCCATGACCATCCTCTTGACTCTTGAGACTCCTTTAGCTTTTATTTGGATATAGAAAAAAAAATAAAAAAATAAAAAATAAACTTTGTTTTCTTATTTGTAATAGATGAAAACTTTTTTTGGTGAGATTCACAAAAAAATTTTTTTTCATTTTCTTTGACATTCAAACAAAAAAAATAAAATTTTTATTTATTTTCCTTTCATTCTTTTTCCTTCTTTTTATTTTTTCTTAAACTAAATATAGTGTTAATTCTTTTTTTTATAGCATCTTCTACTCCATGAGTCAAAGACTAATTTGTGGGAAGGTGGACGAGCAAGTTAACTCCTCAACCATTGGTTCTTCAAACTCTCGTCTTGTTGAAACAGGACCAAAATCCAAAAATTGTTATTTTTATTATTTTTTCTTTTAATATTATTGTTGTTGCTGCTGTTGCATTAAGGGGACATGTGATGTGATCAACCCATCCCGCATTATTGATTATTGTACTAATCCCCTAAAATCTTGGGCTTCCCAAAAGCATACAAATGTTAGGCCCAACTTGTAGCCCTATTATTTTTGGACTTGACCACGTAATCTAAGTCCACACCCACCCAAACATTTACTCTAACCCATACCCATACCCATACCCATACCCGTACCCGCTAATCAACTTCATCTTCTTCCTACCCTCTAACGATGTAACCCATTTCCTCTAAAACTTCACCTACTATCTACTATCTTCTATAACCACCATAAACTGAGCTTGGTTGCTAGTGATACCCGTCCAGTGCTACTTTAATTTCGCACTTAAAATATGAAGTTTAAAGGGCTACATGTTGAAAACATATAATCCTTTAAATTTTATATTTTAATATGTAAACCGACCTAATTCCTTAGTCTTAAAGATTCGTA
>NC_029789.2:16507748-16508632 GCF_000816755.2 Arachis ipaensis | reverse complement strand
TTATAAAAAATTAAAAAAAATAATTTTTTTTATAATAAAAAAATCTTTTACTATTTTTTTAAAATAAATATTTTTAAAATTAAAAAATAAAATATAAAATATAAATTATTTTTAATATAAATATTTATTATTTAAATTATTTTTTTGAAAAAAAATTAATTAAATTATTTACTTAAATTGAGTCTAAATAAATTACATGGCGGTTTCTTATCTCTTAAATGTAAAAAATGTTCGGGTATCGGTATTTGTATTGAAAAAAAAAACGTATTAATATTGATTCAAACGTAAAAGAAACAAAAAATATTGATCGCCCAATATTCTTATAAAGATATTTATTTTATTGTCTATTTTATTGGATCTACTATTTTCGATAATTTGAAAGTTTCGAAAAATATTTGTACTTTCAAGGAAATTTGATGTGTCCCAACATTTTAAGTTAAACAATAGATAATTTTTCATAGAATTTCGTTGAAGTTAACAGTATAACAATTTTGTATTAAAATGAAATAATACAAAATTAATTAATACTGGAAGAAATTTGGTGTAAGAAAATCACTGAACAACCCACGTGATGTCGGCGTTGGACCTATGTAGGGAATACATGGAGATTAATTTCTTCAAGCTTCAGAAGTCAGCTTAAACCTCGCTGTAACCAAAAATAAAGTCAGCTTTCCCCTGTTTGAGGGTGTAATGAGATCACAACAAGTATTAATAAGTTAAATAAAACCCCTTAATCTTCACCGCAGAAAACATAGAATTTTTATATGACATCACCATCAAAAGCCAGCAGAATGAGGTGGTTGTTATATCTCTAAATCAGCAAAGTGCCAAATAAATTGCATTTCATTTCATTTCCTAAGAAGAATTAAAATGGGCGACACAGA
>NC_029789.2:16487957-16507643 GCF_000816755.2 Arachis ipaensis | reverse complement strand
ATATCATAATGGTGTAATATAGACCCGATGCACCTATTATTATTCGCTCTACTTCTGTTTGTCTCGAGAATATGTAAAATTTCAAACCGACCTCATCCGAATTCAGAAACTTATCATCATAAGTCACCAAAAAAAAAAAGAAACTTATCATCATAGTGTAAAAACAGAGCTCATTGGTACAAAAAACGGTGACCCTCGTGAGACAAAGGTCAAACCGCCAAAGGCCACTCATTTTCCATTGCAATTTGACCTTATCGCTAAAGTTTTGTCTCCATTATTATCGGAATTAAATGAGTCATGTATTTAGTTAAGAGGATGGAATAATGCATGGATTAGGACCCCAAATGGCTTTCTCGCAAGGTCAACTAATTATTGATCTCATGGAACCAAGCCACAGTAGGCATGGTTATAATAATTTACTAGTATTTTTATTTGTTTATGTTATATTAAAAATAATATTTTTGATAAAGATATTATTAACCTTTTTTCAAACTAATGTTCAATAAGTTTAGACGTTGATCGATGTCAAATGTTAAAAATATTTCGATCAAATTTTTAAATACATATTAGAATTAACTTTGATTGAAGTCGGCTGTGTCAAAGAAGAGATTAGTAGGTTTTTCTAGAAAGCATTAAAAATCTTAAATCACCCTAAAAAATTTCAGAAAATCTTAGATAACCCTAAAAAATCTTAAAAAATTTTAGAAAATTTTAAAAATCTTAAAAAATTATAAAAAATTATATAAGACCTTAAAAATTCTTAAACAACTCTAGAAAATCTTAGATAACCTTAGGTTAGAGTTAAAATTAGGATTAGGACTTAAGAAGGATCAGGGACGGATCTATATATTGTGCAGTGGGGCAAGCGCCCCACTACAATTTAAAAATTTTTTGAGTAGTATATGATAATAATATTTATTTGTCCTCATTAAATTATTGAATTTAACCCCACAATAATTTTTTACTCAACTTTTTGTACTTAATAGTCAGTTTAAGAATTTCATATTAGATATTTATTAGAATAATCAATTCTCAATTTAAATAAGATTGGTGTTCTTTCTTAGAAATGAACTCAAAAGATATTATTTATTTTTTTTAAATTAATTTTAGTTTTTTCTGTAGTAACTACATTAATTGAAGGCACATATTATAAGATTACAAATTGAGAATATTTTTGTTGAAAATATAAAAAAATTTAAGTTTTTAATGTATTTATTTTACAGTTATCAAATGAAAAAATTTAAAATATTCTAATAATAAGTTTGTCATGTGTCTTTAAGACACATATTAGCTAAACTTAAATTATTATTATTATGTTATATATACTTTGCCCCTACTATCAAAACTTTTTGGATTCGTCACTAATTAGGATTATAGTTAGGGTTAGAGTTAGGGTTAGGGATTAAGGTTAAGATTAGGATTAGGGTTAGCATTAAGGTTAGAGTTAATTTTTTAACATGTAGTTACTCACATTTTAATACGGTTACTAATATCTTGAAACAGTTCAATATAATTTAATTTTATACAACATTTTTAATTTAATTTTTTAAAATCCAATTAGTACTAAAAACCAAAAAAGGTTGAGATATCGAGGTCAAAGTTTGATAAGTACTTCTCAAAAAATATAGTATTTATTGAAAGAAATTCATCAAAAAAAGAAATAAGGTTGATCAACAAATCTTATAAGAGAAGAGTTATAAGTAAAGATAATTAATGGCAGTTATTCATATTGTACAAAGAGCAGAAACAATTACATAAAATACACGTGAAAAATATATTTGAATTTGATTAGTTAAAAAATTCTATAAATAGATAAATAGATGAAGATGAAAAAGAAAAGATTTGAAATCTTTAAAAAAAAAACGCTCACATTCCACTCACACTTCTAACAACTTTCTGAATCAGTCCAGAATTTGTTTTCTTCAAAAGATTCCTTTCATGTTTTTATTTTTTATTTAAATTCTTTATAATTTTCTTTCTATACAATTTACTTGTAATTTGATTTCATTTTTTATTCAAATAATTTAAATTTTATTGTTCATCTTAAATTTCAACAAAATTTAATTCTTTTTTTAATAATAAAAAACATGAATTTTGATGCAAATAAAATTGATATTCACAAAAAAAATTATTCTCAAAATTTAAATATTGAACCAACTCAAATATTTTGTTTTGTCAAAAAACCTAAATTTTTGTTAACATTTTTTATTTACGAAAAATATGTAAAATAATTTTAAAATAAGGCGTTATTATTCCTATCCATGTCTTCCAATAAATTAAAAGATAAGTACGTAATTGGTGAGAGACAATTCAAATTGTATCCGTACTGAGTTTACTTTATTTTTTCTCATTAACTTTATTTGTTGTCACTATATAATCTAGAATCAGTCAAATTTGAGATGGACTATTGATGCGAGTAGTAATTAATATAAAATAATATGTGAAATGTGTCAAATAAAGCAAAGTACATGCAATTTAATAGCCCGATATATATAACAATGATATTTACTCTCTGAGAAAAGAAATATTCACAATTTCACATACACACCAGAAAATGACGTTTATGTAAATACAGTAGCCATTTTATCATCGTTAAATTAATAGCAATTTAAAAAAATAACAAATATTATTAATATATTAAAATCAGTTATTAAAATTAATTATTATATAATTTTTATATAGATATTTGATTCTTCACTTTATTACTCGGATTTTATTGTAAGTTCGTTATAAGTCATAACTCGATTTTATTTGTCTTTATTCTAAGTTTGTAACGGATAATTTTAATAACTATTATTCTGATTTAATGACAAACGGTTATAACATCAAATCTATACCTATAAAGGCACTAATTTCTATATCTCAAAAAAGACCACGTGATAAGTTGCACTAATTTCTATATCTCAAAAGAGACACTATGTGATAAGTTCTATTTCACGAAAAATCTGTAAAACAATTTTAAAATAAGGTGTTATTATTCCTGTCCACGTCTTTCAATAAATTAAAAGATAAGTACGTAATTGGTGAGAAGCAACTCAAATTATATCCGTACTAAATTTACTTTATTTTTTCTCATTAGCTTTGTTTGTTGTTACTTTACAATCTAAAATCGGTCAAATTTGAGATAGACTATTAATGCGAGTAGTAATTAAATAAAATAATATGTGAAAATGTCAAATAAAGCAAAGTACATGCAGTGTAATAGCTCGGTATATATAACAATGATATTTACTCTTTGCAAAAAGAAATATTCACAATTTCACATACACACGAAAAAATGACACTTATGTAAATACAGTAGCCATTTTATCATCGTTAAATTAATAGCAATTTAAAAAAATAGCAAATATTATTAATATATTAAAATCAGTTATTAAAATTAATTATTATATAATTTTTATATAGATATTTGATTCTTCACTTTATAACTCGATTTTTATTGTGAGTTATAAGTCATAACTAGATTTTATTTGTCTTTATTCTAAGTTTGTAAAGGATAATTTTAATAACTAATATTCTGACTTAATGACAAACGGTCATAACATCAAATCTATACCTATAAAGGCACTAATTTATATATCTCAAAAGAGACCAGGTGATAAGTTGCACTAATTTCTATACCTCAAAAGAGACTATGTGATAAGTACTATTTCACGAAAAATCCGTAAAACAATTTTAAAATAAGGTATTATTATTCCTGTCCACGTCCTTCAATAAATTAAAAGATAAGTACGTAATTTGAGAGAGGCAACTCAAATTGTATCCGTACTGAATTTACTTTATTTTTTTTCATTAGCTTTGTTTGTTGTTACTTTACAATCTAAAATCGGTCAAATTTGAGATGGACTATTGATGCGAGTAGTAATTAATATAAAATAATATGTGAAAATGTCAAATAAAGCAAAGTACATGCAGTATAATAGTTCGGTATATATAACAATGATATTTACTCTTTGGAAAAAGAAATATTCACAATTTCATATACACACGAGAAAATGACACTTATGTAAATACAGTAGTCATTTTATCATCGTTAAATTAGTAGCAATTTAAAAAAATAATAAATATTATTAATATATTGAAATCAGTTATTAAAATTAATTGTTATATAATTTTTATATAGATATTTGATTCTTCACTTTACGGAAAAGCTCTGCATACAAGCCATGCTTTATAAGTTCATTAAACAATAAAACCAAAATACGCGCTACTCCACATACGTTGATTACACGCGCTATATAAGATCCCGCGTATATCTAACTACCAAATTTAAAATATTTGTTTCATTCTTCGTTTTCGTTATTTTGAGATTTGGTTGTTCTTCTTCTCGCGCGTCTTCCCTCCTTCTTCTCCATCGTTCCTTTCCTCTCATTTTCTCACTGGTATGTTCTTCGTTTACGTTACCTTTTTCTCTCTCTGCAACTCGAGCTTCGTTTTCTATTTTGATTTGTTGTTTTCTGAAATCAAAGTTTGAACTCGTTTTGAAGATAATGGATCGTTCAACCTCAGATTGTCAGCTGAATCCAGGCGAAGTGGATTATGATTTTGAATCTAACGAAGTCCCTGAGGTTTGATTTACATAGGATTAGTATGAATTTTCTTTCAGTAATTTGTATAGCATTGTGTAGTTGAAAAATTGCTGAACATTGACTGTGAAACTAACACGTTAACATGAATCTATCGATTCAATGTATTAGTTGTGATTAATTATCTGGAATTTGTAGCAGACGCTCGGGTGTAGATCAATTCCATTTTGGGTGTATTTTTGCTAGAAGTGTGGGTGTATTTACACTTTACTGGTTTTTTGTTATTTTAATTGGGTTGTTGTTGTTCAGGTGTATTATATCAGACATGATTGGGTGTGTTTTTAGTTGTTGACATGGTGTATTCTGCAGCCTATGTATTTACAGTTTATGGCTTTAAAGGTCATTCTGTAGTTGAGTTGTTGCGGTTCAGGTGTATCATATTAGGCATGATTGGGTGTATTTGAATCATATCTATGGGTGTATTCACAATTCTGACACGGTGTATTGTGCAGCCTCTCTCGGTTGTTGATGACGAGCTTGTTCCGAAGGTTGGAATGACCTTTAGCACCTTTGAAGATGTTGGAAAATTTTACAGGAACTACACCAAGGCTGCAGGTTTCTCTACAAGAGTTCGGTGCACAAATAGGAAGGGAAACGAGATTAAGAATCAACTGATTACATGTAGCAGAGAGGGAAAATGGAAATCTAAAATATCTCCGACCGAGACGACCAATCCGACAGCAGGTTTAAACTGTCCAGCAAGAATTTATATACACACATTGAAGGATGTCGGTGCTTGGATCATTTCAAAGGTTGTGCTGGATCATTCACACCCCTGCTGTCCAAGTAAAGCAGAGATGCTCAAACAGCACAGGAAACTAAGCATGTCCATTCGTCGTACGATAGAGAATAACGAGGAGGCCGGTATCAGACCAAGCAAAACCTACCAATTATTTGTTGCGGCTGCCGGGGGTCACTGTGAGTTAAATTTTATCGAAAAGGACGTGAGGAATTACATTACCAGGGAAGTGCGGAATGTTTCCGAACAAGAAGATGCAAAGGAATTCGGGAAATATTTGTTTAGAATGAAAGAGAAGAATCCGAATTTCTTTTTTGAGCTCAAACTCGAGGAGGATCAATCGATTAAGCTGGCTTTTTGGGCTGATGCAAGAAGCAGAGCTGCCTTTGAGTATTTCGGAGACGTCATTTCATTCGACACCACCTACAATACAAACAGGTAACTAACTGCCCCTCTTTATGATGCTAAATTAATTTATTTTTACGAATCCGCAGCAGAGGTGTATATTGGTTGTTTCATTGGGTGTATACGAAGCATTTGTTGGGGGTGTATTTAATGATTTTGCATTCTAGACTATGGTAATTTGTTTCAGGTATAATTTGGTCTGTGGTTCTTTTGTCGGGGTGAATCACCACGGTCAGTCAACACTTCTCGGATGCTCTTTGATGAAGAACGAAAAAATTGAATCATTCAAATGGTTATTTCAATGCTGGCTTCGTTGCATGGGAGGAAACGCTCCGAAAGGGTTTCTAACCGATCAGTGCGCATCAATGAAAAGGGCTTTAGAGGCCTGTATGCCAACAACAGTTCACCGTTGGTGTATTTGGCACATCATGAAGAAGATTCCAAGCAAATTAAACGGGTACAAGGGACATGCCGATATTGAACAAGAAATGAGCCAAGTTGTTTGGAACTCTCATAGCAAAGACTCATTCGATAGGAATTGGAACGATTTTCTGCTGAATTTTGGTCTTGCGGACAACAAGTGGCTTTCAGGTAATGTCTTTTTAAAATCTGCAGCAGAGGTGTAAATTGCATGTTCCCTCGGGTGTATTTACAGTTTGTGTTTGGGTGTATTATGCAGATCTGTACGAACACCGTCACATTTGGGTTCCTATCTATCTGGATCACCACTTCTGGGTAGGGATGAGAAGCACACAAAGGAGCGAAAGCATGCATTCATTTTTTAACAAGTATATCACCCGGAACAGCTCGCTTATTCAGTTCGTCAAACAATACGATAATTGCCTCCGAGGCGAGAGGGATACTGTGCCGTCACGCACTAAGCGTGTTAAGCTTCGAACAAGTAAGCCAAGTGTCCCCTAGATATATACTGGAACGATGGAGCAAGAAGGTAAAGAGGCGACGCACACACATCAAGAGCAGCCACGACGAGCCACTGATGGAGCCAAGAAGCAAGAGGTTCGACCAATTGGTTTTTCGTTCGCAAAATATTTGCGAATTTGCATCCGAATCGGAGGAGCTGACTGCAATTCTGCACCCTGCGTACGATAACGTCATGGCCGAGATGGAATCATTAAAAGCCAAAAGGAAGGGGACGTCTTCTTTATCCCACGAAGACGCTAACTTGGAATTCGTTAACGAGCTTCAAAGCCCGCCAAGGATTCGAACAAGAGGACGTCCAAAAAATAGGCTAGGTTCAAAGTTGGACAAACAGATTTTAAATGCCACAAAGAAGAAGAAGACGAAAGTTTTAAGCGAGGTAAAAGTAATGTTCTTTAAATTTGTGGCGATTGAGTTTATTTTTCTCGTTAATAGTTTAGCTAATGTGTGAGTGTTATATTCAGATAAACCTGTTTGATGCTGCATCAGTGGTGCATTCAAATTCCAGCCAATATCAAGGACACGTTATGAATTATCAGTTCAGGGTACCAGCAGCAGGGGATAACTCTTTGGGTGTATAGTTTTAGAGAATATGGGTGTAAAAGCACTGTTCTTTTGGGTGTATTTTTGTTCATTGACAATTTACATATAGATACATATATAGATACATATAGAACAAAAGCTGTAAAAATTCGCAGGTTATGGGTGTATATTTGATTTGATGTTTTTCTTCATATTTTAGTACTTGTAATTCATACATTTTGAATACAGCACAGACAGTTTGGGTGTATATTTTATGCAATCTTGGGTGTATTATTAGACCTGCGTTGGGTGTAACAGTTTATAATTTGCGTTTATATATGTCTTGATTTTTTCCTTCATATTTTACCACCTGTAATACAGCTTTTGAATACAGCAAAGACAGTTTAACAGCACAGATAGTTTAACTATGGAAAAAAATATACATGGAATAGAAGTTGTTGATAAATGACAAATATTTACATCATTTGTTCAATTTACAAACTACCCACAGTTGGATTACACAGTTTCTATATCAGCAGAATTTATCTGACAAAACAGACTCAATAATACAGAGGATGGCTTCGACAGCCTTATAGAACTACTCTCTCTAATTGCCCGATCTCTCTGTTTATTCATCTCACTGAATAGTATCCGGGAAGCATACTCCACTCTATAGTGGTCCACCTCCTCCTACAATTAAAAAGTATATTTTGTTTAATCAGCAACATTAATTCAGTAAAGTAATACAGAGTTATATAGTTCTAAAGACAGTTACCTGTTTCCAATTATCCCATTTATACTTCCCCTTTTTAATGTTTTCCGGCTCAATTAACTCAAGCCACTTCATAACGTAGATAGTGCAGTCATAGCTGAAAATGAAGAAAATAGATTACAAATCTCATTTAGGAAAGTTTAATGTTCAGAGTCACAAATTTATACCTTGTTTTTTGGCCTGATATTTTAACATATGATGCTTTAATTTCCTTCTCCTTCTCGTCTTTCTGCAGAGGTTCCCCGCCGGCATATGCTCTCAATCTTGAAAATACATATCCCTTAAATACCAAAACAAATCAGTAATACACCCGAATGAATGCACAAGATACACCCAACTGAATGGACAACATACACCCAACACAACTAACGAAATAGACTTATCTATTAAAGTAAAGAAGACAGAGGCAACTTACAGTGAATTTATTAATCTGCTTTCTCTCTTCGCTTGGAGCTTTTTTGTGTAGCGGGTCAAGTATATGACATTTCCGCTTTGTTGTATTTATCAGCCATAACCACCAATGCCCCGAGTGGCAAACAGGTGCAAAAATCTGAAGGATTGCCACATTTCAACAGTGTGTTATTTTATTTGGCATATAAGTAAATAAGCATACTAACAAATTTAGCAAACAAAAACTTACATATGGATGCGAAGTTAATTTTTTTCTATCTATGAAGGGAATAAAACTCGGGTAGTCTTCCACCCTGAATTCCTTATTCGTTTTCGATGATATGAATTCCCCCTCTGGGTGATCCGAAAGTGCCATGCTCTGCAAGAATTGCGAAACAAGAAATGAAATACTGAAAATACACGACTTACACCCAATCGAACGTAAAAAATATACCCAATTCAATACAGAAAATACACCCAAAGTTCGTAGAAGTAACACTTACCACAATATCAGGGGGGAGACAGTATATTTGTTCTTGAAACCTCTTTTCATTTTTCTGGTTGAGGATGAGGCAGATGGTAGATACAATTAGGGGTGTTCAAATCCAAACCGATCCAATTTAAACCGCTCATCCAATCCAATCCAAACCGAAAACCGATTAAAACCGCACTAATTCGGATTTGATTGGATCTTATTTTTTGCAAACCGCTGGATCGGATCGAATTTCGGATCTACTTTTCACAACCGATCCAATCCAATCCAAACCACACAATGTGTTATAATATTATTATTTTATTATTATGTTTACAATTATACTTATAACATATTCAATTTGTTATACATTTTTATATTTTTCATGTATTATTATTATTATTTACGTTTCTTTAGTCCCTTCAATCTGTAGCATAGGGGTTGGTTCAAAATCTGTCTCAGTGGTTGTTTGGGATGCCGGCACAAAAACTTGAATTGGGACTCTAAACAAGAAGAAAAATGAAAGGTTAACAACGCCTTTGAAAATAATAAGGTTATAAGGTTGAAATATTCTTGGAAAACTCACATTGCAAGCGCATCCGACGGTGTCTGTTCCCTCACAACCATCATATTCGAATCAGCGGGACTCAACCTAAAATACACCCAAAGAAAGTAAAAAAATACACCCGAACAATTCAAAAAGAGGACAGGCTTTGTTTTTTGAGAACTTACATACTTGCAGTTTTTGCTTTTTTTTCCTGCCTTTTTTTTTTCTTGAATAAAATAATAAAGGGCTTTTTTTTCTAAAAAAAATATATATAGAATTAGAAGTAGAAGTTAATAGAAGAACAAAAGTAACGGTTATTTGAAAGAGAAATTACATGCTCTCTGATGGCTGGTTTACACTACTCTGTTCTGTGCGTCCTTGAGAGGAAGGATCATCACTTCCCAAGTTCACAGCCCGTATTCTAAAACAGATTTCATGTTATTCAGACAAAATAAGATACAGGTATAAAATACACTCAAATGAATGCACAAGATACAACCAACCGAATGGACAATATACACCCAACACAACAAACGAAATATCCCAACTTAATAAACAACATACACCCAACTTGATCAACACAATACACCCAAATGGTTCCACAAAATACACCCAAATCATGATAACAAGATTTTATTAAATAAAGCTTCTTACGTTTCAGAGGACACATAGCGACCTTCTGTCGATCGCAGGTCAGCTTGGTTCTCTCTGCGAAACAAGAAACAATTATTAGCAAACAAAACAGGCGATATTTTGTTTATCGTCGTTGGCAAAAGGAACGCCATCTGTATATAGAGGATGAATATCCTCTTGAACATCAGGCGTTCCTCTTCGTTGCCAACGCCGATTTCCATCATTTCATCGGTAAGACTTTTGAGGGTCTTACCCTGGAATCTTCTAAAAATTATTTTATCATCATCAGAAAGTTTCTTATACTCAACTTTCTCAGGAAATAGATCTCCTACAAAAAGGAAAACAACAAAGTATCCAAGTCGGTTCAAATACACCCAAGCATCAACTTAAATACACCCAAGCAACAACTTAATATACACCTATAATTTTAAGCTAGTTACCTGTTGCATTGATGCCAAGCGCATGACTTATTGTTTTTGGTGTTATTTGGAAAGAACCATATCCTGTTTTCAGTCTGTTCTCCCCAAGTTTGAAGTTGTTTGCTAGCTCCCTTAACAGTTGGTGATCCACCCTCAGTGGTGGGATGTGCATCAACCCACCGAATCCGAGATCCCTCACAATCGCCTTCTTCTCCTCACTCATGTTTCTGAACTTATCACTTAGGAGATGTGTGACACACTTAAGGTCTTTTGTTTGGTTTCTTGCTGCCATTTTCTCTGAAAAGAAAAATATACCCAAAGATATCAGTAAGATACACCCATATATATGAGTCAGATACACCCATTAATAACAGTAAGATACACCCATTGATAACAGTAAGATATACCCATATGTATGAATCAGATACACCCAAAGATATCAGTAAGATACCCCCATTGATAACAGTGAGATACACCCATAGATATGATTTAGATACATCCATATATATATCAGTCAGATATCACTCAAACATGCTTCAATATCAAGCCACATTACAAGGTCAAGCAGTATACACCCCCCAATTTACGGAATAAACCCCCAAAAATCAGTTACCAGAAGATCTAGAACAACAAGAATAACAGGAGAACTTAGAACAACAACGTAGAAGAACAGTGTAACAAAGAAGCAAGAATAACAGTAAACCCTAGAACAACGACGTAGAAGAAAAGTAAAACGTAGTTTGTAATCTGGAAAATATACAGAAATCTTAATGAACTTACGTTGAGTATTGTTGCTTTGTTTTCTCTTCAGATTCTTCATGGAGAGTTTGATGGTGTTTTGATAGAGGTTTCGAACAACGACTTGTATATTTTGAACTTTGATTTTTGCTCGAAAATGGAAGGGTTTCCTTGTTTTCGAAACGCTTTGAGAAGTGGAAGAAGTGGAAGAGTCTGCCATACGTAACCGTTTGAGTGTTGAGCGCGTGAATGTGACGCTCCATGTTATCTCTCTTCATGCGCGTGAGTTGTATTTGGGCTGGGCCAACTTGTAAGCTTGTAAGCTTGTATGTGTAGCAGGCCCGTTCACTTTATAACTTGGTTTTTATTGTGAGTTATAAGTCATAACTAGATTTTATTTGTCTTTATTTTAAGTTTGTAACGGATAATTTTAATAATTATTATTCTGACTTAATGACAAACGGTTATAACATCAAATCTATACCTATAAAGGCACTAATTTCTATATCTCAAAAAAGATCACGTGATAAGTTGCACTAATTTCTATATCTCAAAAGAGACTACCTGATAAGTTTTATTTCACAAAAAATCTGTAAAACAATTTTAAAATAAGGTGTTATTATTCTTGTCCACGTCTTTCAATAAATTAAAAGATAAGTACGTAATTGGTGAGAGGCAACTCAAATTATATCCGTACTAAATTTACTTTATTTTTTTCTCATTAGCTTTGTTTATTGTTATTTTACAATCTAAAATCGGTCAAATTTGAGATGGACTATTGATGCGAGTAGTAATTAATATAAAATAATATGTGAAAATGTCAAATAAAGCAAAGTACATGCAGTGTAATAACTCGGTATATATAACAATGATATTTACTCTTTGAAAAAAGAAATATTCACAATTTCACATACACATGAAAAAATGACACTTATGTAAATACAGTAGCCATTTTATTATCGTTAAATTAATAGCAATTTAAAAAAATAACAAATATTATTAATATATTAAAATCAGTTATTAAAATTAATTATTATATAATTTTTATATAGATATTTGATTCTTCACTTTATAACTCAGTTTTTATTGTGAGTTATAAGTCATAATTCGATTTTATTTGTCTTTATTCTAAGTTTGTAACGAATAATTTTAATAACTAATATTCTGATTTAATGACAAACGATCATAACATCAAATCTATATCTATAAAGACACTAATTTATATATCTCAAAAGAGACCACGTGATAAGTTGCACTAAATTCTATATTTTAAAAGAGACTGCGTGATAAGTTCTATTTCACGAAAAATCTGTAAAACAATTTTATAATAAGATGTTATTATTCCTGTCCACGTCTTCCAATAAATTAAAAGATAAGTACATAATCGGTGAGAGGCAACTCAAATTATATCCGTACGGAGTTTACTTTATTTTTTTCTCATTAGCTTTGTTTGTTGTTACTTTACAATCTAGAATCGGTCAAATTTGAGATGGACTATTGATGCGAGTAGTAATTAATATAAAATAATATGTAAAAATGTCAAATAAAGCAAAATACATGCAGTTTAAAAGTCCGGTATATATAACAATGATATTTACTCTCTGAAAAAAGAAATATTCACAATTTCACATACACACACGAGAAAATGATGCTTATGTAAATACAGTAGCCATTTTATCACCATTAAATTAATAGCAATTTAAAAAACATAACAAATATTATTAATATATTAAAATCAGTTATTAAAATTAATTATTATATAATTTTTATATAGATATTTGATTCTTCACTTTATAACTCGATTTTTATTGAGAGTTATAAGTCATAACTCAATTTTATTTGTCTTTATTTTAAGTTTGTAACGGATAATTTTAATAATTATTATTCTGAATTTGTCATAACATCAAATCTATACCTATAAAGGCAGTAATTTCTATATCTCAAAAGAGACCACGTGATAAGTTGCACTAATTTCTATATCTCAAAAGAAACTACGGGATAAGTTCGATAAGTTCTATTACATGTTTAACTATCTGTAATAATAGAATTCTTATACCTCTTAAACACTTACTGACTTGAGCGTTGAAATGTCTTTTACAGGTAGCCACCTATTGTGTTTTTCGACGTCCAAGTTATTTTCACTCCATTAAAGAAAAGGCGTATTATAACAGTGCAAGAGACGAGTTATACCTCGGAAGTTAATCCGCACAAGAACAATTAGCGCCGTCTGTAAGGACGAGTAAAATGATTTCTACTCCCCTCAAGTTCATAAAACTTGATTTACATTCAAATTTTTGAACCAATCTCAACAATCTTGTTTAAGATTTTATTTAATACATTTTATCAAATTTTAATCTATCGTAACTTTTTATAAAGTATGATTTTATACATTTGAATTGCTTTACTTTTATGTATCATAATATTTCACATCTCACAATCGATCAACGAACCAATCCGAGAAGAAACTTGGCTTTCAACTGATCCGAGAAGAAACTCGACTTTCAACCAATCCGAGAACAAACTCAGCTTTCAACCAATCCGAAAACAAATTCGGCTTTCAATCAATTCGAGAAGAAACTCGACTTTCAACCAATTCGAGAACAAACTCAACTTTTAACCAATCCAAAAACAAATTCGACTTTCAATCAATCTAAGAAAAAATAACTCAATTTTCAATCAATCTGAGTACAGACTCGCTTATCAATTTTGCAATTTTTTTTAAAGTTTTCTACTTACACAAGTAAAATTATATATTTATATTTTAAATAATTCTTACAAATAGTATTTTTTTTCTCCCTCTATTTTTGTCTATTTTTTTGCAAGACAATATTCATCGTTTTCTATTTCTATTACTAAAGATAATTGATTCTTGTGTTTTTATTTTTTTTAAAAAAATGAGAAAGAGACGTCCTATATTAAAATACAAAGTTATTTGTTTGCAATAATGACATATAATAACTATGTCAATTGAATTTTTATTTTATCATGTATTATATTCTTATTGTTTGATATTTTTATTTATACAATTAAATGAAAGTAATGATGAGTTCAAATCTTAAAATTAGATTCTATCAAAAATCAATTGTATATAACTATTATACTATTCACTTTATGCTATTAAATTTTATGTTACCATTTGTTTAATGCAGAAAGTTAAGTAAAAATAAAATAGTTACAAATATGCAAATTTGTTACTTTTGCACAAAAAATATACCTCATATCTAAACAAAATTTATTATATTATTAAATAATTAATTATTTTATTATTTTATTAACAAGTTAATGCAGATTCTACGAAACAAAGTTATAATATTAACAAATAAAATTAAGTAATTCACATTTGGTATGTATGACATTCATATGTTGTCTTTTTCTCTACAATTATCAAATTTTAAGGTATATTTTTCTACTTTAAACTTTCTTGTACTTTTACAATATATATTATTCAATTTATGTTGCGATTTATATATATTTATTTTTTCAATTTATCTTATTCATGTCATATGATCTTCATTATAAATTGTAAATATTCAATAACTAATTGCTTTAAGCGAGAAATTCATCAATAAGTTGTTGTGGATCGAAAAAATTTTCAAAATAATTGATCATTATATCCTCAGATCATATCAATCGATTCCATCAACGGATACAATCAAATGCTATATCCATGCCAGAAAAATTGTTTTCAAGTGAAAAAGCATCCCCCACATAATTGTTTTCATCGAATAACTTTTATCACTAAATTATATCATTATTTAGTAATTTTTTACAAATTTATTATATTAATTTTTAATATCATATTTAATTCAATAATGTGATATATAACTTGATTAATGTCAAGATAAATTACAATTTTTATCTTTTTCACATTACTTTCTATTGAAAATTTATAGAATTTATTTCAATATTGAAAGCTTATAAAATTTTTAATATTTTCTAGAATCAAATGCATATATACACTATTCATGCATAGTCTTATATCTCTATCTTTTTCTATATTATTGTCACATAAAGTTATTATCCAAACTCTCTTGAAGCTAAAGCGAACAATGCTCTTTTCCAAAAATTTAACAAAATCATATGCTCAAACTATGATCAACAAAATCTCATTTATTTAGGTGATATCAAACTAAAACAACAATTTATTATATATTCTCAAAAAGTATAATTCTCGTGCTCTATTTTACAAGATTTTTATAATTATGCAAAACTATAACTTTTCTTTTGACTTTAACTTTATGCAAAACTATAAAGTTCTTGCATTTGATTCATAATATCACCAAATAATTTCACATAATAGAACATTATAATGATTTTAAATTTTTTGTTCCACTAGTTTGTTTGCTTTATTTTTGTTCTTAGTGCAAAAGAACGATATCACTATTGTTCGTTGTTATATTATTTTATTATTACCCAACTGAGTTTTCATAGATCAAATCGTCATCGTCATTATTAAGTGCCTTCAATTGAGTCTTATTTGTCCAAATCTACAAAATAAAGGGTCAACCGTTTTAAATTTATCTTTAATATTTTGCATTACTATTTAATTTTATGTTTATGAAAATAAATTCAAACAATATATAGATCAAGATTTGAGATCATCCTCTACTAATATCATAATCGCTTAAAGCCAAAATTACTATTTATTACTCTAAATTTAATCAGGTATCAAACATGAGACAAGGATAAATTCCAAGAAAACTGACATTCATGGCCAAGGGATCAATCTTAACCTTATTTTTATTTCTATTCTAGAATATCTATCCATTTGCTTCTTTTGTAGTATTTAGTTTGCTCTTTACTTCAAGAGTGATGATTAAATGACTAAAATTTTTTCTTGAATTTGAAAAGACAGACAACTATAGATTCATTTAAAGAATGAAATAGCTCAAAAGCAATTATACTAATTCTATGATTATTATTTATTCTGGTAATTCCTTGTTTAATCGTTACAGGTAATGAAAGACAAATGATCTTAATAGAACAAACTACCAAGTCATTCATATCTTGATAATGAAAAGCAAATGACCTCGATAGAACAAATTATCAAGTCATTTATACCTCGGTATAACTATGTCTAATTTAGTTTGTTTATATAAATCTTTTATCAAATTTTAATACATCATAACTTTTTATGCACTTTATACATTCCAATTGCTTCACTTTTACATATCATAACATTTTACATATCATTGTCAATCAATAATTCAATCAATTCGAGAAAAGACTTGGCTTTCAATCAATCCAAGATGACTCAATTTTCAACCAATTCGAAAACAAACTTGACTTTCAATCAATCTAAGAACACTCAATTTTCAATCAATCCGAGAACAAACTCGGATTTTAACCAATTCAAAACAAATTCGGCTTTCAATCAATCTGAGAAAAGACTCAATTTTCAATCAATCCGAGAACAAATTCGGCTTTCAATCAATCCAAGAACAAACTCGACTTTCAATCTATCTAAGAACACTCGATTTTCAATTAATCTGAGAACAAACTCGACTTTGAATCAATCCAAGAACAAATTCAGCTTTTAATCAATCCGAAAACAAACTCGACTTTCAATCAATCCAAGAACACTCGATTTTCAATCAATCCGACAACAAATTCAGCTTTCAATTAATCCAAAAATAAACACGGCTTTTAAACAATCTAAAACAAATTTGGCTTTCAATCAATCTAAGAAAATAATCGATTTTCAATCAATTTGAGTACAAACTCAGCTATCAATGCATTTGAGAACAAATTCGATTATCAATCAATCCAACAACAAGCTTGGCTACGTTATCAAACACATTCGGCTATATTGTCTAAACAAGGACAAACTCTCTCTCTCTCAATTACTATTTATACATATTACATCTTAACACCAAACTCAAGTAAAAAAGACTGATCTTCAACTATATATGCTCTATCCATAATTTTTTTTATGCATTTTCTATCATCCATGAGACCATCACTAACTATTTCTTTTTTTCTTACTATATCAATTCCTAGAACTTACTATTCATGGCAAAACTTCTATTTGAGAGGAATAGGAGCAAAAATCAATAAATAAGTAGCTTGTAACCACTATATTTCAATGTGTTTTTATTTAATTAATATTATTCTATTTCTCTGTCATAGCATTTGAAATTACATACTAAGAAAGCAAGGTGTTGGATTCTAACGCTTGCATTTATTAAATATTGAATCTTATTATGACAACTTCATAAATTTACATGTAGAATTTTTAGCATTAAAGTCATGAATTCAAATTCAAATTCGCCAATACAAGATGACTCTAGCCCTCAAAGTAATTCTTTAGAATTTCTTAATTCAAAATATCACTACTTGGCATATGAGTAATTAGTTCATTTATTTTATTCTACAATTTATATATATTTATTATGGTATTCATATAATTTATTTCACAACATCTATTTTTGATTAAGCCAATACTTATAAATCAAAGATGAGCGAAAAATAATCATCGGTCTCTTATTATAAATTGACGAAGTATTTATCTCACAGTTAATTAACTTGAGCAGATAAAATTTATTGTAGAATTATTTATTTTTTGAATAAGTGCTGACATAATAACCCGACTAACCTTGGGGACTCACCATATCATTATTCACTTATCTTTTAATCGAGTTATAACTCATTTTATTTTCTAAGTTTAACCTGGATCATATGATCGGCAGATAAAGCTTGGGGCTGTGATCCGTTACCTTATAGCTTGGTCTTTATTGTATATTATGAGTCATAACTTGACTTTATTGCCTTCATTCTAAGTTTGTAACGGACGATCTTAATAACCATTATTCTGAATTAATGACAAACGGTCATAACATCAAACTCTATTAATCAACTCTATGCCTATAAAGGCACCAATTTCTATATCTCAAGAAGACCACATGATAGACTTCATGTTTAACATTCTATAATCCTATACCTCTTAAACACTTATTGATTTGAGCGTCGAAGTGTCTTTTGCAAGTACCCACTCACTATGTTATTCGACGTCTGAGTTATTTTCACTCCATTAAAGAAAAGGCGTATTACAACAGCGCAAGAAACGAGCTATACCTTGAAAGTTTATCCACACAAAAACAATATTGTTCTAAAATATTTTTATAAGCCCAAAACTAAGAACCGAGTTCAAGAGTATAAGAAATTCTAAAGAATCAGTTTGATGATTAAGTATTCTCTCGGATTCCAAAACATATATTACAAAGAGGACATTAACTTCTCATAACTCATTCTAATGTCTAATAACTCAATTTTATGAGATTAATTGTTACATTATAACCATCATTTTACTATTAAAGGAGAATGTTATAACAATAATTATATATAGACCTAAAAACATCATATGAAAAGAGACAACAAAAAAGTATCAAATAATTCATGAGAATAAGAATTCATTCTCCTAGATCAATTTAACCTAAAGAACAATTCATAATCTTTAAGGTAGCGTTTGTTTTGAGGTACTGGGATGGAGACTGGAAGACTGGAACTCAATCATGTTTGTTGGCATAGATACTCGTACTAAAATTTCAATCTTTATCCCCAAAATTTCAGTATTTCATTACTTTCAAAAAGTGGGGACACAGGAGACTGAATTTTTTGGAGATAGAGACTAAAATTTTAATAACATTTTATACCTAAAATATCTTCATTTCATATAATGAATTCTAATTTTACCCTTTGTGCAAATTAAATTAGAGTTTTATTCTTATTTTAATCTCTGTCTCCCATTTTACACCAAACACAATACTGAGATTTATTTCAATATCTATCTCTTAGTCTCTGTTTCTCAATCTCAGTCTTTCAGTCTCTGTGTCTCTTCCAAATGCTACCTAAATAACATAAGAAGAGGAACTCATAACATTACAACCTCACAATATATGCATTACTCTAAATATGTACACTAAGATATAATCTCTAACTTAGTTCTTCTTACGACTCATGCTAACTTAAGTGTCAGAGTCTTTGCAGAAACACCCCACCATTGGAAATGACGAGTTCGGAGAATTAGCAACTCGGAATAGGAGGATGTTGGTAACATCGTGTCTCCAACTTACTCTCTACAATTTTATTCAGGTAATTCGTAAACTCGAAAAATCAAAAAACCCTTCTGAAGAGATATATATAGTTTAATTTATTTGTATATGTATTATATTTTATGATTTATTTTATATTAATAATTAATTTTAATATATATCTAATCTGATAAAAAAATAAAGTATGACGTTATCACTTTATTGTAATTAATTGAATGAATAATTCGATCGTAAACTAATTATTCGACTGTTGTAATTCGGTAGTTGTAAAATAATTTATCTCACTTGATAAGTAATGTATAATTTTTTTTTTCCAAATTTAAAGAAGGTAGTCTTTTAAATCTCATTCATCTTAAATATTATATTTAAATCTATTCGTATTAACTTGAGTGCAACGATGTAAGATTGTCTTTTTTAAGTACTCATAAATTTAGGTACAGAACCTGATGTAGATAAAAAGGGTCAATGGTCTT
>NC_029789.2:16487021-16487898 GCF_000816755.2 Arachis ipaensis | reverse complement strand
GGCTCTCTCCAGTTTAAAGTTTTAGCTTCGCCCTGCATAATTCTGTGTTCTTTTCAATAAAAGTATAATTTGTTAAAAGGAAAAAGAATTCTTGTTCAGCGGATTCATCAATTCCAAAATAGAAGGTAAAATTAATGGTAAAAATCTAGATATAATTAATTTTAGATTAAATTGATAATAAAAAATTATTAAATAAAAATTTAATTAAATTAATTAAATTATTTAATTATTTTTAATTATCAACTTTACAAAAAATTAAGTGTATCTAAACTTCCACCAAAATTAAATGTGTAAATAGAGATGAAGATGATATCTACTATATGAGTCATGAGTGTAAGAAATGTTTTGTTGGTGAGACCTGTGACCGAGTCACCTGCTCTGTTTACAGCTACAAAAGGTCGTGGAAGGTGGACCCTATCCAAACCATGCCCCAAACCCGATTACAACAATGTCAACTTCACCTTCATCACTTCATGGATTCATCTATCTATTTCCTTTTCTATATCCAAATATATCCCTTTTCTTCCCTGCCCCACTGCTCACCAAACATGTTTGAAATTCTGAATTCCCCCTGCCTGTCCCAACCAAATACGACGCCGCTTCGATCTCCACGTGGCAGCATCAGGATATGATAGGAGTGAGAGGAGCGGCACACCGCAACCAACTAACCTCCCTCCTACATAACACTGCCCATGATTAATCGGAAAATGATTATGGAAAGAAACCAACTAGAAAAACAGTCAATTAGAACAAATTAGTTAAAAAATAGATGATTTTTTATAAAAATTTTTTTTGTTATTTTAACTTTTTAAATTTTAAAATAAAAAATATAGATAATTAACTTAAGTTAGTTTAATAATTAAATACTTTTTTATCA
>NC_029789.2:16481792-16486996 GCF_000816755.2 Arachis ipaensis | reverse complement strand
TTGCTGTAGAGGTATATTTTTATTATAATATTTAAATATTATAATAAAAATATATTTTTACAATAAAATTTTTATAAAAAATTATTTTTTATTAATTGATGTTAAATTCAATTAAATTCAGTGATTAATGTAAAAATATTACTAATTAATTAGTATTATTATTATTATTCAAAGTAAAAAGAAAATGAAACGAATTGCAGATACAGCCAAAACACACCTTTTTCAGAGTCAATCTCACATTCCACAGACCTTTCCACGCGTTGCCAATCTGTTGGAGTTGCTGCTACATCCAATAATGCCCTTTACAGTTCACATTTATTTATTGGATTCATCTCCCTCTTTTAATTACCTCATTGCCCCTTCTCTTATCTTCTTTGCTTTTATTTTTGTGTTTTTCTTTGAGGCTGTTATGGATTTGGGGATTGAATAAAAACCAACATTAAGTTCATTCATAAAATATTTGTAGTGATAAATAGTACAATATGTTTCTCTAGAAATATTTCTTCCAAGCTCATACCAAGATAACTCTCGTTGAGTTATAACTTATAAGTGGTTAATTAATTCAATGAAATAAATTAAAGTAGAGAATGGGGGCGTCATGGTGATGTATATGTAGTACAATGAAAGGGAGGTAGATGTAAATATGGTAAAAAGGAGTTAATAAAAGAGTTAAGTTGACTATGGGGACCCGTTGTGAATGGAGAAGAGTGTTGTTAGGTCGTGTCACATGCATCTACAGACTAGAGAGCAATAAGATCGATCAATTTGGCCATGGAAACAAATTGAGGGGAGGGTGTCCTCTGTCACGAGCACTGTCCTTTATATTTGAAAAAAAATAAAAATAAATAAAGGGCCTACCACGACCCACACATTTTCAAAGCTACCTTTACGCCTTTAATGCACTTGTTCATTGATTGGTGACTCTTCTAGCTAGTCTAACCCCCCACTTTGATGGGTCTCTTGCAATTCTTATTTGAGTTCCACTTTCACACTCTTTTAACTCAATTCATAATCTAGACCAGACCCATTCCAACAATTTTTTTTCTCTCTCTCTCTCTCTCTCTTCAATGATCAATACGTGATTGTGGTGTATTATTGTGGACTATCTTCTTCTAGATTTATAAACTCTTCTCGGCATTTCAACACATTGACACGTATATAGGGCGTAGAGGTATCTAATCTAACTATTAGTCTATTACAACAAATGAGGGGAAAAAAAGTCTCTGTGTGCGTGGTACATACGTACACATGTAAATAGAACAAGTTAAGCATAGAGTTGAGGAGTCTCAAAATTTTTTATGCATATCTTAATAAACCAAACCCATAAAGTCCCATGCATTTTTGTTGAAATTATTCTAACTAAACATAAAATTCATCATTTCTTGATACATATACCCTTCCTCTTAATTAACGTAACCTTTTCACTACTTTAATAGAGGTATTGACATAAAGTTAGACATTTGACATGTGGTTCCCATACTGACTTGATAACTTGATAGTAACTATTACTAATAATAATAATCAATAAATTTGTTTCAACATTTTGTTTCAGTTATATGCATGTGGGTCTCTTCAGTTTGAATTTAAGACAATATATGTATGTTTGTATAAAAGAACTAATTATGAAGGTTATTACCTTACCAAGTATATACAAAAAATAAAATACTTAATTCATAACTTGCATTCAGTATCCATCAGTGTAACGCCCTAAATTCTCCCATGTGTTACCTACTTGAAGCCATTATTATACAATTATGTGATTGTTTCCTTTTTCTTTTTATAGGAAAATAGCTGTGACTATTGACTAATTCTCCCTTTTTATGTCTTGCACTGGAAATCGTTTAAAACCATCACTATCACATTCAATGGCATGTTTCCATTACAAGATAGATGGCAAAGGCACGTTACTGTTATTGCTGGCAGCTATATGAAAATCAAAGAGATTAATGAACACAAATGGCTACTATTTATCCTGTATCCATGCTTATCCTAGAATATATATTTATGGCCCTTCAAGCAAAATCACGCATAATTTGATTCTTTAAGGAAATTAAATGCGTCTTGGCATTATATTATGCTCTATGGTTTCTTTTACATGCCATGGGGTTTGTCAATACGCAAGACCATATATCCATGAGCTGAGTTAATCCCTTATTATACATGTATACTTAAAATCAACCACTAAATCAAATATAATATACATTATATATAAATATATATTATTTAATAAAAAAATACATTATTTAATTTATTTTTAATATATATTTTATATTAGTAGCTGATTTTAGTATACGTTTAACATTGATTGAATTGAAAAACACCAATTAATTCGCAAGTTTAGTTGCACATAAAATCAACTGTACTTTGTTCTTCTTTTAGGTGATCTTATTAGGAGATTTGGCTAGAAACTTAAAGTTAAAAGGGGTGTAGTGTAATGATTGAATCAATGACGAATTTAAACAAGTAAATAGTGTAAGAGACGCGTGGTACCACATGGATGTTACTATTTGGTAGTGCATTAAAAGGGCCCATTTTGGAATGATAGGCACAGCAGCTTCGGACTTTGTATGTGAAGTTGCTCCTCTCTCACGTTCTTGTATCATGTCACTGCAATAAATGGCAAAAGTAGCCTTTTTCCTTTTCCTCGTGGACCACCCTCAGTCAATTCTCAACCCCGAATTTTGTTTAGGCTACAGTAAATCCTTCCTTGCTGCATTTGCTTCAAGATTTTTCTAAAAACACAACCAAAAAGAAATGTTATCATTTGGAGTCATCCTTCCTTGTCATGAAATGAACTATGCTATAAATTTAAAAGAAAATAATCGGTTGGTTTAAAGAAGAAAAATTACAATAATATCACTTTTTCCTTTGTTATAAGCTGCTTCGTTCTTTTTCCAAAAACATGGGAAACTATTCAAGAATTAAATACGACAAGAAAAACAAATCAAGTAATACAAATAAATAAATAATAAGAAGAAAAATACAACCCCACCTCCAAAAAGAATAATAGTGTAGATAAGAGAGGGTATTATAGTAATTACAAGAGAGGAGAGCAAGTCCATGCGAGGGAAGAGGATTTGAGAGTTGCAAGTTGTGAACGGGATTCGCTGTAAGCCTGTATGATTAAGAAAGATCTATCTCTTGCTATAAATACATCCCCCACCTTGCCATACTCACCTATTCTATACTATAACTCCCTCTTCTATTCCCTTCCCTTCTCTTCTCTTCCCTCCATTCCAGTGATCCTCAGGATCACAATAAGTCAATTACCCATTCCCTCCCTAATCATAATAATACTTTATTCAATTCCCCTGTTTTCTTAGGGAGAGGGGTCAGTTTTTACAGAGCCCCTTCTTCCTTTTCTTGTTTCTTTATAACTCTGTTTTTAACTCACTACTGTTCCGTTCTGTACTTATAGCGCTGGAAAACCATCACGCTATGATGAACGGAATGCAAGAAAGAACCACACAGTTCGAACTCCACGACGGTGCCTATATGGATATCGGTTCCACCCTATCAAACCTCATACTGTCAAGCAGCACAAACACGCTGGACTCAATTTTCTGCCATTGTCCACAACCCAATCCAACTTGCACTCCTAACTCCATAATAGCATCTTCAGGTTTCGAACCTCTGGGCTCCTCCGTATACCTTCGCCAGAGAGACATCCTTGAAAAATTCTACCAGGAAAACAGGGTCAACAACAGGCCTTTTGTGCCAACATCCATGGTGACTCCATCAATGACCAATTCTTCTTTGACTTCTTCTTCTTCTTCCTTCATGAACCCCTGCAAGAAGAAGCTGTACAGAGGAGTGAGGCAGAGGCACTGGGGAAAATGGGTGGCAGAGATTAGACTCCCACAAAACAGAATGAGAGTGTGGCTGGGAACCTATGACACTGCAGAAGCTGCTGCTTATGCCTATGATCGTGCTGCTTACAAACTCCGTGGAGAATACGCGCGCTTGAATTTCCCGAACCTGAAGGACCCAACCAAGTTGGGATTCGGAGACTCAACCAAGTTGAATGCTCTCAAGACAACCGTGGATGCAAAGATTCAAGCCATATGCCAGAAGGTCAAGAGGGAGAGAGCCAAGAAGAATGCAGCCAGGAAACTCAAATCAAATGGCGGCGGCGACACGGCTAGCCACGGTGGTGGACAGAGCGAGACATCGAAATCGCAAAAGAACGACAAGATCAGCTCAGCTTCTTGTTCTTCTTCTTCGTCACTGTCGCCCCCTCGGCCTGCTAATTATGATGATTGGGCAAAGGAGTTGCTCTCGCCCGTGTCTGTTTCGAGGGAATGTGCCATGTTGCTGACAGATGATTCAATGGAATTCGATGATTGTTCCCTTGCAAGGATGCCATCCTTCGACCCTGAGTTGATTTGGGAAGTTCTGGCCAATTAGAATACATGTTCTTCTTTCTATCTTTAGTAGTAACTAGTACATGTAGGGATAGTACTACAATATAGTATTAGATTAAAGAGTAAAGAGTAAAGAGTAGTGATTGCTTTTCAGCAAGGAGCTGAAACTGTATAATATCATAATCACTCCTACTATTATGTTTGCTTTCTTAGTCACTTTGAGGGTATTTTAAGAATCGTATATGGTTGTAGATTTAAGCCTTGGTTTTTTGCTCAAGGCTTCAAGAGTTTTCCTATGGTTTTTGCCCATTGATATACCATCTTGTGTTGTTTTTTCATCCACAATCAGTAAATCAATTTATATTTACCTTTATTCATGAATTCAAATAACACCTATTTACTTTACGACTACAATTGGATGGATGACTCTACAAATATAATAATCTATGGCACATGACATCGGAAATCATTCATTCAAGTCTAAGATGAGAGTAAGCATGTTCGGGGGCACATTAACCGTGTTTGCTTGTAAGTGAATCAAGAAAAGAGTCCGTACCGTGGCCACTAGGTTGTGAATTTCAGAATTTTGCATTGAGGATACGGTCAACCAACTAACATGGCACGCCATGAAATCATCTCACGAAAAGCAGCATAAAAGAGAGTTAGGGGCGTGAATGAGTTCAGAGGTTGAAATGCATTGATCTTTTTATACCGTCATGCTGACCTCATACATGATGCAAGTGCAGCCAAGGCCCAGGATTGGACTAAAATTTTTATATATGAATAATTTTAATATAAAATACAAAAATATTTGATCATATTTTAGTGTTGTGGTGATAG
>NC_029789.2:16478103-16481621 GCF_000816755.2 Arachis ipaensis | reverse complement strand
GTGTCATAGTAGTGTTTAACACATAGTTTGGTTTATCACATGGGATTTCACCCCTAATAATACAATATTAAAAAGAAAAAGTTCTCATGATTGAATTTAATTTGGTATTTTAAAAAAAAAAGTATAAATAGACAATGAAAATACTAAATAATGTGAACAATGAATAATATATCTGATGTTTAATTTACTAGATGTGTATATGATTATCTTAATATTAAGATTTAGGTGGGTAATTTAGGAGTGCGGTGTGTTTTTATTTTATCGGATGTATTTTATTTTCTTGTTCACAAAAGTTAATGTTTACCTAACAAAGTCTTTTTTTAAACTATAAAATTATTAAAATAACTTTATTAGGTAGACAATGACTTTTGTGAATAATATGAATAATGAATTTTAAAATTGGCCCAATAAAATAAAAATACATTACACTCTCAAATTACCCACCTAATCTTAATATTAGGATAATCATCCGTACACACTTAATAAATTGAACATTCAATATATCTATTATTCACATTGTTTAATATTTTCCTTATTAAAAATCTACCTTCGCCTTCAACATATAGAGTCTACCACGCCATACAACAGTCACAGGAAAAGGTTTGTCCAACCGTAATAAGATGAAATTTATTGCCCTGTAGAAGGGGCATATACAAAAGTAAAATATGTGTAATTGAATGTACGAATTCAAGGACACCAACTACAAAAGAAACTAGTAGTTCATGATATGCAAGCCCCTTCAATCCAAATGGTCTTCCAATGGTTACATGGCCAATCAAGAAAGTGAGACTACTAGGTACTTAACTAAAGTAAATTCTGACTATTTTTTTTTCTAAGTATTATTGATTTATATCACAGTTAGCAGCAATGCAGCATAAATCAATGTACGACAAGTGAAGTTTAATTTTATTCCATTCTGCATTCAAGGTGAAGGAAGTTATTAGTAGGTAAATATTGAACAAGATGTAAAATTTAGAGCAATGATTATTAATATAGGAATAGTCTAGAGAGCCATCAATTTTTATATTTTGTATCAAGCACTTAACTATCAAAAGAAAAGTGAGTGATCAATCCACCCTATTAAACTCTTCCATAAGCTTCAATTTTGAAATCTTCACAAAGATCAAACACGAATCAATAAAATGCAGCAAACATGAACAAGTTCAAGCATTTGCTTTTCAGTTCAACCACTTCCAACCTGGTAAAATGCGTTTGTAAAGGGTGGGACTAGAAGAGTCAACATGAAAGCGTCAACAGTTTCAAGTATTTAACTATTTATAAATATAATTTAATTTTGATACACTGTCAGTGTAAAATAGTTTTACACGTGTATTTAATTACGTAATATCATATAGGTAAAAATAATTACTTTTCACATTAACCACGTGAATGGTTATCCAAAAGAACGGATATAATTGCACAATTGTGTAAAACACTTTATATTATTAGAATTGTTGTCAAACTCTCGAGTTAACTCGTAAACTCGTACGAGTTTCGAGTTTAGATATGGAATCGAGTTGACTCGGGCATAAACTCTATCTTGAGTAAACTCGGCTAGACTCGGTCAAACTCGGACAAACTCGTGAGTCTAGGACCGAGTTAGCAAGTTTGTGTTTTTCTTTATTTTTGCTCAAAAAAGCGTCATTTTGAAAAAAAAAACACTTTTTTTATTAGAATTACGATAACACTCCCAACGAATGAAAGAAAACTCACTCACAACTCACTCATCTGCATCGTTTCTCTCAAGTCTCACTTTTTTCATGTTCTGCCGCAGTCGCCGTTCCCCGTCGAGCTGCCGTTGTTCACCTGCGTCTGCTACCTCTGCTCTGATTTGCGCCATTATCTTTGTGAATTTTACCTAAAAAAAACTACCAAAAGTACCCATGAAGTTTACGAACACTGACAAAACTACCCATAAACTAAGGAAATTAAAGCTGTACCCATGAAAGATAGGTTCCATATGACAAAAGTATCCAAATCTTAATTTTTTGTTGATTTTTTAATAAAATTCCTAAACTATCCTACACTCAACCTCAACTCACTTTTTCAACCTTTCATAACTCAATTTCCACCAAACCAGACCGAAATCAATGGAAGTGGTGGTGGTGGTAGAGGATCGGACCTCAACCGATTCACTCATAAGTTTATAATCCATACCCAAACCAAATTAATCAAACACCAAAAAATACTCAAAACATAAAAATTTTCAAATCCATTCATCCAATTTCAATTCACTTTAGCAAAACTAGAAATAGAAAAAGCCATCAACCATAAAAAATCAACAAATCTATTCATCCAATTTGAAATTTATTTCAGCAAAATTCAGAAGTAGAAGTAGCCATCAACTGGATCTTCTGTAGATCAATCTCAGCCTTCATAAAAAATAGAAGCAGATTTTTAATAAAAAAAAATAGAACAATATCATTTTAGTAGTAATTAAATCAATTTCTGAAAAGAAGAAAAATAAAATAAAAATGTTTAAAAAAAAAAAGAAATACATTTTTCTTCACCAGCCGACTGTAACATCGTCAATGGCAGAACCTCCATTCACAGTGCCGCCTCCCTTTCTTCTCTGATTTCTCTTTACCGAACCCGCTTTTTGCATGCAAGAGTACCACGACCCCTCTCTCTTCTCAGGTGTGCGACGACTGTGTTCTCTTCGGCTGGGCCAGACGCGCCACAACGACGTTCTCCTCAGCTGCAACAGGCACGCCACAGTAGCATTCTCCTCAAGTTGGTCACAGGTGTGCGATGAAGGTGTTGTAGTCACCTTAATAGTGAGAGGGAGAAGCAGTGAAAGGGGAAAAGATTGGCGGTAATGGATTAGGTGGGTGGCGGACGGCAATGAGGAGGTAGGAGGAGAGTTTCTGTGACTCATGTGAGGGTTTTTGAGGGATAAGTGAGGAGAGAGGAAGAAGAGAAGAGAGGGAGTGATGGTAGAATAGGGTTAGGGTGGGGTAGTTTAGGAATTTTATTAAAAAATCAACAAAAAATTAGGATTTGGATACTTTTGTCATATGGAACCCATCTTTCATGGGTACAAAGTTAATTTCCTTAGTTTATGGGTACTTTTATCAGCGTTCGTAAACTTCATGGGTACTTTTGGTAGTTTTTCTTTTTACATATGTTGCCCTCTGCTTTGTATTTCTTCACATCTCCACTATCCGCAACCCCATCGTGCTATCACCGTTCACGAGTTCGACTACTTCTCCTACAATCCTATCTCTGCTCTGGTTTGCACCGTCGTGAAATCCATGACTATTTGTCATTGTCGTTCCGTGCTGCTGCTGCACCCTCACCACCGCTGTCTGCTGCATCCTTGTCTTCGATCTGCTGTTGCCGGGACTTTGTCCCTTCTTTTTTTCTGTATCCTCTATTTTTTGTATGCCTTTTGCCCTTTCTTTGAGCCTTTACTTCTTAATTTAGTTTTTTTTTTTTTGCTTTTTAAATTTTATTTCTTCTAATTTTAGCTTATTGCTTATCGTTTATGTTAGATGGTTAGATGGTTCATCTATTCA
>NC_029789.2:16476788-16478087 GCF_000816755.2 Arachis ipaensis | reverse complement strand
GAATTGAATATATATATATATAAACTTCATAACAGGTTAACTCGTACGAGTTAACTCGTGAGTCGAGTCTAGATCAACTCTATGAATTTACTTAGACTCGCGAATTTGACAACCTTATTATTAATGTATCAAAATTAAACCCTTCAAAAATATTTTCCATATTTAAAGTTATGCAAATAGTTGACCAAACAAATTTCATCCTCCTCCCCATCATAGATATTTTAGTTGAGGAAGACCATAATCATCATAGTTGTACCTGTATAAGGGTTGGCACCATGTGGTGGGATCAAATTCTTCAGTGGTCAATGGGGACACAAACACGGCCTACAACGAAGAAATTGTCACAAAGGCTTTCTACGTGATTTTTTACAACTTTGAAAACAAGTCAACTTCAGCCTCCTTTCATAGTCAACGTATAAATGACAAATTTTATGAATAAACGATAAATAGATCCTTAATTTTTTATTTCGAAGACAAATAAATTTTCGAAAAATTAAAAATACAAAAGTAAAATTTATTTTTTAAAATGCGAGACATCTAAATTTTTTCAGATAACCGATTTGTCTTTATATATTTTGGACGAATGAACTTAAATGTCTCGTATTTTAGAAGGTCATAGACGTTTCTGTATATTTAATTAGTCAGTGACTTATGTGTCTTCGAATTAAAAGGTTAGGGACCTATTTGTCTTTTTCTCCAAATTCTACACTATCTATGTAAATCACCGGGAGGAAATACCTTACCTGAGATCGAGAATTTCAGCGAATAAACATAACAATATAAAATAGAATTTAATTTTGATGTACCGCCACTGTAAAACTATTTTACACGTGCATCCAACCATATAACGCCACATTAGTAAAAATAACTACTTTTATATTGACTGCGTGAATGGTCATCCAAAAAGTATAGTTGTGATTGCATTGTAAAATATTTTCAAAAATACTATTCGTACACCAAAATTAGTCACCAAAATCAACCACTAATCACTACAAGAAAAATGCTGAGAACCGTCAGATTTAGCGTCACACATTAGCGGCGAGTTTTCCGTCGGATTTACCGTCTAAATTGACAATAAATTTGTCACCCTAAAATATTACCGTCGGAGTTGACGTTCCGATGGTAACGTTCGAGGATAAAAATTGAAGGGAAAAATAAATTCTGGCGCACTAGCTATTGTCGGATTTACTGACGAGTAAATCCGATGCTGAACCTTATTTAGTGAAATGCTGCGTTTTGGTTACATGCACCGCGTTACTGTCGGATTAATCCGCCAGTAAATCTAATGGTAATCGTGTT
>NC_029789.2:16471070-16476763 GCF_000816755.2 Arachis ipaensis | reverse complement strand
GCATATAAAATATTTATTTTGATTTTTTTTATAATTATCCAATTTATATAATTATAATGTTTATACTTCTCATGTACTTTAATCAAAATGTAGCTTTTTTTATTTTATTTTATTTTTGAAATATTCTATTTTATAAATAATTAAATTAAATAATTCTAAAACTTGATTTATATTTTTGTTTCGTCCAGTTTAAGTGAGAATTATCCAGTTCAGAATTTATATAAATTAACTAGACCTGGATTAGATTTCGAACTATATATATTAAAAAATAATTTGATTAATTAATCTTCTCTCTATGACATTCTATTTTTCAAATAAAAAAATTGAGAAGATTCAATAATCACGAGATGGGAAGATATGGCAGAAAACACAAAAATTCACAGCATTTTTTGAGGGCCGAGAGGCCCAACTGAGCCAGGGTTATTACTTACAACAAGCCCAAAGCAAAAATATCCTTAAAAAGTTGGGTCAATAAAAAAATGATCCAACCACGTAACCATGTTAAAAGATTCCGTTCCTATTTACAAGGCTTAGTTACAAAAATAAAAAAATTGTGTACCAAATTTGTAATTTTAAAAAGAAAATTAAAGTGCTACACATACAAATCATTTTGGTTTACAAGTCATATAAGTTGGGCCAAACTCAACAAAAAAGACGCTCACCCATACGAGTGTGTCAACACGCGCACTACTCAATGGTTTCCATAGTGCGCTTCGCGTTCCTCCTCCTCTTCCTCCTCCTCTTCCTTCTTCTTCTCCTTCTTCTTTGCGTTTCTCCTCCTTTTCCTTCACGTGTTTCATCTTCATCGTCGTTTTTTTACTACTGTTGTTGTTGCTGCATTTTTTTCCTCCTTCCCTTTCTATTGATTTTGCAACATTATATATTTTTTCTTTTTTGTTTGATTTTTTCCTCCCAAGAAGAATTATGAGAATATGAAATAAGAAGATGAAGAAGAAAAAGTAGCAGAAGATGAGAAGGAGGAAGATGAAGAGTTTTGAATTATGCAGAACTTATCAGGATAAAAATACACCCAAATATCTTCGTGTTACACCTAAATATCTTCGTGTTACACCAAAATTTACTGCAAATATAAAAAATATTTCCTCTAATGCTGTATTTTTCTTCTTTTTTTCCTTATTTCTTTCTTTCTTTTAGTTAAATGAATGTAAGTTTATCCTCTTCCAAGTAATTTTGCAGCATTATGTGTTTCTTCTTCTTCTTTGTTTGATTTTTTTGTTTTTATTCTTGTCAAGAGAGTAAAACAAGAAGAAACTTGAGAAGGTAAAACAAAAAGGAAAAGATGAATAAGAAAAAAAAAAGAAGATGGTGATGATGAAAAAAAAAGAAGCAACAGAAGATGAGGAGGAGGAAGAGAAAGAGTTTTGAATTATGCAGAACTTATTAGAATAAAAATACACTCAAAATTCTTAAAATACACCCAAATATCTTTATGTTACACCCAAATATCTTCGTGTTACACCCAAATTTGCTACAAATATAGAAAAATGTTTCCTCTAATACTGCATTTTTTTCTTCTTCTTTTTTTCCTTCTTTCTTTTTTTCTTTTAGTTAAATTAATGTAAGTTCATCCTCTTCCAAGTAATTTTGTATCATTATGGGTTTCTTCTTCTTCTTTGTTTGATTTTTTTTTGTTTTTATTCTTGTTAAGAGAGTACAACAGGAAAAAATTTGAGAAGGTAAAACAAAAAAAAAAGATGAACAAGAAAAAAAGCAGCAGAAGATGAGAATGATGAAGAGGAAGAGTTTTGAATTATGCAAAAAACTTTTCAGAATAAAAATACACTCAAATATCTTCTTGTTACACCCAAATATCTTTTTGTTACACTCAAATTTGCTGCAAATATAGAAAAATATTTTCTCTAATGCTACATTTTTTTTCTTCTGAATTGAATCACACCTCAGCCACTTGATTGGATTCAAAATAATAATGAATTTTGTTCTGCTTCAATTGACAATATGAACCTGAATTATTCATTATCTTCAACAAGAGATAATTGATGATGGAGTAGAAAGAGAAAAAAAGAAGACAAAAAATTCTAATGAAAAAAGAAGGAAGAAGAGGAGGAGGAGGAAGATGTGGTGTTGATGACAACGATAACGAAGAAGAAAAATAACGAAGAAGAAGAACATGCAGTAAGAAGAAGAAGAAGAAGAAGAAGAAGAAGAAGAACGTGCAGTAACAGTACGAAGCACGTGAATATAAATGACTTGTAAAGACTTGTATGAGAAAAACGCTTATATGTGGAGAATAATTCTTCTAAAAATATTTTAATCAGCTTTATTTTTACCGATGAGTTCAATCAATACACATTAAGAATATAAATTTTTTTTCCAAAGATATAAACTTTCATTAATAGAAAAGAAAGTACAACTGTCCATTACTATTAGGACCAGATGAAAGAAGATAGGGTCATAACCCAAACAAGCCTTCAGTAAGTGAAGGAAAAGAATAGTGTTTCTTAAACAAGAAATAGAGACTAATATTATCAAAGTTGGGTAAGAAGGGAGCTTGGAAGTCGCAGCAGTTCATCATGGTGCTTGCAGACTGAAGAGAGGATTTCAATGGGGGATCTCCTTTTGTGCTAAAAAATACATGAATTTCGTTCCTTTCACAAGAACTAGAGAAGAATAGCAAGAAAATGAAAATGGGTCTGTCGATTGGGGCTAGATTTGAGGGCTTCCATTGATGATATCCACCATTGGGTAAAGGTACCAGAAGGGGAGGTTGCTAGTAGGTATGCTAGTGGGCTTTAGTTCCAAACTTCTTTAGCATATTTGCATGTCACTAAGTAGTGGAGCACTGTTTCATCTTCTTCTGAGCAACACGGGCAGATTCCAGATGTTGATGGGAAGCGATGGTGAATGAGGTGGCAGATCGGGAGACGTTGGTGGATGCTCTTCCAAAGAAAAATCTTGATTTTGTGGGAGAGAGCCAGCTTCCACAAGGTGACCCATACATCCATTTGTCTCATCAATTGGGGACAAAATTCAATTGGGTTGTGATTGAATTGGTATGCCACCGAATAGTCTGATGCAGTGTCATACTTTCCACCCTTGTTTAATAGCCACTGAAGTTCATTAGCTCTAGGTTCAATTTTCAGAGTCAATATTTTGTTAGCAATATTTGCCGAAAAGTTTTCATGGATCAATGTCTGATTCCACTGTTGGTTCTCTGTGAACAGGTCTTTAACCTAGAAAAGAGGTCGTCCCAGGTTTGGGTGGTGCGGGCTACGCGTGATAGTGAACAGACATAGAGGAGGAAGCCAAGGGTCTTCATAGATACGCAGCTGAGAGGCCGAGCCAATTCGCCAAGTTATCCCTTTTTCAACTACAGAGCGCCCCTCTAAAAGGCTTCTCTAGCCCCATGAAAGTGAGCTTCCTATCTCTGCCTTTAGTGCATTTGTATATTTGTAGTACTTTTCTTTGAGTATTCTGGCTACAAGAGAATTAGGTTGTGTTAGGATCCTCCAAAATTGCTTTTCCAGTAAGGCTAGATTTTGTGCTTTAAAGTCTTTAAAACCCAGTCCTCCTTCCCTCTTCGGTCTGGTCATCGTATTCCAGCTTATCCAAGCCATACGTCTTTGACTCCCTTTTTGTCCCCACCAAAGCTGTATTAGAATGCTGTGGATATCTGAGATTAGGTTATCCAGAAGTCTGAAGCAGGATAGAGTAAAGATTGGAATGGCTTCGCCCACTGCCTTTAGAAGGACTTGTCTTCCCCCTGCCGAGAGGAGGTGCGCTTCCACCCTTAAACCTTGTTTCGAACTTTTTCTTTAACGAAACTGAATGTTTCCTTTTTAGATTTAGACACAATAGAGGGTAAAACCAAGATACTTGTCCTGAGCCCCGATGTGGTTAATGTTCAATGCCTCTGCCAATTGAATTCGAATTGTGTAAGGTCCCACATCAGTTGGGAAGGGAAATAAAGCATGCCTTATAAGGGTGTATATACCTCTCCCTCGCATGACGCGTTTTGACAAGTGAGTGTGGGAGCTTCGGCTATCATCCCTATTGTCAAAGGCAAAACCGTGAGGCTTTGTATGCCAAAGCGGACAATATCATGCTAGCGGGTGGTCTGGGCTGTTACAGATGGTATCAGAGCCGGAGGCCGGATCGACGTGCCAGCGAGGGCCCACAACGACAGAATAAGAAACAGTTAGAGATAAATAAAACTATTAAAATATTAGAGATAAATTTAAAATTTATTTCAAATATTAGAGATAAAAATAATATTTTATTAAAAAAAAGTAAAACACCTCCATAAATAAAGAGAAAATGGATTATACGTAAATCTTTCAAATCAAAATTCCTTACGTGTATGTTCCAGATCATATTTTTATATAAGTCGAATTAATGTAATTCAATTTAGGCATGCAATGGATCAAATTTGAATTACCAGCGATAAAGGTAAATCGAATTGACATGATTCGATTTAGCATAAATGTGAGTGAAAGGTAAATCCATCCTATCAAATTTGATTTAGCATGCATATACCTGAATACATGTAATTCGGAGCGGTTAAATTTGATTTATTTGCAAAATGCACGAATTACATAAATCGAATCCATGAAATTCAATTTATTATATTTTGATATACCAACAATTATATCTATATGGAGGCATGGAGCCAATGCTCAATCGAATTTTTAATTTAAAATTATTATTAAAATTTTAGTTGTACTCGTTACAAAATGAATAATTATAATAAAAAATTTTAAAAATGATAACAATATATAAATAATATAAAATGAATGAATTATTTAAAAATAGGACAATCTAATAATATTAAAAGTCAATTAATTTAAAAATGTAATTTAAGAGAGAAATTTTTTATATAATTACATAATTATAAATGGGAAAGTCTAGGGGCCAGCAGTTTTGTTGAATTTTGGCCAGCATGTAACCAGAGAAATGTGAGTCATTGGATAAAATCTCACACCAATCTCACACCATTAAATCATCATTGATGGCTATTTGATGGCTACTAATCACAAAAGTTGCTGGCCCCTAGCATTGCTCATTATAAATTTATGATACGATAAATACATCCTAAAAAATTATTCTAATGCTTGACTTTTAAATACCAAATTATTTAATAGACTCGCACTAACTAATTGAATTCGATTTAGTATTGATTCTATATAGATATAATTGTTGGTGTATCAAAATACAATAAAATAAATTTCATGAATTCCATCCACGCTAAATCGAATCATGTCAATTCGATTCTTGTATACTTAAATTGAATGACATCAATTCGATTTATATAAAAATATACTTTAAAACATATCCATAACGAATTTTGATTTTAAAAAATTTATGGAAGTATTTTACCCAAAAAAAATTGGCCATTTAATTTCATGACAATGATACTGCAAATATATTCTGTGATTTAGGCTCCAAGCCGCTCGCACTATACACACACTAATTATAAATTTATAATCTAAATCCAACCAAGTTTTGAACAGGTCAGTGCATTGACAATGACTTTTAACTTTGAGATATGTTTGACCCTACTGTTGAATGAAGGGACAAACACATTTTAAAAAGGCAAAGTATATTTTTGTATTGGAATACTCATGTTATGTGATTAAAGTTGAGATGCCCGATACTATGAAAATATAATAATACTTATTATATTCTCCTTAAAGAGATTTTCTAAAAACAGCTTT
>NC_029789.2:16469916-16470841 GCF_000816755.2 Arachis ipaensis | reverse complement strand
CGCATTATTAACAAAATATATTTATGTATTATATTCATCAGAATAAAAAATTATTCATTATTTTATATATACTTTTATTGTTTGAATTTTTACGTAATGGACAAGGTATCAACTAGGGGTGCACAGATTCGGCCCGGCTCGAAGGCCCGGTTCGGTCCCAAACACTTTAGGGGCTAATTTGGTATGATTTCATCGGGTTTAGGGCCGGGTAAGGGTCTCAAAAATAGACCCGGTCATTATTTCGGGTCGGGTCCGGGCCATAGCTCGGGTCACCCGAAGTCGGTTCGGTGGCCCGGTCATCATACACAATTAATATTTTGTGTTATTAGTGATGGATCATGACTATTCTTATGTGGAATTTAAGTATTGTAAACCTTAATATTTTGTGTTATTAGTCATTATAAGACTATAAGTTAAGGTTTTATATTTAGAATGCATAAGACTTTAGACTAATGCATAATATTGTGTTATTTGTATTGATTTAAATATTTGGTATTATTAGACAATATTAGTATTGATTGTGGTTTTGCTTTAGTATTGATTGTGGTTATGCTTTAATTTTAAAGAAGGGTTGGTTCTTGTTATATTTTTCTAAGGAGTAGTGCTAGGGAGCCAATGGCCTAAGCGTACAATGTGTACAATGGGCTAAATCTTTGGTTTATGAATAAAATGAACATCACCTATACTATCCAGAATAACCATCTGGATACCAGGGATCAGTGTTATCAAAACCGGACCGGACCGACCGGTTCAACCGAAAAACCGGTGAACCAGACCCTCAACCGGTTCGGTCCGATGTTTGGACCGAATAAGGTATCAACCCGCTACAAACCGGTTAAATCATACAAACCAAGCTGTGATGATTTTCATTAAAATTCATACAAATTATAATATATATATATATATATATATATAAAATTTACTT
>NC_029789.2:16466797-16469321 GCF_000816755.2 Arachis ipaensis | reverse complement strand
ATTATAAACAAATTTTATGAGATACTATATATACATATATTTATACAGAGTGACATATTAATGGCAAATTTTTTTATATATACGTTGAATAGTTGACATGTATAACATAGGAATTAAACAAGGGGAATATATTTATAGGATTTCATGCTTCTGCAAATGACAAAACTTGTAGTTAAGATAAGATACAGAGAACCAACGCGATAATGTCAACGGCTTCGATCCACAATAATATTTTCAAGATTTAGATTCTGTTCTTGTGCAACATATAAGAAGGCCTTCTCTGATCTGAACCCTTCAAGAGATTGGTTGCTCACTGAAGTGATTTTGGTGGGTGATCATGAATAAGTTTTGTTGAAAGAAACAGTGCAAAGAATTAAAAAACCCTTTACACCCTCTTCAAACTCAAGAGTGGTCTTTGCAATATTATGAGTTTGTTCCTAAACTTGTCAAAAGTATAAGAAGAGAGGGTTTAGTTAATAAATCTGCTATTTGTTCAATTTCTGGTATATGAACAACTTGGAGGAGTTTAGAATTAATTTTGTCTCTGACACACTGAATATCCAGTTGAAAATGTTTGGTTTTGTTGTGCAAAACCAAATTCGTTGCTAGCATACATGTACTCATGTTGCCACTGAATATGGTTGGAGAAGTGTCAAACTTTATCTTCAACTCCATTAATAGATTCTGAACCCACTCGAGCTCTGCTTCACAGGAGGCTAAGCTTCGAAACTCTGCCTCAGTGGAGGACCTACTAATTGTAGTTTGCTTCCTACAAAACCAAGAAATAAGATTAGTTCCAAGAAATACATAAAATCCTGAAATAGATTTTCGATCTTCAAGATCAGCAGTCCAATCAGAGTCTGCAAATCCTTAAAGTCTATAATCTGAGCACTGATTAAAGATAAGACCATAGTGTTTAGTTCCTTGAAGATATCTTAAAACTCTTTTTACTGCCTTCTAGTGATACACTAATGGGCGATGCATAAATTGGTTTACTTTGCATACTGCAAAGGATAAATCTGGCCTTGTAACTGTGACATATTGTAGAGCTCCAACAACATATCGATATAATAAAAGATCTTCAAACTCTTCAGACCCTGAAGACATTAATTGCAAGGAGGATATCATTGGTGTTGGCATTGGTGAGACTGAGGTCATTCCCACTTTAGACAGTAAATTCTCTATATATCTAGTCTGAGAAAGATGGATCTGACCTTCAAATTGTTGATAAACTTCAATACCTAAAAAATAATGTAACACTCCAAGATCTTTTGAAGTAAACAGATTATTTAACTTTTTTATCATTGAATCAATTTCCATAGCATCATTTTCACTTATACCCTTTACACTCACTCTCCCTCCTTCAATGGCTCTTATTAATTAGTTTGTAGCATTTATCACTCACTCTCCCTCGAGGGCTTCGAAAAATCGCTTCATCAATTACTAGAAGCATACTTCGAAGTTTCTGGGAGAGTGCATGATATTTGTTACGCCGTATAAGTGTATAACTTTCAAGTTATTTTATTAAAATAATAATGTGGTATATGTGATTAATGAAACTAATTCTAATTATAGTGAATTAAATATGATGGTCATTACTCAATAAAAAAATAGAATTAGTATGAATATTAAAATAATAAAAATAAAAGATATTTTTTCACTTTAGTGACAATCCAGTGTTTGGAGGCAAAAATAGAAGATGAATTAGAACTGGAAGAGAGATACTGAAAAGAGAAATCAAGAGTTTAATGGCTTAATTGGGGGAATCGCAACACTAAATTCTTTCATTCTAAGTTCAAGACAAGGAATTGTAAGAATAAGATCCATATGTTAGAGGATGAAGAAGGGCATATAGCAATGGATACAGAGGGAATAGCTTTTATTGCTCAGAATTACTTCACAAAACTATTCTCAACCAGTGAACCGAGGGACCCCGCAGAAGAAATTCGTGATATTTTGTAACACCTTAATTATCCTAAGTCTTACCTTACGTCGTAAAGTAAAGGTTAATCAAAGGTTACAAAAGTTCTAAACTCATACATATAATATATAGAAAGAATTAATATAGTCTAGAAGCCTGATGAAGGATATAGCTCAAAACAGGATTTGAAAAGCGCAAAACATACTCACGAAACTTCTAACTTAACGCACAAGATATAGATATAATATAACAAAGGATAAGAGTATAATAACATAAGGATCTAGCCACGACTTGCGGAGTTTAAGCCGGCTAGCCATAAACAGACCATACATGAAACCAGACGGTAAAAACAGCTTATACAAGTTTTGTTCTCTCAGTACATGCCTCTAGGCTAAACAAAATACAAAAATGAGAGATGTATAGCAAAATAAATCAAAAGACCTCGAAAGATATCCGAATTCTCCGTTTCTGTCACCAACCAAACAACTCACTGAGGTGGGCTGCGACCTGTATCTGAAAAACAACAACAGAATATGGTATGAGAACCGGAGGTTCTCAGTATGGTAACAGTGCCCAATGATGTAGGATATAAGACCCCGAGAT
>NC_029789.2:16444750-16466467 GCF_000816755.2 Arachis ipaensis | reverse complement strand
TCTCAGTATGGTAACAGTGCCCAGTGATGTAAGATATAAGACCCCGGGATGCCAGAGGCAATCCTAGAACTTCATATCCATCACAAGATTCATCTTAAGGCATAACTAAAACAGTAAAACATTATTTAAAACCTTAACATAATAAAAGGGTAATCTAACTTAAAGGATTCTGTAACTAATAACTCTCCGCTACCCCACAGCTTTCACCAACCTATCCTCCATGCGATCCCATCGCCACCGCCTTCCTAGCCTCCTCAATCCCAGTAGAAAACACAATTAATTACAATGCAAGTAAAACACAAGTATAGACATATATTTCAAGTAATTCAAGTAGGCAATTAGACATGTTATACACATAGGCAAACAATTACAAGTCGACAAAGCAAACAAACAGATAGAAGATGCATATGATGAATGCCTGTAATTTACGAACTTTTGATATGAAACTATATCAAATATTTTCTATCTTAAAAAGCATAATTTATGATCCTAACAAATTAGAATGTATAATTTTCTATCATAGTAAAGATATACATGAGAGTACTCTTGGAGTACTGTATTTATACTTAAATTATAGAAATATTATTAATATAATATTTCTATGTATATCTAAATTATCCATTAATAATTTAAATTATTCATTAATAGTAGAAGTGTGGAACGACGTTCATAACCTTTAAATTCTTGAATTAAAAACAGATTTTGACATCAAAAAATAATCATAACTCAAGAATAATTTAACATGGATCCAGGTATGTTTTGAATTATTCTTTTATAATGTGATAATCATAAATTTCAAGATCTTCTATTATTGTTAAAAATAATTTTTGTATTGGTTGTAGAAACTAAAATTAATATGTGGTATCTGAGCAAAGTTATATAATTTATGATTATTCATAAATTTAATTTGTTTAAGTTTGCGTAAATCAAATAAATATTATCTAAATGTTTTGATAGAATGTCTAGCAGTGTAATTCTTTTCGTAAATTTAAAATAGATTTGTTGACCATCAAAATAGTCATATATGATAATGTAAAAATATATATTATGTGTTTGTTGTTATAAGAATTTAAGAATCACACTCAAAGGTGGATTAATTATTTTTATATTAAATTAGCAAGATTTGTGATGTATATGTAACTTGAATAGGCATCTTGGTAGCTAAAATCCATTCTACATTTGTAAATAGAAATTAGGAATGCCAGCTGGCATAGTTAATCAGTTAGAGATTATAGCTAATCAGTTAAGTTAATGACTCTTTTATTTTTTTTTCTTTTAGCTTGTATATAAACAACATGTCAAAACAAGGAAAATCTCCAATTGAGCATTTTCACATTAACACCACTCTGAGTTCAATTCCTGTTTCTTTCTCTCACTCTTTCTCACCACGTACTCTCACTCTTTCTCATCACATACTCTCACATCTTACTTCACCATGGATGAAGCTTGATTCCTCATCTCCAATCTCTTCGCCCTCTGTTCTTGGACTTGCACGATAGAGCTTGATGAGAGCATGACCCTCTCTTTGACGCGTTTCCACATGGTGCGGTGAGCGTGGAAGAGAGGTAACCGCTCCGATCAACGAGACCAAGAATAGAAGATCTGAATCTGGCAACCAAACAGATTCTTGAATTCGCCAATTGTGTTCTTGAATTTCATTTCCTTTCATTTTCCCCCTGGTAACCGCTCCGATTTCTTTCGTCTCGAAAGATCCCCTTCTTATTTTCTTCAATCCCTAAACTGCAATGGATAACACTCAACCGTTGAATCCCAATGTGATGGATGCTCAATCAATTGCAAATTTCTTGAAACAAATGTCAGCAATTCAAGCTCAGATGGCGAGAAATTCAGTCAATTTATGGCAAGATCCAGCGAGCCCTTACTTTCTCCATCCGAGCGAAAGTCCTGGTAATCCTCTCATTCCAGTTATTTTAACTACAAGCAATTATAGTGCTTGGAGCAGAGCCATGTTGTTGGCCTTGAAGTCGAAGAATAAGCTCAAGTTCATTGATGGATCAATCACAAGGCCGAATGAAAACGATGCGCTTTTTGAAGCTTGGGAGAAATGCAACACTTACTTAGTATCATGGATAACACTATCATTGAGTCCTGAAATTTCAGCAAGCGTGATTTGGAATAATAACGCCTCAGATATTTGGAAGGAACTGAGGAATAGATATTATCATGGTGATAAGTTTCGGGTGGCAGAATTGCAGGAAGAACTATTTCAATTGAAACAGGGAGACGCTACTGTTACGGCTTATTACACAAAGCTGAAATCTCTTTGGGAGGATATGAACAATTTCAGACCCATTCCTGATTGCGTAAATTGTACTTCTGTGTGCTCATGTGGGTTGAATATAATCAGAGAGCATAGGCAAGAGGATTGCACCACAAGATTTTTAAGAGGACTGAATGACCAATACGCTAATGTCAGATCCCAACTAATGCTGATGAATCCCACACCTGATATTGATGCTGCCTTCTCCATGTTAACACAACAGGAACGACAATTCAATGAATGCAATGAATCCAAGGTTTTCTTTAACAGATCCATGCAGTCGAACAATGAGAGCAACCGAGGAAGAGGCAGAGGGAGAGGTAGACACCAGGCTCCTGGCAGAGGACGAGGAAGCAGAGTGCAATGTACATTCTGTGACAAGACCGGCCACACTATTGAGACATGCTATAAAAAGCATGGTTTGCCGCCTCACTTGAGGCAAAGGCAAATCAGTAGCGTTAACTACATTGCTGCTGAAGCACCTGCTGAGAAGAGACTTGATGATCTCAGCCAATGCAGCCTAAGCAACAGTCAGAAGGAAGTTGGTGATTCTACAAGTTATGAACTCTCTTCACACCAAAAGGATGCAATTCTGCAGTTTCTCAAAGGACAGGAGGCTCAGCAACAACCTCAAGTCACAAATCAGGTTCAATCCACCACAAACAATACTCCATTGATTCAAGGTAACACTGTCATTTTAAAATACAGTAGCAACATTTCAACCTTTGTTGCTGCTAAATCTCACCTCTGGGTAATAGACACAGGGGCAACTGATCATGTCACTTTTAATTTGGACGATTTTCAATCATATCAAGAAATCAGTCCCATGATTGTTAGAATGCCTGATGGTAGCCATACGACTAGTAGCATCATTGGCACCATAAGGTTTTCTAATCAATTATACCTTTCAAATGTGCTTTTCATTCCAAACTTCGATTTCAAATTAATTTCTGTGTCAAAATTAACCAGCAAGTTGAAGTGCAAAATGCTCATAGATGACAACTTATGTGAGATACAGGACCAAGCTACTTTGAAGAGGATTGGAGTAGCTAAATGTGCTGATGGTCTCTATACATTGGATAAGCAATTTTTCTGTTCTGCAGCTCACAAAACTGATTTCACACACACTTCCAGGCACCCATCACTTACATTCACAGCAGCTGTCACTACTGATGGCAATTCTGCAGCTTACACACATATCATAAATGCCTTATGGCATACTAGATTAGGTCACATTCCACAGCATAGACTGCAAATAATGCATAAAACTCATCCATTCATCAATTGTAATGAACAAATAAATCCATGTAACTCTTGCCATTTAGCAAAGCAAAAGCGATTACCATTTTCATATAGTGCTTCTAAATCTCTTAGCTGTTTTGATTTGTTGCATCTTGACATTTGGGGTCCTATATCAACACCTTCCATTCATGGACACAAGTACTTTTTAACCATTGTGGATGACAAGAGTCGATACACTTGGATATATTGCATGAAAGCCAAGTCTGAAGCGTCTGACCTTGTTAAGAATTTCATTGCAATGGTTAAAACCCAATTTAACAAAACTGTAAAATGCGTGCGAACTGATAATGGCCCTGAATTTCTCTTAAAATCATTCTATGCATCTCATGGCATCTTGCATCACACATCTTGTGTTGAAACCCCCCAGCAAAATGGTATTGTGGAGCGAAAACACCAACACATCTTAGAGGTGGCAAGAGCTATACTATTTCACTCATCCATGCCAAAATATTTTTGGAATTTTTCTGTCAAACATGCTGTGCATTTAATCAATATCCAACCAAGTGAATTTCTCAAAAACAACTCTCCTTTCAACATCATTTTTAATAAAATACCAGATTTAAGCAATTTAAAGGTATTTGGATGTTTAGCATATGCATCAACCCTTACTAATGGCAGAACAAAATTGGATCCGAGAGCTAAGAAATGTGCTTTTTTGGGCTTCAAGGAAGGGACAAAGGGATTCACTCTTATAGATTTGCAATCCAAAAATATATTTACATCTAGAAATGTTATTTTCTATGAAAACCACTTTCCATACTCAACTTCAGAATCTGATTCAACCGATAACCCAAAAATATCAAATGCTGAACTTATCCAACATTCACAAAAATCACAGCTATTTCGACATAATTTTGATGATCCTTTTACCGATGACACATACAACACAGACAACTCATTCATGCATTCATCATACAACACATCCAATTCATCTCATCATATGCATCATAATGCATCTATTATAGATCACACATTAATACAACAAGATTCATCACAATACAGCTCTGCACCTGCCACTGCTTCACAAGCCACATCATATTCCACCAATCCTCATGCATCACCTGCATCTAGCATTCATCATGAATCACCTGCACCTAACTTCAACTCAAGTGTTGTTAGAAAATCTGCCAGAATTAGAAAAGTGCCAAATTATCTCAATGACTATCAATGCCACATAAATACCACTGCTACCAATTCTCTTTGCAGGCATCCTATGTCACAGGTCATCTCTTATGATGCACTTAGTACAAAACATCGAGCGTTCTCTTTGGCAATTTCTTCAAATATTGTTCCTAGTGACTATGAGCAAGCTGTTGTTCACTCTTGCTGGAAAGAAGCCATACAATGTGAACTGGAGGCACTGGAGAGAAATCATACTTGGAAAATCACCACACTCCCATCTGGCAAGAGAGCCATCGGTTGCAAGTGGGTGTTCCGAATCAAATATCATCCTGATGGGACCATTGAACGCCACAAGGCTAGACTAGTCGCAAAGGGCTTCACACAAATTGAAGGAGTTGATTTCATAGACACCTTCAGCCCTGTTGTTCGAATGTCAACCTTAAGAGTTGTGTTGGCTTTGGCCGCAGCAAAGCACTGGCACATCAAGCAGTTGGATGTAAACACTGCCTTCTTACATGGAGAGTTGAACGAAGAAGTATACATGAAGCTACCCCCTGGACTGCAGCAACCAGGATTAAGCCCGAAGTCAGTGTGCAGGCTTGAGAAGTCCTTGTATGGTTTAAGACAAGCAAGCAGGCAATGGAACTTAAAGTTGACTGAAACATTGAAATCCGCTGGTTTTATCAAATCAGAATCTGATCACTCTTTGTACACCAAACTCACCACTCATGGCGTCACCATTATTATGGTATACGTAGATGATTTGGTACTCACAGGAGATGACCTTGCTGCAATTGAGTCTATCAAGCAACTGCTGGATCAGAAGTTCAAAATCAAAGACTTGGGGGATGTAAAGTACTTTTTGGGTATGGAGGTCGCTAGATCTTCGAAGGGCGTTCATCTATGCCAACGCAAGTATGCCATGGATATCCTCAAAGACTTCAGATTCTTAGAGTGCAAATCAGTAAGCACACCTATGGATTACACCACTGCTTCAAAGTTATCTAGGGAGAGTGGGACTCCACTGGAAGACAAAACTGGATACAGACAGTTAATTGGCAGGCTTCTGTACCTGACCAACACCAGACCAGACATTGCCTATGCTATGGGAAGGCTCAGTTAGTTCATCGATTGTCCCACTGATATTCATATGCAAGCAGCTTATCGTGTCTTAAAATATTTGAAAGGTTGTCCCACTGTTGGCCTTCTCTTCTTGGTAGATAATGATCTTACTCTTACCGGATTCTCAGATGCAGATTGGGCAACTTGTGCTGACTCTCGCAGGTCAATCACTGGTCACTGCTTTTATCTTGGTAAGTCGCTGATTAGTTGGAAGAGCAAGAAGCAGAGCACAGTCGCACGATCCTCCTCTGAAGCCGAGTATCGGGCACTGGCACTTGCAACTTGCCAAGCACAGTGGCTCTCCTACATCATGAAGGATATTGGACTTCCCATCACGAAACCAATTACACTCTTCTGTGATAACAGATCCGCCATTCACATCGCCACCAACCCAATTTTTCATGAACGAACGAAACATATCGAAGTCGACTGTCACACTGCCAGGAATCAACATCTTTCAGGCCTCACTCACCTGATGCCGGTCTCGTCCTCTAACCAACTCGCCGATTTCCTCACTAAAGCTCTGGCCCCAGCACCCTTCAACAGCAACATTGCCAAACTAGGACTTCTGGATATTTATAGTCCTAGTTTGCGGGAGGCTGTAACTTGAATAGGCATCTTGGTAGCTAAAACCCATTCTACATTTGTAAATAGAAATTAGGAATGCCAGCTGGCATAGTTAATCAGTTAGAGATTATAGCTAATCAGTTAAGTTAATGACTCTTTTATTTTTTTTCTTTTAGCTTGTATATAAACAGCATGTCAAAACAAGGGAAATCCCCAATTGAGCATTTTCACATTAACACCACTCTGAGTTCAATTCCTGTTTCTTTCTCTCACTCTTTCTCACCACATACTCTCACTCTTTCTCATCACATACTCTCACATCTTACTTCACCATGGATGAAGCTTGATTCCTCATCTCCAATCTCTTCGCCCTCTGTTCTTAGACTTGCACGATAGAGCTTGATGAGAGCATGACCCTCTCTTTGACGCGTTTCCACAGTATATATATGTACAGTATTAAAAATATTTAAATATCTAAAGATATTAAATATTTTTGTTAGTGCCTATCTGATAAACAAATTAAATAAAATTAATTTAATTAGTATTTTTGTGTTGTTGTATGTTAATGTATCACCCAAAAAAAATATTGATATACTTTAAATGTTTTATCTGAATCTAAATGATATATTATTTGATTATTTAAAGCGTTAATGCGTGAGTTTTTATTATATTTGAAGCTTCCATGAACTTGTTTGGTTAAGGCAATAGAATTGTCAAGTTTAATAAACTTTACTATACTATTGGTCTGAGCAAATTTAATTTTAATTGGGTATTATGAACTTAGACTTGTCATTAGTTATGGATCAAAAGCCTTTTGAAATTACTGAGACTAGTTCCAAAGAGCACAAGTCTCTTTATGTGGCTTGAGAAGGTCAAATAGGCTATGTTTGAACTTGATAAAATGACAATGGCTGAAAATATTAAGTCATCCATGTCTAAGACAGACAATGCTAAAGATTTCATAGCTAAAGTTAAGGAATATTCTCAATCGGACATAACTGATATGTCCATTGTGAGAAACCTTATGATAGAATTGACAACTAAGAAATTTGAATGGTTACAACCCATTTATGATCATATGACTGGAATGTCTAATCTGGCAGCAAAGTTGAAATCCATAAGTATGATGAATATCAGTGAGTCTTTTCTGGTATAGTTTATTATGAACTCGTTTTCTCCTAAATTTGGCCAATTTCAAGTGAATTATAGCACTCTTAAAAAAAAATAGAATTTTCAAGAAATTAAGGCCATGTTGATTCAAGAGAAAGGGAGATTAAAAAAACGGAAAGATCACTCTCTCCATCTCACATTTCAAGTTAGATCTAGTAGCAGTAAGAATAAGCCGCATAAAAAGGATAAGAAGGACCATGCTTCACTAAAGGTTCATGATGACAATGTCCAAAAGAAGGACCTAAAATATTTTTTCTGTAACAAGACTAGACATGTAAAGAAAGATTGTTTGAAAAGAAAGAAATGGTTCGAAAAGAAAGGTATTTATTATGTTTCAGTATGTTTCAAATCAAATCTTGTTGAAGTGCCTAATAATACTTGGTGGTTAGATTCTGGTGCAACTACTCATGTATTACATATTATGCAGGGTTTCTTTTCGATCCAGCACATAAGAGGAACTAAAAAGTTCTTATATATGAAAAATATAATGAAGGCACAAATTGAAGGAATTGGGACGTACAAATTGATCTTAGACGGTGGTTGCTGTTTAGATATAGAAAAGTGTCTTTATGTTTCTGAATGTGCTAGAAATTTAGTTTCTGTTCGAATTTGGATAATGTAGGTTTTAACTTTAAGATTGGACATGGTGTTTTTTCATTATATAAACTTGCTTACTATTATGGTTCTGGTATTTTAGTAGATGGTTTATATCGTTCAATCTTAATGTTAACTTTGCTGAATCCTTATTTAATATTGAACACAATATTAGTAATAAAAGTGAAGCACTTATTAAAAATTATGCTTTCTTGTGGCACAAAATATTGAGTCATATAGCCAAAGAAAGGATGTTAAGGTTAATGAAAAGTAAAATTTTACCTAAATTGGATTTTTTTGATTGGGATGTGTGTGTGAATTTCTGATGTGTGAGCATCTTAAACACTTTTCATTGGTATTTTTTTTATAGAGAATTAATGACTTTTGCTTAATAATTATATGATTTTTAAGGCTATTTTATTAGTACTTTGATTTTCTTAGTTTCAAGATTCTTGTAGAAAAATGTTAGGAAAAGAGAAGCAAAAGAACAAGGAAGAACCAAGAATTGAAGACAAGTGCAAAGAGAATTTGTGGATGCTGTCAACTCTGACTTTCTCACACTCCAACGAGCATAACTTGAGTTATAGAGATCCAAATGAGGCGATTCTAGCTGCATTAGAAAGCCAACTTTCAGAGTTTTCCAACGATATATATAATAGTTTATGCTTTCTCTTTGGCATCATGGTGCTAAATGCCGCGACATTAGCTTTAGCGCCAAACCGCGTCCAGCATCATTCCATGTAGGAGCCTCGGTGCCAAATGCCAGAAACTGGCGCTAAATGACAGACGGGCAACAAGGAGTGCGCAAATTGCATCAAAAGTGACGCTAAATACCACTAACTTGGCATTTAGCACCAGTGACCAGATTTGCAACCCAAGATCCGATTTCCTTGTATTAATACGGAGGATTTCTTTTGGATTTTTGAACAATTAGGTTTTACTATAAAAAGAGGAGAGATTGGCTCTACTTGTTGGCTTCTTCTTCCTCCTCTCTACTCTCCCTCTTTCTTTTTTTTTTCACTCTTTTTAGTTTTAGGTTTTACATTTGATTAGGATTTCAATTTTTATGCACTATGGGCAACTAAACCTCCATTGTTAAGATTAGAAGCTCTGTTTACTTTGATGGATTAATAATTATTTGCTTTTCTACTCTTGGTTAATGCATTTATTATTGTTTAAGAATTGGTTTAGTTCTTCGTCATACGAATTAGTGATTATTGAAAAATAAGTATTTTCTAACTTGAATTCTATTGAATTTTGGAAAAGTTATATCATTAGAATTACAGCTTGAAACCACTTTCTCACAACTTCTTAATTATCTAGACTTAATATGGTATGTGACATATAACTGCGTCATTTTTGAGTTCTTAGGGTTTGTGTAGCTTATAAATCGAAATTTAAACTTAACCCTCTAATATAATTGATTGATCAAGGAAGTGACGATCAATTGGGTTAGAGGAGATTGAATTGCCTAGGAATAGGAATTCAATCACCTAGGATTTGCCATAAACTCAATCTTAGCATGATAAAAGTAGATATCAATAATTGTTAATTCTAAAATTTAAATACCTTTGATACTTTAACTATCTTTATCATATTCTTTTCTTAACCAATTTTAGTTTGCTCTTGTTTAATTATCTACTTTTATGTTATTTGTTATTGAAACACTTAATTTTGATTGTCTGACTAGAATAATCAATTAACTATCGTTTGCTTAATTTTTTAATCCTCGTGGGATCGATACTCACTCACCTGAGTTTATTACTTGGTACGACCCGATGCACTTGCCAGTAAAGTTGTGGATTGTAAATTCTATACCAATTTCATTAAAGGAAAGCAAACCAAAACCATTTCAAAGAATCCAGCCATAAGAAGCTGTCAACTATTTGAGCTGATACACTGATATTTGTGGTCCTTTTGATAATCCATCTTGGGGTGGTGAAAAGTATTTTATTACTTTTATTGATGACTTTTTTCGGTATTGTTATTTATATCTTTTGCATGAAAAATTTCAATCCGTGAATAATTTTCAAATATTCATTACTGAGAAAGAGAGGTAATTAAATAGAAAAATAAAGGTTGTGAAGTCCGATAGAGGTGGTGAATATTATGAAAAATTTACTAAAAATAGACAATGTCAAGATCCATTTGTAAAGCTTCTTGAAAGTCGAGACATATGTGCTTAGTATACAATGCTTGATACCATAGCAAAATGGTGTAGTTGAAAGACGGAATCGTACTCTTATGGAAATGGTTAGGAGCATGATAAATGATAGTAATATATCTTTATTCTTATGGATGTATGCATTAAAATTCACTACGTATTTGCTGAATAGGGTTTTTAGTAAAGTGGTTTTTAAGACACCCAATGAACTATGGACAAAAAAAAAATCCAATTTAAGGCATCTTCATGTTTAAAGCTGCCCAACAGAAGTAAGAACATATAATCCACATGGAATGAAGCTTGATGCAAGAACTATTAGTGGTTACTTCATCGGCTATCCGAATAAATTAAAAGGGTACATATTTTATTCTTCTAATCATAATACGAGAATAACTGAATATGAAAATGCTAGGTTTCTTGAAAATAGTCATTTTAGTGGGAGTGGGGAATCACGAAAAGTGGATATTCGAAAAAATCATGTAATAACTCATACACATGATAGTTCTTCAAGTTGTTGTTCCTATTATTGTGTCACGGTCACGTAACATGCCAAGGTAATAATACAACATTCCAAACTCACTAGATGAATATATAAATGTTGAGTCTAATAACGATGTACAAGTCCTAAATGAACAAGTAATAGATAAATCACAAAAAATTTTAAGGTTAGTAAGGCAAAAAAGACCAGTAATTTCAGATGATTTTATAGTTTACTCACTTGAGGATAAGTGTGACTTAAGCATTGATAAGGATCCAGTATCTTTTAAGTAAGCCATGACATCTCACAATTATGAAAAATAGTTCAATGCTATGAAAGAAGAGTTGAAATCAATGAATGACAATAAAATTTGGGATCTAGTCAAATTGCTTAAAGGTTCAAAATGAATTGGTTGTGAATGGGTATTTAAGACCAAACGTGACTCACAAGAAAATATTGAAAGGTATAAGGCTAGATTTGTTGTCAAATGTTACATTCAAAAGGATAGCATTGACTACAAAATTTTTTTTCACCAATTTCAAAGAAAGATTCTTTAAGAATTGTTATGGCTTTAATGGCTTATTATGATTTAGAACTTCATCAAATGAATGTAAAGACCGCCTTTCTTAATGGTAATTTAGAAGAAGGTGTTTATATGGACCAACCTCAAGGGTTCTTGACCACAGAAAAAAAATTTGGTGTGTAAATTGAACAGGTCAATATATGGACTAAAACAAGCTACTAGACAATGTTTTATCGAATTTAACGATACCATCTTGTCATATAATTTTATGGAGAACACTATAGATAGGTGTATCTACATGAAAATTAGTGGGAGAAAATTTATTATATTGGTCTTATATGTTGATAATATACTTCTTGCTGCTTGATGAGCGGATAATTTATACGCTTTTTTGCATTGTTTTTACATAGTTTTTAGTATGATTTAGTTAGTTTTTAGTATATTTTTATTAGTTTTTAAATAAAAATCACATTTCTGGACTTTACTATGAGTTTGTGTATTTTTCTGTGATTTTAGGTATTTTCTGGATGAAATTGAGGGACTTGAGCAAAAATCAGATTCAGAGGTTGAAGAAGGACTGCAGATGCTGTTGGATTCTGACCTCCCTGCACTCAAAGTGGATTTTCTGGAGCTACAAAATTTCAAATGATGCGCTCTCAATTGCGTTGGAAAGTAGACATCCAGGGATTTTTCAGCAATATATAATAGTCCATACTTTGCCCGAGTTTAGACGACGCAAACTGGCGTTCAACACCAGCTTTCTGCCCTATTCTGGAGTTAAACGCCAGAAACAGATTGCAAAGTGGAGTTAAACGCCAGAAACAGGTTACAAACTGGTGTTCAACTCCAAGAAAAGCTTCTGCACGTGTAAAGCTCAATGCTCAGCCCAAGCACACACCAAGTAGGCCCCGGAAGTGGATTTCTGCATCATTTACTCATTTCTGTAAACCCTAGTAACTAGTCTGATATAAATAGGACCTTTTACTATTGTATTAGACATCTTTGATCAGTTTTATGCTATCTTTGACCTTTATGGGGGCTGGCCATTCGGCCATGCCTAGACCTTGTTCTTATGTATTTTCAACGGTAGAGTTTCTACACACCATAGATTAAGGTGTGGAGCTCTGCTGTTCCTCGAGTATTAATGCAAAGTACTATTGTTTTTCTATTCAATTCTAGCTTATTCCTATTCTAAGATATTCATTCGCATCCAAGAACATGATGAATGTGATGATTATGTGACGCTCATCACCATTCTCACTTATGAACACGTGCCTGACAACCACTTCCATTCTACATGAAGATGAGATAGAATGAGTATCTCTTAGATATCTAATACAAGGGACCGAGTCTGAGATATTAGAGTCTTCGTGGTATAAGTTAGAACCCATGGACGGCCATTCCTGAGATCCAAAAAGTCTGTGGTATTCCGAGTAGGATCTGGGAAGGGATGACTGTGACGAGCTTCAAACTCACGAGTGCTGGGTGTAGTGACAGACGCAAAAGGATAGTAAATCCTATTCCAGTATGATCGAGAACCGACAGATGATTAGCCATGCAGTGACAGCGCATTGGACCATTTTCACAGAGAGGACGGGATGTAGCCATTGACAACGGTGATGCCTAACATACAGCTTGCCATGGAAAGGAGTAGGAATGATTGGATAAAGACAGCAGGAAAGTAGAGGTTCAGGAGGAACGAAAGCATCTCTATACGCTTATCTGAAATTCTCACCAATGAATTACATAAGTATCTCTATCCTAGTTTATATTTTAATTATGTTTTAATTATAAATTCTCTATAACCATTTGAATCTGCCTGACTGAGATTTACAAGGTGACCATAGCTTGCTTCAAGTCGACAATCTCCGTGGGATCGACCCTTACTCACGTAAGGTTTATTACTTGGACGACCCAGTGCACTTGCTGGTTAGTTGTGCGAAGTTGTGACAAAGTGTGATTCACGTTTGAGAGCACCAAGTCTTTGGCGCCATTGTTGATGATCACAATTTCGTGCACCACTGCTAATGATGTTGGTTTGTTATATGATGTAAAGAACTTTCTCTCTAATACATTTGGAATGAAAGATATGGGTGATGCATCCTATATAATAGGAATAGAAATATTCCGTGATAGATTGCAAGGTACATTAGGATTGTCACAGAAAAAATATATCAAAAAGGTGTTAGAGAGGTTTAGAATGGAAGGTTGTTCTTTAGGAATAATTCCAATTTAGAAGGGAGATGAAATTAGTCAAATGCAATATCTCAAAAATAAATTGGAACGAAAAGCAATAGAGTCTATTTCTTATGTTTCAGTAGTTGAAAGTCTAATGTATATTTAGACATGCACTAGACCAGATATAAGTTTTGCTATTGGGATGTTGAGTCGATATCAAAGTAATCCTGGAATAGAACACTGGAAAGCTATAAAGAAAGTCCTTAGATATTTATAAGGCACCAAAGAACACATACTCATTCACAGAAAATCAGATAATCTTAAAGTGGTCAGCTATTTAGATTTAGATTTTGCTGGATGTATAGACTTGAGAAGGTCAACTTTTGGTTATGTCTTTATGTTGGCTGAATGAGCTATTTCATGAAAAAGTTTAAAAGAGTCTATCATTACTACTTCTACTATGGAAGCAGAATTTGTGGCATGCTTTGAAGCCACCGTTCAAGCATTATGGTTGCAAAATTTTATCTCAAGGCTTAATATCATTGAAAGTATAGCAAAGCCACTAAGAATTTTTTGCGATAATTCTGCAATTGTTTTCTTTTTAAGAATGACAAGTACTCTAAGGGTACAAAATACATAGATTTGAAGTACTTGATAGTTAAAGAAGAAGTACAGAAACAAAAAATGTCTATTGAGCATATTGGTATTGATATGATGATACCGGATCCATTAACTATGGGATTGCTACCTAAAATTTTTTTTGGTCATGTAATGGAGATGGGCGTAATTGATAAGTCCTTGTTACCATAAAAGTATAATATGTATGACTATATACTTTGCTTATTTGTTATGACACTTGTGAATTCAATTAAAGTTACGTTTCTACTTACTTACTGGTTATTACGTTATGGTAATTATATGTAACATTTAGAGAGATAGCATGTTACTATATATCTCCTAATATACATGTTAAGTTGAGTTGATTTTGTGGTACATGAAAGGAACCATGTCACTAATAGACATCTATCGCTATGATCCAATTAATTCAATTCAAGTAAGGATGATATTTTGATTATTTCAACATAAAGTATTGCACATTTATGGTTGTCGAACCTTCAAGTCATCACATGGACCAAGTGAAAAATTGTAAGTTATTTTATTAAAATAATAATGTGGTCCATGTAATTAATGAAACTAGTTCTAATTATAGGGAGTTAAATATGATGGCCGTTACCAATGAAAGAAATAGAATTAGTGAAAATATTAAAATAATAAAATAAAGGATATTCCTCTCCTCTCTCTTTAGAACTGAAAATATAAAATTTACAGTTTTTTAAAAAAAAAGACGTGACAAGAAAAGAAAAATCTCTTTGAAAAATAACCGTTTTTGGTTTTTTTTGTGCTATCAACAAGAAAGTGAAAAAAAAGAAAGAAGAGAGGGAACATATAGAAACATTGGGAGGCTGCCCAATAGCTCAATTGATTAGAGTTATATGTTCAATTACCCATAACACAAAGATCACTGAGAGCGGTAGAAGTGTGGAGGGACGTTCATAACCTTCAAGTTTTTGAATTAGAACCAGACTTCAAACATAAAAAAAAACCATAATTCAAGGACAGTCTAACATGGATCTAAATATGTTTTGAATTATGTTCTTATAATGTGATAATCATAAATTTCAAGATCTTCTATTATTGTTAGAAATAATTTTTATACTGGTTGTAAAAACTAAAACTAACATAACTACCTACATGGATTTAATTTCATTCTTTTGCTCTAGATTTTTTCTTTTGTCAACCTTGTTTCAGTATAGCACCCGGTCCCCAAGCCATTTTTTACGTGTAAAAGGGAAATACTGTTGGGTTTTTTTCTCTCTTTTATGAGGCCCAACCCCAACATTTTGAGGGTGTATTCTTGTATCCTAGTGTCACAACCCTAATTCTGATTTTGGGGGTCATTTGAGAGAAAGAGAGTAGCCACCAAAGAGAGAAAGAGAAGGGGGAAAATAGAATTCCCGTTTTTGCCCAAAGCAGTAAATTTCAAATGGCAGTTTTTCAGTTGTTCATCGTTGGATCGGCTTGAAATTTAAACTGCGTGTTCCTATCATCTTGTTCTTTATTCTGGTTGGTGGAGATGTTGATTGGAGATTTGCAGTGAGAAAAATTGGCTTCTCAAGAGAGAAATTAGGTTTCCCATTTTTACAGAGAGCAGCAATCTTTGAACAGCAGTTTCTCATTCTTTCACCGTTGGATCGACGTGAAATTTGGATTGTAGATTCTTCACATCTTATTCTTCATTCTGAATGGTGAATATTTTAATTGGACATCTACAGAGAGAGAAATTGGCTTCGACAGCAGCTCTGTTTTTTGGGTATATTTCATCTTCTTGCTTCTCATTTATGAGCTTTGGTGCTTTGATGTTTTGGCTGATTATTTGTATATTTTTGTACTTTATTTGAGACTCTCTTGTACCTCATTTGATTATAGTGGAGCTATTTCATAGGTTTGGACGACCCGTGATTTTTACCTCTCACATTGAGAGGGTTTTCCACGTTAAAATCTTGGTGTGTTCTTGTTATTGCTTTACTTGCTATATTTTCTTGTTATAGTTACTGCCATATTATGTTGTGAGTTCTTCCATATTATTCTTGTGTTGAACATTTGTGTCGTTTCCGCTGCTAGGCTCTTTCAAACTGGCATCAGAGCTTGTTGGTATTTTTCTGGGCTTGTGATTTTGTAAATAATGGAAGCTAATACTAATAATAGTAGGATGATCACTCTTAATGGTCCTAATTATGATTTATGGAAGTAAAAAATAGAAGATTTGCTTTATGTCAAGAATTTTCATCAACCAGTTTTTGGTACAGAGAAGCCTAATGATAAATCTAATGATGATTGGACTTTGTTGCATAGACAAGTCTGTGAATATATTAGGCAATGGGTTGACGATAATGTGTTGAACCATATTATTGGAGAGACACATGCTCGGACTCTTTGGATTAAGTTTGAACAGTTGTATGCTCGAAAAACTGGGAATAACAAGATATTTTTGATCAAGCAGTTGTTGGCTTTGAAGTATACAGATGAGACATCAATAACAGATCACTTGAATAATTTCCAAGGAATTATGAATCAGTTATCTTTCATGGGTATCAAGTTTGATAAAGAGGTTCAAGGATTGTTACTTCTTGGCTCCTTACTAGACTCGTGGAAAATTCTCAGAATATCATTGTCCAATTCTGCTCCTGATGGTGTAATCTCTATGGATCTTACCAAGAGCAGTGTTTTGAATGAAGAGATGAGAAGAAAGTCACAAGGTACATCGACTACACATTCAGATGTTCTTGTTTCTGAGTCTAAGGGGAGAAGCAAAAGTTGAGGTCCTAAAGGTAGAGATCAAAGCAGAAGCAAGTCTCGAGGAAAGTATAAGAATATTGAGTGTCATCATTGTGGTCAAAAGGGACATGTGAAGAAATTTTGTTGGCAACTAAAGAAGGAGAAAGCAAAGGCAAGTAAAGACAAGAGCAAAAATAAAGATGATGGTAGCAACGAAGACAAGGTTAATGTTACTCATGATGATTTTCTTCTTGTTGAGGAGTTTGAATCTGTTAACCTTGTTGATAATAGCACTAGTTGGGTGATTGATAGTGGTGCTTCTATTCATGTTACATCTAGGAGGGATTTGTTTACCTCTTATACTCCTGGTGATTTTGGTGATGTGAAAATGGCTCATCAAGGTGTTGCAAAATGTGCTGGTGTTGGACAGATTTGCTTAAAAACCTCCAACGGTACCAAGTTGACTTTGAAGCGTGTGAAACATGTTCCAGATATTCGGTTGAACTTACTTTCTGTTGGTAAGTTGTGTTATGAAGACTTGGATAGCTCATTTTCTCGTGATAGCTGGAAGCTCACCAAGGGTTCTATGGTTGTTGCTAGAGGTACTCGACACTCTACTCTTTATTTAACTCGAGCAAAGATGATGAAAGATGTTGTCAATGCTGCTGAGTTTGTTGATGAAACTGATTTATGGCATAAGAGATTATGTCATATGAGTGAGAAAGGCATGAATATGTTATCCAAGAGGAATCTTTTATCTGGTTGTAAGGTTGCTTTGCAAAAGTGCAACCATTGCTTTGCTGGGAAACAAAACAGGGTTTCTTTCAAAAGTCATCCACCTTCAAAGAAGCCAGAGATACTTGACTTGGTGCATTCTGATGTATGTGGGCCGATGAAGACAAGAATACTTGGAGGGTCTATCTATTTTGTAACCTTTATTGATGATCATTCTAGGAAAATATGGGTTTACACTTTGAAGGCCAAAGATCAAGTTTTGAATGTGTTCAAGCAATTTCAAGCTTCTGTTGAAAGAGAAACTGGGAAGAAGTTGAAATGTATTCGTACTGACAATGGTGGTGAGTATTCAGGTCCATTTGATGCTTATTGTAGAGAGTATGGTATAAGACATCAGAAGACTCCTCTGAAGACTCCTCAGTTGAATGGCTTGGCTGAAAGGATGAATAGAACACTGGTTGAAAGAGTTAGGTGCTTATTGTCACAGTCTGGATTGGCAAAATCCTTTTGGGGTGAAGCTTTGAGCACTGTTGTTCATGTCTTGAACCTGACACCATGTGTTCCCTTGCAATTTGAAGTGCCAGAGAAGGTATGGTCAGGTAAAGATGTTTCTTATGATCATTTAAGAGTCTTTGGATGTAAAGCTTTTGTTCATATTCCCAAAGATGAGAGATCTAAGCTTGATGTAAAGACTAGGCAATGTATTTTTATTGGCTATGGCATAGATGGGTTTGGTTACAGGTTTTATGATCCTGTTAGCAAGAAGGTGATTCGGAGTAAAGATGTTGTCTTTGTTGAAGACCAAACATTGAAGGATGTTGATAATGCGGAGAAGCCAATGGTTCAGCCTAGTGATGATTCTTCTGACTTGGATATTACTCCCTCTATGCCTATGGTAGAAGATGGTAGAGTTGAAGCTCAAAATAATGAGCATGATACAAGTGCAGGTGAAGATGGAACAATTGATCTGATCCTTGATGAAGTTGGTGATGATGATCAAGATGAAGAACCAGCTTTGGAAATTCCTGCAAATGCACTCAGAAGGTTTACAAGAGAGAGGAAGCCTTTGTCAAGGTATTCTCCACATGAGTTTGTTTTGTTGACTGATGGGGGAGAACCTGAATGCTTTGGAGAGGCTGTTGAAGATGAAAGCAAAGTTCAATGGCTTGAAGCTATGCAAGAAGAAATGAAGTCCTTGCTTGAGAATTATACCTATGAGTTAGTGAAGCTACCGAAGGGTATGCGAGTTTTGAAGAACAAATGGGTATTCAGAATCAAGAATGAAGAACACAATTCTAAGCCTCAGTATAAGGCTAGATTGGTTGTTAAAGGCTTTAGCCAGAGAAAAGGTGTTGATTATGAGGAGATCTTTTCTCCTATTGTGAGGATGTCATTCATTCGTGCTGTGCTTGGATTAGCAGCGTCTCTTGATTTGGAGATTGAGCAAATGGATGTGAAGACAGCTTTTCTTCATGGTGATTTAGATAAGGAGATCTATATGGAGCAACCGGAGGGCTTTGTTGTTAAAGGAAAGGAAGATTTTGTGTGCAAGCTTAAGAAGAGTCTTTATGGGTTGAAGCAAGCTCCAAAACAGTGGTACAAGAAGTTTGAATCTGTTATGGGGAAGCATGGTTACCGTAAGACAACTTCAGATCATTGTATATTTGTGCAAAAATTTTCTGATGATGATTTTATCATTCTTTTGCTTTATGTAGATGATATTTTGATTGTGGGCAAGAATGCTTTGAGGATTAATGAGTTGAAGAAACAGTTGAGCAAGTTCTTTGCTATGAAGGACTTGGGTCCTGCCAAACAGATTTTGGGCATGACTATTACTCGTTATAGAGATTCCAAGAAGCTTTATTTGTCACAGGAGAAGTACATAAAGAAGGTGCTTCAAAAGTTTGACATGAATGATGCCAAATGTGTTGCTAGTTCTTTTGCTCCTCATTTTAAGTTGAGTACCAAGCAGTGTCCAACCACTGATGAGGAAAAACAAGCAATGGATGAAATTTCTTATGCCTCAGCTGTTGGAAGCTTGATGTATGCTATGGTGTGTACTAGACCAGACATTGCTCATGCGGTTGGTACTGTGAGTCGTTTTCTCTAATCCAGGTAAAGAACATTGGAATGTTATTAAATGGATTATGAGATATCTCAAAGGTACAACTAACTTGAGTTTGAGTTTTGGTGGTGAGAAACCTTTGCTAGTTAGCTTTACTGATGCAGACATGGCAGGAGATATTGATTCTCGAAAGTCTACTTCAAGTTATTTGGTCAAGTTTGCAGGGGGAGCTATTTCATGGCAGTCAAGGCTACAGAAGTGTGTTGCACTTTCTACCACAGAGGCAGAGTTTATTGCAACAACTGAAGCATGTAAAGAGTTGTTGTGGATGAAGAAGTTTCTTACAGCACTTGGTTTCAAGTAAGACCGTTATGTGTTGTTATGTGATAGCCAAAGTGCTATTCATCTTGCCAAGAATTCTACTTTTCATCCAAGATCTAAACATATTGATGTTAGGTATCACTGGATATGGGATGTGTTAGATTCCAAGTTGTTGGAACTTGAGAAAGTTCACACTGATGACAATGGTGCTGATATGATGACAAAAGCATTGTCAAGAGAAAAGTTTGAAACCTGTTGTTTGATTGCCGGAATGGCGAGGGCCTCCACCTAGTCGAGAAGGGAGAGATTTGTTGGGTTTTTTCTCTCTTTTGTGAGGCCCAAACCCAATATTTTGGGGTGTATTCTTGCACCCTAGTGTCACAACCCTAATTTTGATTTTGGAGGTCATTTGAGAGAAAGAGAGTAGCCACCAAAGAGAGAAAGAGAAGGGGAAAAACATAATTTCCGTTTTTGCCCAAAGCAGTAAATTTCAAATGACAGTTTCTCAGTTGTTCACCGTTGGATCGGCTTGAAATTTAAACTGCGTGTTTCTATCATCTTGTTATTCATTATGGTTGGTGGAGATATTGATTGGAGATTTTCAGTGAGAGAAATTGGCTTCGCAAGAGAGAAATTAGTTTTTCCATTTTTACACAGAGCAGTAATCTTTGAACGGCAGTTTCTCATTCTTTCACCGTTGGATCAATGTGAAATTTGGATTGTAGATTTTTCACATCTTATTCTTCATTCTGAATGGTGAAGATTTTAATTAGAGGTCTGAAGAGGGAGAAATTGGCTTCGACAGCAGCTCTATTTTTTGGGTATATTTCATCTTCTTGCTTCTCATTTATGAGCTTTGGTGCTTTGATGTTTTGGCTGATTATTTGTACATTTTTGTACTTTATTTGAGACTCTCTTGTACCTTATTTGATTATAGTGGAGCTATTTCATTAGTCTGGACGACCCGTGGTTTTTACCTCTCACATTGAGAGGGTTTTCCACGTTAAAATCTTGGTATGTTCTTGTTATTGCTTTACTTGCTATATTTGATTGTTATAGTTGCTGCCATATTATGTTGTGAATGCTTCTATATTGTTCTTGTGTTGGACATTTGTGTCGTTTCCGCTGCTAGGCTCTTTCAAATACACCACACTTTTCTTGAAAAGTTTTCACTTTAACTATGTGTTTAATTAATTACTACTATTATTATCCAACATAAAGTTGTCAAGATTCCAGGAACAAGGTTTCTTGAAGCTCATATCAAGAACAAAGTAAGGAAAACAGAGGGAAAAGATGATTAGTAAATTGACTGAAATGTGTAATTCATTGATGATCTATTATAATTGTTGTTCTACATTGTGAGCGGCTTCAGCTATATATAGATGTGCTGCCTCTCTATCACAGAAAACTAGCCTATAACTATAACAGAATGCTAAATTAGGAAAATATCTAACTACTACTAACAGAATCTGTTTTGCTATTTTTGTCCAATTCTTCACTACTCTTCTCAAAAAGTAAACAATTTTTAAGTATGGCTAATAAGTGTAAAAGGAGATCAAACTAGCTAGGCCTAGGACAGTTGTTAATAAGATTTCTACAATAAAATGTTCTGATTTATTTATTTATTTTTAACAAAAACACTATGTTTATGTAAAAAATAATCATTAAATTAGTCAATATATATATATATTCTATACAAATGATTGATTTAATAATTGATTTTTTTATATAATTAGTATTGTTATATTTTTAATTATGA
>NC_029789.2:16444044-16444648 GCF_000816755.2 Arachis ipaensis | reverse complement strand
CCCGCCACTCTAACCACTATATATATGTAAATTAATCGTAAAGTTAATAAATAATTACCATTATTACTACCTAGCTACCCCATCATTAGCAATAATTAATAAGCATGGATAAAACTGCTTCTCAGGCGTTGTTCCTATGCTTCGTTTCATCATCATTATTATGGACCTTATCATGTGCCCGCAACCCCTTTGTCTCATCAACCATCATTGACATTATTGACCGCCCCAACCACGATGCCAACTCCATTCTCGACAAACCCGAACTCATTGAAGAACCTTCACCATTCATCCAATTCCAACCTAATAATAAACCTGATAGTGACGACCAGCCTGAAACTGAAACCACGAAAGCAGCAGAAGACGAATCATCAGCGGAGGTAATTCCTAATAAAGAAACGACGTCGTCCAAAGAAACATCAAACCCTACAAATAACGATGCTACTCCTTTAACGGTTCTCCGTATTCGTTCCATGGACGACCCTCGTATCCCTAGACGTCCGTTACCGTTAGGCTTACGGTTGAGCCACCGGTGCCGCCACAATAGTAATCCTCAGAACAAGGCGTTGACGCCGCGCCTCCCACGCCGGAGTAATAATTACATGAC
>NC_029789.2:16443299-16443550 GCF_000816755.2 Arachis ipaensis | reverse complement strand
GATTAACATGGCCCTGGATAGGAGTGAGTTGTGGAGGAAGATTTATCTCCGTCGCCACCGCAAGCACCCGCAAGAAGATCAACAGAACAAGAACAATAATCATAATAATGCTCCCTTGTTGAAGAGAATCCGCAAGTTTTTGACCCACTTCTAGTTTTTAAATATGATATATAGCTCATTATAGACTAGTACTCATCATCATGCATGCGCAATTCCGCGTATATATATACTATACCGGTATACGTACCCTT
>NC_029789.2:16442904-16443201 GCF_000816755.2 Arachis ipaensis | reverse complement strand
AATTGCCTTACAGAGGAATACTTTATAGTAATAAAATAATTTTTGTAGAAACATAAATAATAATGTCAATTTTAATGGATGGTAAGTAAGACTTGTAACTCGTATTTTCTTGCTCTGTATTTCACCCCCGTTTTCGCATGCAATTATATGTGTGCCGTGTGCGGTGTGCCTCGCGGAAACAGAAACCGGTTTAATTTATACTAGCAACCATAATTTATTTTCAATTTTATCTTTATTGTATTTTGATGTAAAAATTAAGCTAAGAGAAGTATTTTTAAAAATAAAAATGATATTCAC
>NC_029789.2:16410975-16442884 GCF_000816755.2 Arachis ipaensis | reverse complement strand
CGTCAAAATCAGCCACTAATATATATATATTTTAATATTTATTTTATACTAATAACTAATTTTAATATACATGTAACATAGTCATTTTAAAAATAATTAAAAATGACCAAAAGTTAAAATTTTTTAATAACCACAAAAAAAAAATCCCTCTCTCTCTCAACTACTCTAAAGTCTAAACCCAAAGCAGAAAGGAAAAATTAAAAAAGAAGAAAAAAAATGTAAAACCAAATTCTCTACCACCACTCTTTTTTTGGCGTATCTGCTACCCGCTACAATCTCAACATACCTTCTTCCTAGTCAAAAATCCGAACTTCCGCTTCGTAACTTGGTTCCTTTCCTCAGTCTCCGAGAAGAAAATGGTAACGTTGGGTCGTTTCAACGTGCACGAGCCACGATGCTTTTTTCTTTTTTGCTCCTTAAAAGTTAAGCCTTTGTCTCACTAACACTTGCAGGTCTCTAAGTACCTTAGTACTTCCAACTAACGACTTTCACAGATTCTCTTCCAACTCTGGTCATAACCGCTAAGGCGTTGAACCCACTTTCAAAAATTTCTGTCAACATTTCAATCCACAAACTCAAAATCACCAATGAAAACCATAATCCTATCAATAATTTCTCCCACTAGAACTAGAATTAGAACCCCTATCAACCTCACAATGCAACTTGTCAGTTTTTTTAGTAGGGTCGAAACCATACTCATAATCAATGGAGTCAAACTATCCTCAACAGAGAGTACGTACCACCACCATCCATATCCCAAAATCAAAACTTTCAGAAACTCAAGGTTAGAAACAACATTGTCCTCTGTGCCATTACGATGGAGAAAGTGGAGGACGCAAACCAAGAACAGACAGAGGAGAGGGTGACGCGACCACCACACTACAAGAAAAGCATTGAGTACCGTCAGATTTACTGGCGAATTTATCAAATAAACCCATCGGTAATTAGTTTATCATCAAATTTATCGTCGGAATGCATTTGACGGTATAAACGGCACCGAAAAATATTTACCAGTGAATTATTTCGGCCGACGCTAATTACTGGCGGATTGTGTGTTGAAAATTGCAATTAATACGAAAAAATAAGCGGTTAGTTACTGTCGGATTTTTTCAATGGTAACTTTGACGACATATTATGTTTTGTGGCGCCTATTTACCATTGGATTATTTCACCGGTAAATCTGACGATATGTAATTTTTTTTGCACAATTAGCGCACAATTAGTAGTCAAATTAAAATTTTTGTTTACAAAATTAAGACACAAATTCTAAATATTAGAAATCAACTAATAATTTTATTAAATTTCAAGGGTTTGCATATAATAAAAAGTCAAAGAAGTAAAATACAATGAAATAGACAAAATAAATTAAATCCCTAAACCCTATGGATTCCGGTAATCGTCGTCATCATTGCCTTCCCCCTACTGAGGCGATGGACTAGGTGCTGATGTCGGTTCCCTACAAGTAGCGTCGTCGCTGGTACCAGCAGCGCCATTCCCTCTAGCGCACATCTGGTCATTGTACCCCGCCATCTGGTCTTACAAATGCTCTAGCCGCTCTAGCTTCTTCGTCAGCTCCGACCTGATGGCAACAATGTCTCCCACGCGTGGAAGAAGCTCATCATACCTCCGCTCAAACTGCTGAGCATGTTGGTGAAGCTCCTGTGTTAGCTTCTACATCTCCTCCCTTAAATTGACATCCTTCTTGGGATCGACAAGGTTGGTGGCAGAGGCAAAGACAGATGAAGCCGCCAATGCAGAGGTGTGGAGGCCGCTGACGAAGAACGACCCTAACCCGTAGACGCGATTCTTGTAGGGCTCAGAGGCGGTCTCGCGCCAAACCCTAACAACATCAACGACTGAGGCATCGGAGCCGGGGCCTTCCCTACTAGGTTGAGATTGCTGGGTCGCAACCTCCAATCTCTACGTATAGTCCTCCTGTGCAACACACGTAATTAGGATGACAGTTAATTGACTTTAAACCGAATACATTTCAAAATTAGAATTAATGAAACTCACATAATGAGCCACAGACTACTCATAAACAAATCTCTCTTTGTTGGCCTTCAACATATGGGTATATTTGAAGGTCTCCGTCAATATCGCCTCACGCTCCAACGACTTAGGCTACACATATTGAAACCAACTAATAAATTAAATCAAGTAACAATTAATTTAAGTAATAATTAACAAAGATTAGCAAACTACATAAAAGCCTGCTCTTCGTCTTCATGAAAGTCGCCGACCCACCAATATACTTCGACGACCTCGGCGAAGCCCTGTTAGTTCTGTTTATCAGACGACGACATTTGAACCCCTCATTAGTACTAAAATAGACATCCAGTTCCTTCGTAATATCTGAGCGGAGCTAAATCGCGAGGTCACCAGTGTACATGCATTGTTGTTTTGTGTAGCTCGGCCATGGGTGGTCGTATATGGACTTAATCACATTGGAGATCTCCTGTGTACATGCATTATTGTTTGGTGCAAATCTATCAATTAAAAACTTAAGATTAGTAAACACATAAAAACACATAAAACTTAACAAATTCAAAATAGATTGCGGATATAAGATGATGGTCTATCAGTGGCTAAGAGAGGGGGGTTGAATCTTAGCCCATTTTTGCTGAGTAATACTTGCTGCCTTTTAAATTAGCTTCAGGAGATTTTTCTGCGTTTTGTCTCATAACCAGACACGAGACATTTTCTTTTTTGTCTCGTACCCAGTCAGGAGATATTTTTCAGTTTTGTCTCCTTAGCAACAGAAACTGAAATGGAGTAGAAGAGAAAGAGAGAATCACACCAAGAAGTATCATGGTTCAGCTGCCAAGTGCAATGCAGCCTACATCCAGTCTCCATCACAACAATGATGGAATTTCACTATAATCATCTTGATTATAGACACCAATTCTCCCTAGGAACTACCCTTCCTATCCGGGACAAGTCCAGAATCTATCCCCAATCTTGAACTTGACTTGGTCACCTACCAAACTTTCAACTGCTAAGTGCTAGCCCAACTTGCAAGGGGATTCCCACAGAATCATGAAACACAACACAGATGTACAAAGGACCTCTAGGACATCTATGATTTTTTCTTTTAATTTTGTATCCTCTGCCTTTTTCCGCTCACTGGTTTTTTCTTACAAACCTCACACTGTTTGCCTTTTTCACCATGAGACTCAAGACAGACAAAACTAAATAGAAAAATACAACATGAAACACATTGAAGGAGAAGAATTTCTGTTAGCTTGGGTAGCTATGAGAACTCTGTGCTTTCACTCTTTTCTCCTTGCTTCAAGCCTTGGCTGTTCACCCTTATTATAGAAGGAAAAGCCTCCAAGGTTGAAACGGTTCAACCGAGCTAATCTTCTTCTTCTTCTTCAATAACAAAACCGGTTCGGCCAGAGAGAGAAGAGAGGGAACCGTATGCAAAAACCAACATGCAATTACCTCACTCTCATCCCATCTCATCAAGCTTCATCAATTTGAGCCTTTCATCTTGACTTGGTCCCCAAGAAGGATTTCTGACACTTGATGAACCCTTAATCTTTGACAGCTCCATCTGCTCTATCTTCTGCTTCTTCCCCACGTAGCTACAGGACCTCCTGTGATGGATGAACAAAAGTAGAGACGAGCCAAACCCCAGGGATCTTCTTCTTTGACCGAATTGGATCTTCCACCATTTTTAGGCATGGTGATCTTGAGACTTCTTCACCACTTCTTACCATAAGTGGCAAAGATCTCAGCGACGCCAAAACTTGGATCTTCTTTTTGCTAAGGACATCATCACCTTAGTCATTTCCTTGCTTCTAGCTTCTCTGTGATTTTTATTGTTAGCTTGCATCTCCTTCTTTCCTGTTGAAGTGACAACTGAAGAGAGAAGAGAGAGAAGAGAGAGAATGCAGAAAAGCTTTCAATGGAATTAAGAAAGGAAATTAAAATGAGTTAATTTCCCACTCCCCATGCCTAGTAACGTGTAAATCAATTAATGCCATCAAATCAATGTAAGCTTTCTCTCTCATGTTACCAAGGTACTTAAACATAATTAAATGAATTTGAAATCCATTTCAAGAGGGGAGTGGATAACCGTTGATAGCATGCAGTATTGCTTTCTTCCATTTTTCATTTTCGGACCAAGCCTTTGTTGGTCTTGTAACAAGAATTATTTTTGGGCTTGCACAATAATTTTCTGGCCCAATTGACATAAAACTCAGCCACATATTCAATAGCAATATTTCACAAGGTTGGAAGTTATCAACATATTGGGCTTATGTTTCTTTTAGCCCAATGACGAGAAATCTGCAAGCAACAAAATTATTAATCAACATATGTAATTCAAAAATTACTAATTTTGCAATTAATTATTTTAATAATGTTTGATCATTATCAAATTAATTTGGAGTTTTCCAAACTCATCATAAGACATTAAAATAATACTCACACATTAGAAAAATCCTTATCAGTATGACGGGAGGTAGTAAAGGGGCATCTGGCTGGGACGCATTAGAGAAATCACCCACCGCAGTCTCTGTCGCTAGAGTTGTTGGGGGGCGAAGGTGGGGTATAGCAGAAGGAGTCACATAGTTGGGGTTCGGTACCATGATGAACTACTGGTCTGATGGACCCGCCTGTGACGTCACAGGGATCGATGAGGTAGTCAGGCTAGAGGGCGATGACTGAGAAGTCCCTGGGGTACCAGTGGAAACCCTCCCTCTACCATGACCACGAGACCGACTCGTGACACCTCTGCTACCTGTCGTCATGTCTACAAAGAGAATACCAATTAACACTAAGTATCATATATACCACACAAATCCTTCAACATTTATATTATTTCAAAAATTTTTTGACATAACCTCTCCTAAAATTGGACATATATCCACCTTTACGGTTCTCACAAATCCAACCAACCTCAATTCACAATATCAGTCATGTAAAACTCAATTAAATTCAAAACATTTCCAGCAGAATATATCAACTTGTTTATACTATTGTATACATTTATAAGGGTATCATATATGGATATTTAAATCTAAAAGAATGTCATTATATGTAACGTTAGTCATTATAAATTTATTTGAAAATATAGGGAATTAAGTTAAATTTCACCAAGATTTAAAAAATGAGTGTTAATTGTTGCCTTAAAATAAATGATTTCTTCAATAACTATATATATGAATTAGAATAATCCTACAAATAGTGCACTTATATTGACATAATAAATTAGTACAACCTAATATTTTAAATCTATCCTATCTTAACAATTTAAGTCCTCTAGCTAAAACTAAAAATTAAATCTAACTCGAGGATAATACTAATTATCAACTAAACACAAATTACACATAGAGACATATAATTGAGCACTTAGCATGCAAAAGCATCAAACAACAAGAAATAGCACAACCAAGTATTCCTTCAACATTAATTCACACAAATCAGCATCATCACACAACAATTAGCAGCACATTATAGAAATTTAGCAGAAAATCAATTAATCCAGCCCAAACAAATTGAAATTCAAATTCAAGAAACATAACATCATGTTGAACTATATATAGACTAATAGCAATTCTAATTATAAAAATCTTAATCCTAATCTAAATAATCTAACCGGCAGAAAATAATGATAACCAATTTCACTTACTAACTAGAAATTAATATGTAACTAAATCCTAAATTAACTTAAATAGAGAAAAAGAGTGACCATGAAACCTGAGCTTCGAATAGAGGAAGAAGAACCTAGGGGAGGGAGATGTGACAGCGACAGTTGCTACTGGTGGAGCATCGCGACGGTGTGGGACGACAAGACAAACAGAGAGAGAGAGAGAAGGAGTCGCGGCTGATGTTGGGCTGCGAAGGGGAAAGAATGAAAGAAGGGGCTGGTTTTGCTAAGGGGAAGAGGAGGCGGTGAAAGGAGGCTGCAGAGGCTCTGTCGGCGGCGACAGGGTTGACAGAGCGGTGGGGGGAGGAGAGGGTTAGAGAGAGCGGGAGAAGAGAGGTTAGAGCGAGAGAGGGGGAGTGAAAATGAAGGGGGAGAGGGTTCGCACTTCAAATTTTAGGGCTTGTTACTGTCAGATTTACTGCCAAATAAATATGACGGTAGCGCATTGCGGGTCACCAAAACACAGTATTTCACTAATTGGGTTTACCAGTGGATTTTTCCGCTGGTAAATCTCACACTAAATTTTGTGTCTATTTTTTTCGTTTTTCCTCCAATTATTACCGACAAATCTACTATCGAAAACAGAAATCCGCCGATAATGATTTGATCTGACGAATTTGACACTTAAGCCATCAATAATCCGCCGGTAAAGCCGAGGTATTCATCATTTTTCTTGTAGTGCCACCAAATCAACCGCATCTGAACTCGCATGTGGTGGTCTTCGTCGGTGCCAACGACACTAAAAAGCTTAACAGAGGAACAGATGCTCGCATCGTCGACGCCTTTGATGGTGGAACTCGCGGCGACCAACGTACTCCATGATTGGTGGCCGTTGTGGGATACACAAGAATAAAGGAGGTGCGTACGGGTACGGCTAGAAGCCATGGAATCGGCAACAAAATGAGTGAGGGGAAGTAGTAGGTGTTGTTTGTTTTGGGGTTTGTAGGTGTGGAGGTGGAAGAAGGTAAGATTGTATTTTTGGAACAGAGTACCAAAAAAAAGGGAGAGAAAGTATATAGAACAGAGGAAGGAAGAAGAAAAATAGTTTTTCTTTTCAAATTTATTAGAATTTTTTTAATTCTGTTAGTGTTCTATTAGTATAGATGACGGTAGGACAACATTGAATCAATTTTTAAACGTTAGGGATATAAATAGGATGATTTAAACATTAGGAACAACTTTAAAACTTACCACAAACGTTGGGGACAAAAGTGATACTTTACTCTTTTTTTCTTAGTAGGGTGGAGTAACAACATTGCAATCAATTAGTGGTCGGGGTTACTCTTTCAATTTAGCCATCAGTTTTCTCTCCGTACACCTTGATCCCAAATGGACACTTGCATTGCTAATCCACCTTCTCTAATAGCTGATCATGGCTAACTGGAGGGAGATCCGGATGAAAGATACCACTCTGAAACAGAGAACGAAGCTACCCATAAGTAGTGCTAAAAAGTTAAAAAAAAGAGAGAAGAAGGCTTCGAAGGAACATCTGCGTTGGTTTCTCGAGTTGAAAGCTGGATGCAGAACAATGAAGATATCAAAAAAGGAAGATCCTATGCCAGTATGGTCACAGGGATAAACCAGGAGCTTGAAGATGATGAGTGTGAATCTGAAGACTCTGAAGATGATGAGATGGTGCATGAACATGACGCTCTACCTGAAACAGCGTGGTTAGAAGATGAGAAGGAAAACCAGAAAAAAGCCACAAGAAACCAAAAATAACAGTGGAAGACATGGGTGAAGGTCTCTTTAACATAGTCATTAATGAAGAAGCTAAAAAAAAGTTATAGAAACGTTGGTGGAGATCCCTCATTGTAAAACTTATGGGGAGAAAGATTGGTTATGCAGTAATGAAAAGAAGAATCCATGCCATATGGGACAGATTTAGAGAACTAGATGTTATAGACTTGGGAAATGCATTTTACCTAGTGAAGTTCTATGCCCAAGATGACTTGGACTTTGCCCTCCTTGAAGGTCCTTGGAATATTTTTTACCACTATTTAGCAATTAGACTATGGGAGCCAAATTTTAACCTTCTCTTAACCACTATAGATATGATTACAGCTTGGATTTGACTCTCAGGCCTCCCTATAGAGCTGTACCATGAGAAAATCCTATGAAAAATAGGAGATTTGGTTGGAAAAACTTGCAAGATTGATTATACAGGTAAATACCAAATTGGTACCTGAAAAATTTATGTACTGGCTAAATGGTATCTGACTTTTATTGTTGACAAAATGGTCCCTAAAAGATTTTGAAATTTGACAAGCGTGCCCCCGAGCTCACCGGAGCACATCTCCGGCGAGCACGATACTGACATGGCCACCGTGTTTTAGTGACCTAGCAAAGCCACCCCCCAACCAACCCTAATCCATCGCTCCCTCCCCAACGCATTCCCCCCTCCCTTCCAACGCACTTCCCCCTCTTGTAACATCCTTACTATCAGAATGTCACGCTTCCAGCCACGTCACTCTGATAGCAAGGATATTATGATGACTTCTATACACTTAATAATAAAATAGGAGTCTTTAACTCAAAATCATATCGCTATTTTCTTTGAAAAACTGAATGTTCTTTTTCTTTTTACAAACATGCATATATAAACAAATTCAATCACAATCTTTATATACATACATATATATAAACATACAAGACTTCTCATACAAGTAACCTACAAATATTATATACATAAATATCATTACAATCACGATTCCTATCTCTCTTACAAGAATATAATAATAAAGGCGAGGAAAAACTATAACTAATATATATATATATATATATATATATATATATATATATATATATATATATATATATATATATATATATATATATATATATACAAACAGAAATAGCACAACCAAGAACTTAGCAAAAACTTCATAAGCTTCCTTGTCCGTCCTAAAAAGAGAAGTCTGTAGGGGGTGAGAACCTAACCACACAGTCTCACTAGAAAAGTTCAGAATTGTTATAACGGAATACGTATAAAGAAGAGTATGGATTTCAACCACAGCGATGATCGTTCATCTTATGAATCTATTCAAACATCAACATATAAATAATTCAAAAATCCAACTTCATATATTTATTTATAAAAGGTCCCAATCTCGATAAATCACCTAACATTTCAATACATGCCAAAGTGCTAATCAATCCAAACTTACCAACCACGGCGTCCGGCCCAAGCATAACCAATCACGGCTTCCAGCCCAACATATAATCAAATATCGGCCTCTGACCCAACATATAAATTAAATCTCAGCCTTCGGCCCAACATATAATCAATTCAACACTCGGTCTCAAAACAGAATCAATCACAGGCACAAACAATGTAAAGCAAACACAATTAGAGAGTAGTTACAACAAGTACCACAATTAACAGTTAGACAGAATTTATCAGATAGAAAAACCAAAACACTTAAGTACACCCAAACAATAGCAAACAAATGCAGTATGATGTGTGCTTGTCCTACTGGCCATGAGCTCACGTGTAAGTTAAACTGCTAAAACCTGACACATTCGATAGCTAACCCGAATATCGTCTCTCAACATGAAGGGAATCCTCAAACTTCTAATCAGAGAGAGACTGTGATGTAACGATAGAGAATCCTCAACCTAACTCGTTCATACCACAACCAGAAATTGAATCAAAGAGAATCCTCAACCTTCTCCATTCAACTCCTCGATGTAACAAGAGAGGGAATCCTTAACCTCAACTTGTCTATTGCAGCAAGAGTGAGAATCCTCAATCTCAACTTGCCTATTCCCAAACCCTTAGATTAAGAATTAATTAACTTTTTGAATCTTTAACTAAATAAATAAATCTCTTTTCGTTTTTACTCAAAACTAAATAAGTAAATCAACTTTTTTTCATTACTTTATTTTTCATTAAAAATCTTTAAAACCTCATATTTAATTTGAATCAATTCAATAAAACTCATTTCCATTCAATCAAGTATCCAAAACATATTTCTTTTCATAATTAACAAAACCAAAATAAGTTAAATATCTAACTCACTTCTATTACTTTAATTTCCTCTAAAACTCCTAAAAAGCATAGTGCTTAAACCAAAATTAGTCAAATAAAATCCATTCTGTTTAATCAAATACCGAAAACATATTTTCAACTTTATTTCTTTTGAAAAGCAAGTTAAATCTTTATTTTTAGTTAACCAAAGAATCCAAACTAACTTCAAAATATTTTCAAGTTTAGACCTCTTCAAAAGCCTTAAAAATCATCCTGTTCGCAATTCAAAATCTTAATTGAAACAACATAATCATTTATTCGTAAATCAACCACTTAAATTACTTCAAATCAAGATTTATTAAATTAAACTCCATAGAAAAGTCTCTAGAATTTAGAGGGCAACAACAAATCTTATTTTCTTTAGTATTCAATTTAATCTAAACTTATAAAAATTTCGACAACATCTCCTTTAAAACTCAGACTTTGCCACGTTTCAGGGGTCTCATGCAAACACCTCTCAAACCCTTCTCAACCATTTCCAAATATCAAACCATTTTCAAATATGAAATCATTTCCAATATCAAACCAACTCTAATGAATCAAGAAAACCAATTCAACAAAGTCAACAAACAAACCAAAGTATCTGGCCTTCTCAAATAGTCAATAAATCAAGTAGAAAAATAATTACATTCATTCAGAGCAACTCAATTCAATCCATAAGACTCACATAATCTTAAAAATATATTTTTTGTATCAATATCGACTTGTAACAATTTTTTATAATAAAACACTTTTAAGAAAAAGCCCTACCTCGAATAGTCGAAACCCGTAAGCCACAAAACGTGTCAAGACCCTTATTCTTTTGGCCCGCAACAGTAACAACTGCAACCACAATTCCATACTACTTCTACAGCAATAGCAGCAACTTTAATCGCGACATGCAATAACCAGAACTCAACCGTATGACAATAACACCGCAAAAACTTCAGCAACATATAATAGAACAACAACTAAAAGGGTTTTCGGAGTAAAACAACTTACGACACACAAAAAAAGAACCTAGAACAAAGCAGCTGCAGCTCTGGTGATGACGTTCGGCGAGCAGAATGGCGACAAAGAGCTCCGACAGTGACACAACAGCTTGGTGTCACCTGCAACAACACCAACACCCTCCACCGTCACATCTTCTCTTCTGGTTAGACATAAACGGTGACAATGACAGCTCTTGACAGCCCTGGCGATAGCAGTGGCGGTGAGGGAGCCCACCAAGCACAGCGTCGGCCGGGATCAGTTTTGATGGCGGCGTTTAGCTCAACGGCAACAGGAGCAGTTTCCTCTCTTCTATTCGGCGGCAATGGAGATGACAAAGTACGACGGTAATGGCTTGGTGAGACGCGGAGGCATGGATCGTTGACGACAGCTCCTCTAGCTCGCGTTCCTTCCTCTCTCGGTGACGTTCAACGACGACGCATGGACGGCGGCAATGCGTGGCTCGACGGGTCCTCATCTCTCTCTCTCTTTCAATGTGACCACGCCGTCGAGGATGGTAGCATGTAGCTCGGTGACAACGGTGGTACCCAGCCCCGCCGGCGCCGTCTCCCCTTCTCCTTTCTTATTCTCTTCCCTCTTCCTCCCTCTTCGTAGCTCCCTCTCTTCTCTCTTTCTTTCTTCCGCTGGGTTCGGGGGTGGCGGCATGGTATGTATGTGTGAGGGAGTGGGTAAGGTGAGGGGAGGGTAATTAAATTAGGGTTAGTATGGGTTGATTTAGGGAGTCAGGGTTTGGTAGAATAGGAATTTTAATAAAAAATTAAAGGGTAGAATAATAATTTAAAATAAAATTTAACCCAATATAATTAGCTTTGAAAATACCAATTATTCTTCAAATTTTTCAATTGAGTACTCAAATTTTAAAATTAGAGATAATCAAATTAATTTTTCTTTATTCATAAAATAAGGTTCAAAATCAATATATTCAAACTAAACCATATAAAATTCTCATTATTTTTCAATTACTAAAACTTTAAATTATAAATAAAAAATTTGCCAATTTATATAAAAAAATCTCTTAAATAAATATAATAAATTATAAATAACAAAAAAATAAAAATAAAAGAAAAACAAAAAAAGTCAACCAAAATGAAACTACAAAAACCACAGAAAACACACATATGACACATACTTCTAATGGAAACAAGCAAGAGAATATAGAATAGAACCTAAAAAATAACTTATAGATTCAAAATAAAAACGGGATTGATGTTGATGATGCAAGCCCTTCTATGGAGACCGATGAAGCTATTGTGAACACTAGCAATAGTATTGATGCATGAGATTTAGTTGTTTTATTTAGTATTTTTTTCAATAAAGTTAGTGAATTCATTATTATAATTGAGGTTGTTAGTGTTTTAATCAATATATCTTGAAGTTGCTTTGAGATTTGATATGTGTAGAAAAGTGTTGAAAATGAGCGAGAACAAGGATGAAAAGAAGCAAGTAAGAGGAACACTTAAGAGCAAGAAAAGGAGAAAGCAAACTTTCTGGACCAAGAATGCAACAATGGAAGCTCCTGGATGTATTGAGGAAAGCCATGCGTTATACGCATAGAATGGTGTGTATAATGCACCAAAATTGTGCACTTCTAGGGGCCAACCAAAGCCATGCATTATACGCATGGAATGGCGCGTATAATTCACCAAAATTATGCAGCTCTAGTGGCCAAACAAAGCCCATGCGTTATACCATGGCATTTGGCGTATATACGCCAAAACCTAACCTCTTTGTACTTCAATGAGCATAACATGAGTTAGAGAGATCCAAATGAAGTGATTCTAGTAGCGTTAGAAAGCTAACATCCAAAGCTCCAATGATATATAATAGTCTATAATGGACTTACATCTAATACAGCCTCCTCCTAAGTTGAAGGAAGCCACGAAGAAAGCCAAAGTGCACCATCTAGACACCAATTTTGCCCATGCGTTATACGCAGACGCACCGATACATGCACTCTCCAGGGATCAATTCCTCCCATGCATTATACGTCACTTCCCATGTGTTATAAATCACAAGAAGTCCTGTTTAGTAGCAATCATGAAGCCCATGTGTTATACGCCAAAGTTTAGACATATAACGCATGGCATTGGCCCAACTCCCAGTGCTTTGGATCCTTCACTAATTCCTCCAACTTCAATTATTTTGTTGGCTTAAGATTAAAGTTTCAAGCCCATGATTTCAACTAAGCAAGGCACCAAGTTTTCAATTTTAATTACAAGGAAGATCACTAGTTAGTTAAGAGTCATTAAGAAAAGATTTCATTTGAAATAGATTTGATTCTGTTTTTATTAGTTTTGAATTCTGAAATTAGTTTTAGGGTAAGTATTTAAAGGTAAGGAGCCACACATGTGCTCTTCTCTTGTTTTGAGCCGTTTTTCAATTCAGAACCTTTGCTTTCCATTCCACCATGAGCAACTAATCTCCTCAGTTTAAATTAGGAGCTCTATTTACTTTAATGGATTAATATTATTGTTTTTCTACTTTTAATTTATACCTTGATATTTTATTCAAGAAGTGAGTTTCATTCTTCATCCTAAGGGTTAGAGTATATTGGAAAATAACTTTAATCTGAATTGAGTTCCTTTATTATCTTGGAAGAGTTAATCTTTGGAATTAAGCTAGAAACTCCTTCTGATAATTCTTTCAATGTCAAGTACTAATTTTGATAAGTGACATAAAATCAATTAGGGTTGGTTCTTAAGAATTGTGTGCCTTTAAATTAGAAACTGTGCTTAAATTCTTCTCATAGTTAATTGATCAAGGAATTGATAGTTAATTAAGTTAAAAAAAAATTGGATTGCCAAGGGATTGAAGCTTAATTAAGGTTTTCCATGAACACATGTTTGTATGATTAAAGTAGATAACAAGATATATTGATCCTGAAATTTAAATATCTCTTAAACCTTAACATTCTCACCATTATTGTTTTCACATTCACTATTTGCTATTCTTATTGCTCTCTGTTCACAAGTTTCATTCTTATTCCTCTACTTCTTTAATTTGTCTAATTAGAATAATCAATTAATCATTGTTGCTTATCCTTTTAATCTTCATGGGAACGATAACTCACCCACCGTGATATTACTTGATACGATTCGGTGCACTTGTCGAGTTGCGATTTTGCAAAATTCTGCATCAAGTTTTTGGTACTGTTGCTGGGGGTTAATTAATATTAACAACTACCCATTAATTGATTCTCTAAATTAGACCTTTTTATTTTCTTTTGCTACTCACTGGAATTCCTTCACTGTGATGTTGGGAATTCCATCTTTTCTCTTTGTTTTTCCTTACTTTTGCATGCAGGGAAACAAAGAGAAGGAATTCTTCTTGTTTAATCCAGAAATTGAGAGAACTCTTTATAAATTAGGGAAGAAATCTAAAATTCAAGAGAAGAAAATTCAAGTGGAACTTGAGCAAGAAAGCATGGCAAACAACAATGCCAATGCAAGGAGGACTCTTGGAGACTTTGCTACCCCCATAAACAATAGTTGTGGGAGTAGCATAGTGAGGCTCACTGTGGAGGCAAACAACTTTGAGTTAAAGCCTCAATTCATCACTTTGGTGCAACAAAATTACCAATTCAGTAGGAGCCCTCAAGAAGATCCTAATTTGTTCATCTCTAGCTTTCTATAAATATGTGACATAGTCAAATCCAATGGGGTCTTTGCTGAACCTTATCGCTTGATACTGTTCCATTCTCTGTAAGGGATCGAGCCAAGTAGTGGCTTGAAACTCAACCAAAAGAAAGCATTGCAACATGGGATGATTTGGTCAATAAGTTCTTAACCAAATTTTTTCCACCATAGAGGTTGGCAAAGCTAAGACATGATATCCAAACTTTCACTCAGAAAGATAGAGAATCTCTCTATGAAACTTGGAAAAGGTACAAAGAATTGTTGAGAAAGTGTCCCCAAGATATGTTTGTTGATTGGGTATAACTTCAAATTTTCTATGATGGGCTCACTCCTACTTCCAGAACTTTATTGGATTCCTCAACTGGAAGATCCATGCACTTGAAGACTACTGAATAAACCTTAGAATTGATTGAGATTGTGGCTAACAATCAATCTTTATACTCATCTGAGAGAACAATGAAGAGAGGTGTGATGGAGTTAGATACTTTGGACACTATTTTGGCATAAAATAAAATGTTGTCTCAACAAATCTCCTCACTCACAAACCAATTGGGGCACATGCAAGTCTCATCAGTGGCTATACAAGCAAGTTACAATTTGTGTGGAGGAGCTCAAAAGGATGAAGCCTGTGGGTTGTTCAAGGAGGAGCAAGTGAATTACATAGAAAGTTTTCAAAAGCCACTATCCAATGACCCTTTCTCAAAAACTTATAATCTCGGATGGAGGAACCACCCAAATTTTAGTTGGGGCAATCAAGAGGCAAAGAACTTCACTACACCTCGCCAACAATAACCTCAACCCATACAACCACAAATTCACCAAAGACTTTCTTCTTTGGAAACCAAATTCTCTTTTCTAGAAACCAAATTTTCCTCCCTTGAAATCACCATTGAAAAACTATCCCAAGCCACTACCACAATAGCCCAATCCACCTCCACATTCATGCAACAAACTCAAATTTTCATGGATGAGACAAGAGGCAACTTTCAAAATCAAGGTGCATCCATCCGAAATTTGAAAGTACAAATTGGACAAATTGCTAAGCAACTCATTGAGAGGCCATCCAACATTTTTTCAAATGATACAATTCCCAATCCAAGAGAAAAATACAAGGCCATTAGCTTAAGGAGTGGAAGGGTAGTTAGCACAAAGAACAAAGACCAATTAAATCTCAAAAAAAAAAAAAAAAATAGTGACTCCTTATCAACCAAGAATTTCATAGTGTTCCGAGGGTTACTTGAAATTGAGGTCGATCTCAGATGAGATCTGTTGTGGTGGTCGGAGCTGTTGTGTCCGACTTGTTGAATATTGTGGTACTACTGATCCTTGATCACCGGAGGGTGGTGGTACCTACAGGAGACTCCGATGCTTAAGTTAGTACGGGCTTTAAGCATGTTTTTTGTGTAGAATTAGAGTATGAGTTATACCTAGGTGCTCCAGTGTATTTATAGTAGTGTAGAGTGACCTTCCCATGAGATAAGATAGTTATCTTATCTTATCTTTTCAGGGGAACTGCCTTATCTTTCTTGGCTTTGCTTCCTTTAGAATGGGCTTTGCTCCTTTCATTTGGGCCTGCTTGGGCCTCTATGGTGATTTGGCCGAACTCTTTTAGTAAGAGGTCGGTGGCGACCGTCTTGAAGAGGTCGGTCACTCGTGTCTTTAGCCAGCCCGGGTCGCATAGCTCGACCCAGGGTATGAACAGTTCCCTTACTTGGGCTCGATTTTTCCCTTAAGGTCGTATCTTTAGACTTCGAACCTTTGAGGAAGTCGAGCTCGATCATTTTGTCTTCAGTTGATCTCCTGTATAACTCCTGTTGGACTCCTTGAATACGAGGCGTTTTTCTTTTTAATTGCAGCGCGCATTGCGCTTTCTTGGGAACATGCGAGGGTTAAAAAACTCATTAATTTCCCTTCGCCGTTTCCTCTCTTCCCTCTTTTGCATTTCATTTTGAATTTCAAAGAATCATTCTTCCGTTTCTTCTCTCCTTCCTCTTTGCTTTTTGTTTATTATTTTGCTGTAGCGCTTCATTCTCTTGTTTTCACGCTTCCAAGCCTTCTATATTCTTTGTCTCCAAGCGATTGTTTGGTGCAGATTTTGTCATTCTTTGCCTCGAGGAACTACCGTCTTCTCCTCTGCAGGTTGGTTTTTCTTCCTTTCACTTTCGATCTTTGTTTCTTCTGTATGCCTTCACTGTAAAGTTTTGATTTTTACTTGAGTTTGCCTTGAAAAAGTTTGAATCTTTCTGCAAAAAGATTACATCTTTACGTCTTGATCATTGTTGTGTGTTTTTTCCCTGCCACTCCTGCTTGAGGAAAATGTGCGCCTTCTGGTAGTTTTGCCTTTCGTATGACTTTTTGCTTGTCGCTATTTCTGTCTCCCTTTTAACCCAGCCAGTATGACTTTATTGGCAGCTTCTGCCTGTCTGTTGGCTTGTGGGTGTTCTATAGATGTAAATTGGTACTTTATTTTCAAGTCAGCTACCAAATTTCTAAAACCTGTGTCCGTGAACTGAGTGCCATGATCCATGGTGATGGAGTAAGGGACCACAAACCTTGTGATAATGTTCCTATATAGAAATTTCCGACTTCTTTGGGCGGTAGCATTAGCTAAGGGCTCTGCCTCAATCCACTTTGTGAAATAGTCTATTCCCACAATGAGGAATTTGACTTGTCCTGACCCCTGGGGGAAGGGTCAAAGGAGGTCGAGCCCCCATTTTGCGAATGGCCAGGGCGATGTAACACTAATGAGCTCCTCTGGTGGAGCGATATGGAAGTTAGCATGCTTCTGACATGGTGGGCATGTTTTGACGAAATTTGTTGCTTCTTTTCCCAAGGTTGGCCAGAAGAAACCGTCTCGGAGTACCTTTTTAGAAAGGGCTCGTGCCCCCCGGTGGTTGCGACACATGCCACCATGTACTTCTTCCAAGACTTCCCTTGTATTGGAGGTCGGCACACATTTTAGGAGGGGTGTTGAGATCCCTCTCCTATATAAGATGTCGCCCACTATGGTGTAGTACTGTGCCTCTCGTATTTGCCTTTTTGCCTCCTTCTTATCTGTGAGAAGTATCTCTGATTTGAGGTAGTTGATTATGGGGGCCATCCATCCTTGATCCCGACCTGATATGGTTAGGACCTTTTCTTCTTCTGAGATCGATGGACTTGGCAATGTTTCCTGGATAAGGCTTCTGTTATCACCCCCTGGTTTAGTGCTGGCTAGTTTTGAGAGTGCATCAGCTCGAGCGTTTTGTTCTCGAGGTATATGTTGGACCTCATATTCCCCGAATTGTCCGAGCTGGTCTCTGTTCTTGTCCAGATATTTTTTCATGGTAGGGTCCTTAGCTTGGTAGCTTCCTTCTATTTGTGAGGTAACTACTTGTGAATCGCTGAAGATGACAAGCTTTTGAACTCCTACCTCCCTAGCCAGCCTCAAACCAGCCAGTAGTGCCTCATACTCAGCTTGATTATTTAAAGCAGGGAATTCGAACTTTAGTGAGAGCTCGATTTGGGTTCCCTGATCACTTTCTATAATTACACCTGTGCCACTCCTGGTTTTGTTTGAAGAGCCGTCCACGTAGAGATTCTATTTTGTGGGGGTTTCCAGGGCGTCAGTGTATTCTGCAATGAAGTCGGCCAGGTACTATGATTTGATGACTGTCCGAGCTTCATATCGAAGATTGAATTCGGATAATTTGATTGCCTACTGTAGGATTCTTCCTGCTAAGTCTGTTTTTTGTAGGATGCCTTTTATGGGCTGGTTGGTCTGAACCCTGATAATGTGAGCTTGGAAGTATGGGCGGAGTCATCGAGAAGTGAGTATGAGGGCGTAGGCAAACTTTTCTATCTTTTGATAGTTTAGTTCGGCCCCTTGGAGAGCCTTGCTGGTGAAGTAGATGGGTTGTTGCCAATTTTTGTCTTCTCTGACTAGTGCTGAGGCTATTGCCCGACTTTCCACTGTGAGGTATAATATGAGTGCTTCTCCTTCCCGTGGTCAGGTAAGAATGGGTGGTTATCCCAAGAATTTTTTGAAATTTTGGAACGCTTGCTCGCACTATGCTGTCCATTCAAACCTCTTTTCCTTCCATAATGTTGCCGTTGAGCTGTTGTACCTCTGATGCAAGTCAGACTTTTCATGTTGAGTATAGCCCGACATTTATCTCGATTTGCCTCGATTCCTCTTTGGGTAAGCATGAAGCCTAAGAATTTGCCAACCTCTACCGCGAAGGTGCACTTTGCGGGATTAAGTTGCATACCGTTCTTTCTGATGGTGTCGAACACTTTGGTGAGGTCAGACAACAATGATTTCTCACTTTGTATTTTTACCAGCATGTTGTCTACGTAAACCTCCATCAGCTTTCCAATATGGTCAGCAAAGACTTTGTTCATCAATCTTTGGTAGGTAGCTCCTGCGTTTTTGACCCCAAATGGCATAACTATATAGCAATAGTTTGCCTTTGGGGTTAGGAATGAAGTCTTCTCTTGATCAGGTGGGTACATTGGGATTTGGTTGTATCCTGAATAGGCATCTATGAAGGAGAGGTACTTGTATCCGGAAGAGGCATCCACTACAGTATCTATGTTTGGGAGCGGGTAGGGATTTTTTGGGCAGGCCTTATTGAGGTCAGTGTAGTTAGTACACATTCTCCACTTGCCATTTGACTTCTTCACTAAGACAATGTTGGCTAGCCATAATGGGTATTTGACCTCCCTTATAAACCCTGCCTCTAGTAAAGCTTGCACTTGCTCTTCCACAGCTTGGGATCTTTCTGGCCCGAGCTTCCTGCGTTTCTGTTGCACGGGCCGAGATCCAGGGTATACTGCCAGCTTATGGCACATTAGCTTGGAATCTATCCCGGGCATGTCCGCTGCCTTCCATGCAAAGAGATCGGCATTATCCTTTAGGAATTGTATTAGTGGCTCCTTTAAGTCTCTCTTTAAGGTTGCCCCGATATTTGTTGTTTTATCGTGGGCATCCCCGATCTGGACTTCTTCGATCTCGCCTTCGGGTCGCGGTCGAAGTTTCTCACGAGCACGTACTCCCCCGAGTTCAATAGTGTTGATTTTCTCCCCTTTGGGGTTGCCTTTAAGGTTTAGACTTTCATTGTAACAGCGTCGTGCAATCTTATGGTCTCCTTTTATCGTGGCGATCCCTTATGGAGTTGGGAATTTCATGCACAGATGTGGAGTGGAGACCACTGTGGTGAGCTGGTTTAGCATTGTCCGACCTATTGGGGCATTATAGGCTGAGCTCACATCGACTACTATGTAGTCTATGTTAAGTGTCCTGGATCGAATTCTTTTTCCAAAGATTGTGTGCAGTGAGATATATCCAAGTTGTTGGATTGGAGTGTCTTCCAGTCCGAACAAGCTATTCGGATATGCTCTGAGCTCTTTATCTTGTAGACCGAGCTTGTCGAAGGCGAATTTAAACAAGATATCCGCAGAGCTTCCTTGGTCTACCAGTGTTCGGTGGAGATTAGCGTTGGCCAGTATGATGGTAATAACCATGGGATCATCATATCCCGGGATGATTCCCGCAGCGTCCTCTTGAGTGAAGGTGATATTGGGGAGGTCGGCCGACATGTCTCCTCCTCCGACATAGTACACCTCTTTAAGGTGTGTTTTGCATAATGATTTAGAGATCCCCCTCATGCGAATCCTCCATTGATCATATGAACGTGTCTTTTGGGGGGTGTGGTGGGGGCGTTCAGCTCGTCCAATCTCTTCTTCCCTTCTTCTCTTTCTCGGTTCCTTCGTCTTACTGGCTAAGAACCGGTCTAGTCGCCCTTCTTGTGCCAATCTTTCTATGACATTCTTTAGGTCAAAGCACTCAGTGGTAGAATGCCCGTAGATTTGGTGGTATTCACAGTACTCTGTCTAATTTCCTCCTCCCCTTTTGTGTTTAATCGGGCGAGGCGGTGAGATCTTCTCAGTGTTGCATATCTCTCTGTATACATCCACAAGGGACACTCTGAGTGGAGTGTAGTTGTGGTATTTTCTAGGTTTTTCAATTGGCTAGTCTTCTTTTTTCCTGGACTCTTTATCCTTGTCTCGAGGGGGTAAGAGATTCCGGATTTTGAGGTTTCCCCTAGTCGAGGGTTCTCCTCTATGTTGATATACTTCTCTGCCCATTCTTGTACCTCGTTTAGAGACGTTGGATGCTTTTTTTATATGGAGTGGCTAAAGGGTCCTTCTCGCAGACCATTGATGAGACCCATGATAGTTGCTTCTATTGGCAGACTTTGTATGTCTAGACATCCCTTGTTGAATCTTTCCATGTAGTTGCGGAGGCTCTCTCGATCTCCTTGCTTAATCCCTAACAGGCTTGGGGAATGTTTGGTTTTGTCTTTTTGGATGGAGAATCTGGCTAGGAACTTCTTGGCGAGGTCATCAAAGCTTGCTATTGACCATGATGGCAAGCTGTCGAACCACTTTATTGCCGTTTTGGTTAAGGCGGTCGGGAAAGCTTTACAGCGGATTGCATCTGAGGCATCCGTGAGATACATCTTACTTCTGAAATTGCTGAGATGATGCCTCAGATCTGATGTACCGTCGTCTAGGGTCATGTTAGGAGCTTTGAAGTCCTTTGGGACTTTAGCTTTCATGATCTCTTTGGTGAATGGGTCTTGATCTTTGTGGGAGCTGTCTTCATGACTGGATCAAATGGTTTTGGTCTTAAGGTCGACCTCGAGCTTTAGAAGCTTGTCCTCTAACTCTCGATGTCGTCTTGTTTCCCTCCGGAGATCTCTTTTGGCTTCGCGATGGTGTTTGACCTCTTGTTCGAGCTGCTTGAGACGTTCCTGCTGTTCTCGGAGGGCATCTAAAATTTCTGTGTTTGGAGAATGCTTGTCTCCATTTTGTTGAGGTGTATCTTTCGGTATGATGTCTGCGTTCTTATGCGGCGTCCTGTTTTTCAAATCAGAATTATGGTCGTTGTCAAGGTTCTCCACCATGATGATGGAATGACTTCCAAGTTCCCCAGCAACGGCGCCAATGTTCCGAGGGTTACCTGAAACTGAGGTTGATCTCGGATGAGATCTGTTGTGGTGGTCGGAGCTGTCGTGTCCGACTTGTTGAATCTGGTGGTACTGCTGATCCTTGATCACCAGAGGGTGGTGGTACCTGCAAGAAACTCCGATGCTTAAGTTAGCACGAGATTTAAGCAGCTTTTTTTTGTATAGAATCAGAGTATGAGTTATACCTGGGTGCTCCAGTGTATTTATAGTAGTGTAGAGTGACCTTCCCATGAGATAAGATAGTTATCTTATCTTATCTTTTTAGGGGAACTGCCTTATCTTTCTTGTCTTTGCCGCCTTTAGAATGGGCTTTGCTCCTTTTGTTTGGTCCTGCATGGGCCTCTATGGTGATTTGGCCGAACTCTTTTAGTAAGAGGTCGGTGGCGACCGTCTTGAAGAGGTCAGTCACTCGTGTCTTTAGCCAGCCCGGGTCGCATAGCTCGACCCAGGGTATGAACACATAGCCTCAAAGGCTCAAGAGGGAGAACCAAGAGAAGCAATACTTCAAATTCCTAGAGGTGTTTAAGAGGCTTCAAATTCCATGCACCATTGGAAACACACTCCTTGAAAAAGTCTTATGTGATTTACAAATGGCAGACAAGTCAATAAAGCATACACATGGGGTAATTGAGAATGTCTTTATCAAAGTGGAAAAGTCTTTCCTCCTAGTAGATTTTGTTATTCTTGACATGGAGGAAGATGAGAATACCTCCATCATTCTAGGAAGACCTTTCCTAGCCACTCGGAGAGCCCTCATCATTGATGATGAAAAGGGTAAATTAATATTGAGGGTACATGATGAGCATTTAGTTTTTCTTGTTTTCAAAACCATGCATCACTCAAGTGACAAGGAGAATTGCATGAAGGTTGAATCAAGTGATCCAAGCCTCCAAGAATTTCCCGATGAAGCTAACAAGAATTTGCAACCAAAGCCTCCCTTTAAAATCAATAAAACACCCTCTAACATCACATTTAAGTTTGGTGTTAAGAGTGTATCACCAAATGAAGAAAAGAAAGTTCTCAAGAAGCTGCCCAGAGGATGGAAGAATAAGAAGATTCCTACAAGTGACTTCTCCCCTGGATAGCAAGTGATACAATTTCCTTCCCCACCATGGATATGGCTTGACAAGTCCAACAAATGAAATGGATCTTACATACTTAACATGGTCATCTCCTTGGAACACATTGAACTCATAGATGAAGATGATGAGAGGAAATTCATGGTGAGAGGGGAGGCATTGGAGCACTATGATCCACCTCCAACTTAACAAAAATTAACTGTCAAGTTAATGATGTTAAAGAAGAGTTTGTTGGGAGGCAACCCAACCATCGGTACCCTATTTATTTAGTCTTTAATTTATTTTTGTTTTTAATTCCATTTAGTTCATTTAAATAAGAGTTTGCATCACTTATTTAATTTCTCTAGATAATCATGATTATTCATATTTCTATCACCACTATTTTTCTTTTTTTCTTGAGGACAAGTAACCATTCTATGTTTGGTGTTGGAAGCTATGGTCTACATATCCTAGAAGACGATGAAGAGGGAAGTAACTCTATCCTTAAGCTTTTATTTCTTATATCTTGCATCTATTTTTGTTCTTAGTTAATAATCATGATTCATTCATATTTCATGCCACCTTATTTTTGAAATTACTTGCACTCAATATCTTTAAGCATGTAACAAAGAGTTTTTGAATGAAAAAGTTGAAGAAAATTTTTTAAATTTGGGGCAAGTAAGATTAAGAAAAAGTAGAGATTTTGATAATGTGAGTATATCATGAGGTTACATGTTTGTGAAAACTTGCATAGGGAGCTCTAAGACATGGAATGAAATTTAGAGAAGTATTATGGAGGATCTCAAAAATCAATACAACCAAGAAGCAGCAAGAAAAAAAAGAAAGAAAAGCAAAGAGTAAGGCCCAATAGTATTTCTTTCAATAAAGTTAGTGAATTCCTTGTTATAATTAAGATTTTAAGTGCCTTAATCAATATATCTTGAAGTTGCTTTGAGTTTTGGTATGTGTAGGAAAGTGTTGAAAATGAGCGAGAACAAGAATGAAAAGAAGAAAGCAAGAGGAACACTCAAGAGCAAGAGAAGGAGCAAGCAAACAGAGAGCTCTATGGACCAAGAATGCAACAATTGAAGCTCCTGGATGTATTGAGGAAAGCCTTGCGTTATACGAATAGAGTGGTGCGTATAACGCACCAAAATTGTGCACTTTCAGGGACCAACCAAAGCCATGAATTATATGCATGGAATGGTGCATATAATGCACCAAAATTATGCAGCTCTAATGGCCAAACAAAGCCATGCATTATACGCATGGCATTTGGCGTATATATGCCAAAACCTGACCTCTTCGTACTTCAACGAGCATAACTTGAGCTAGAGAGGTTCAAATAAAGTAGTCTAGCGGTGTTAGAAAGCTAACATCCATTACTTTCCAACCATATATAATACTCTATAGTGGATCTACGTTTAACACAACCTCCTCCTAGGTTGATAGAAGCCACGAACAAAGCCAAAGTGCACCATCCAAGGACCAATTTTGCCTATGCGTTATACGCAGGGAATGGTGCGTATAACGCACCAACACATGCACTCTCTAGGGACCAATTCCCTTCATGCATTATATGCCACCTCCCATGCGTTATACGCCATAAGAAGGCCCCTCAAGTAGCAATCATGAAGCCCATGCATTATACGCCAAAGTCTGGGCATATAATGCATGGAATTGGCCCAACTCCCAGGGTTTTGGATCCTTCACTAATCCCTCTAACTTCAAGTTTTTTGTTGGCTCAAAATTGAAGTTTGAAGCCTATGGTTTTGACTAAGCAAAGCACCAAGTTTTGAATTTCAATTACAAAGAAGATCACTAGTTAGTTAAGAGTCATTAATATTTGCTTTGAATTACATTTGATTCTGTTTTGATTAGTTTTGAATTCTGATATTAGTTTTAGGGTTAGAATTTAAAGGGAAGGAGTCACACACGTGCTCCTCTCTTCTTTTGGGATGTTTTTCAATTTAGAACCTTTGTTTTTCATTCTACCATGAGCAACTAATTTATTCTGTTAAGGTTAGGAGCTCTATTTACTTTGATGGATTAATATTATTGTTTTTCTACTTTTGATTTATACCTTGATGTTTAATTCAAGAAGTGAGTTTTGTTCTTCATCCTAAGAGTTAGAGTATATTGGAAAATAACTTTAATCTTAATTGAATTCCTTTATTATCTTGGAAGAGTTAATCTTTGGAATTAATCTAGAAACTCCTCTCATAATTATTTCGATATCCAAGAGTAATTTTGATAAGTGACATAAAATCAATTAGGGTTTCCTTAAGAATTGTGTGGCTTTAAATCAGAAACTATGCTTAAACTCTTCTCATAGTTAATTGGTCAAGGAATTGACGGTTAATTAAGTTAAGAAAAATTAGATTACCAAGGGATTGAACTTTAATTATTTAAGGTTTGCCATGAACACATCTTTGTATGATTAAAGTAGATAGCAAGATATATTCATCCTAAAATTTAAATATCTCTGAAACCTTAACATTCTCACCATTATTGTTTTCACATTCACTATTTGCTATTCTTATTGCTCTTTGTTCACACGTTTCAATCTTATTCCTCTGTTTCCTTGATTTGTCTAATTAGAATAATAAATTAATCATTGTTACTTAGTCCTTTAATCCTCGTGAGAACGATAAATCACTCACCGTTATATTACTTGATACGATTCAGTGCACTTGCCGAGTTGTGATTTTGCGAAATTCCACATCAACTATGTAGCCAGACCATGATAAAGGAAAACCTCCTGACCCTGGAGAAAAAGAACAAAGCAAAGAGGGCATCATGGAAATAGACATGTAACAAGTTATACATAAACTTGTTGTGGATGTCGATTTCACAACACCCAATATTAGTGCTCTTAATCATGAGGAAGTTGCAGATATAAAGCTTAATTAGTTTTGGCCTTTCTCTATTTTTTATTTTAATAATTATCTTATCTTATCTTGGAATAATAAGGGTGCGGCTAACATAGCTTTTAGATGCATGATAAACTACTATTTTATGGTTTATCTTGTACTCAATTGAGTGGTTTTTATTAACTCTTTACCCACTTATTCATACTATTTGCATGGTTTTATATTTCCTTCATAATTATGTGCTTTGATTGAAAACATGTTTCTTTGGACTTATATTTGCTAATATTAATCCTCTCTTATTACCATTAGATGCCTTGATATGTGTGTTAAGTGTTTTCAGAGATTATAGGACAGGAATAGCTCAGAGGATGGAAAGGAAGCATGCAAAAATGGAAGGAATACAAGAAGTTGGAGAAATTGCTAAGCTGTCCAGCCTGACCTCTCTGCACTCAAACGGCTATAACTTTAGCTACAGAGGTCCAAATGACGCGGTTCCAATTGTGTTAGAAAGATAACGTCCGGGGCTTCGATTTGATATATAATATGCTATAGTTTTCCTGACGCTAAGCAACGCGACCGTGTGATCCATGCGGCCGCGTCGCAGTAACGAAAATCCAGCGTGGCAAAATTCGAAACCAGCGAATTCTGGACTGTTTTTGACCCAGTTTGCGGCCCAGAAAATACAGATTAAAGGCTATAAAGTGGGGGAATACATCCATTCATGAGGAGACTCTCACAATTCACAATTTTAGGAGTAGATGTAGTTTTTAGAGAGAGAGGTTCTCTCCTCTCTCTTAGGATTAGGATTTAGGATTTCTCTTAGTTTTAGGAGTGACTCTCAATCCCAGGTTCAATGTTCTTTTATTGCTTTTCTCAATTTTGTTTATGACTCTCTATATTTAGATTGATTTTCTATTTAATATATCTTGAGGTATTTCAGACTTATGATTGCTTTCTTTAATTTATTAAAGTTCTCGATTTATCCAAATTATTTTCATTCAAGTAGAATTTCTTCCCTTTTGGCTTTGGTTAAATAATTGGTGACTCTTGAGTTATCAAACTCATTGTTGATTGAAAATTGGAATTCTTCAAGAATTAATTCATCCATTTAACTTACCTCCATAGTTAGAGGTTAATAAAGTGGGAGAAAAATCCAATTCTCATTACAATTGATAAGGATAACTGGGATAGGACCTTCAGTTCTCATACCTTGCCAAGAGTTTATTTTGCAGTTATTTATTTATTTTTATTGCTTGAAAATATACCTGTGCGCATTGCCCAAACTCAACATCCCCCAATTTACAAGACTCATAACCAATAATAAGAACATACCTCCCTGCAATTCCTTGAGAAGACGACCCGAGGTTTAAATACTCGGTTATCAATTTTAAAAGGAGTTTGTTACTTGTGACAACCAAAACGTTTGTACGAAGGGATTTCTGTCGGTTTAGAGACTATATCTACAACGCGACTGTTTTTATGACATTCTTTACTGGTAAAAATCCCAACGTCAAATGGCGCCGTTGCCGGAGAATTGCAAATGTGTGCCTTATTATTGGTTATTGTAAATATTTTTTTTGATTTTTTGCTTGTTTATTTGTTTTTATTTTTGCTTTTTCATAGATTAAGAGGTTATTGGTTTTTATAAAAAAAAAAAATTTTTTTCAAAAATTTGTTCTTAGTGTTCATCTTGATCTTCAAGTTGTTTTTCGCGTTCATCTTGACCTTCAAGATGTTCTTAGTTGTTTTCTTCGTTTTGATCTAAAAATTTGAAATTTGGTGTCATTTTACTGTTTTTCTCTTTTCACATTAAATTCAAAACTATTTTTATTATTTTTTTTCGAAAAAAAAAATTTCAGATTTTTATTTTTAAAATTTTTATCTTATCTTATTTCAAAAATCAAATTTCAAAATTCAAATTTAAAAATTTTCAAATTTCAAATTTCAAATTTCAAAAATTCAAATTTCAAAATTTCAAATTTCAAATTTTAAAATTTAATTTTCAAATTCAAAATTTAAATAACCTTTTAATTTAAATTTGTTTTTATTTTCATTTTTTATTTTTATTTTGCTACTATGAACTCTCACCCCTTGGGCTATGAGTCTGGTTACAATTATGTTGCAGGAAGAAGAAATTACAATGAGAACAGGCATCAAGGTTGGAACAATCAAAGATGGGAGGAGCCACAAGGATTTAATCAACCCTCATGGCAACAACCACCTCCAATGGACTATCAACAACCACCATCATATGTCTATGAACCTCCTCAACACAACTTGGGACCGCCATACTCACAAGCCTCTTTCCACCATTCGCCTCCATATGACCCTAACCCACATCCACCATACCAACCACCTTATGAACCAAATGAACCATACATAGATCCACCCCAAACCTCCATGGAGAGAGCACTTACCGATCTAAACTCTACTATACGAGCTCTCGCCGCCCAAATCAGACCACCAAATACCTTTAACAATCAACCCTCAAGCTCTAGTGCACTTCCTTTTCAATCACAGAATAATGATCTCCGTATCCCACCACCACCTCAATATCTGCCATCTCCATATCCATCAATCCAAGAGCACTATGATCCTACCTATGATAACCGAGTGCATCAAGAGACAAAGGATCGTTTCAAGGAAACAGTGGATCGATTTCAGGCAACCACTCAACAACTGGAGCAAGCATTAATTCAATGGGCTTCTAGGCACTCAAATATACAAGGATCAGCCACAGCTCCATGTGGACAGTCTAGTGAAGAGCGTAGCATGAAGGAGATACCAGAAACCCCAGTGGACAAGACAGAGAATGAATTTGTACTAGAACAAGTAGAAGAAGCTGTCATTGTTCAAGAAGAAGAAGAAGTGGTTGAAGACTTAGGAGATGCAGAACCTCCATGGGAAAGTCAAGACATAGAGCCTCCTTCCAAGACGGTTGTAATTGATGCTGAGGAGGGTGTACAACCTCCTAAGCATATCATAGTTGAAAACTTGGAAGAGGTTGATCAAGAGATGAAGATTCAAGAAGAAGAAGCACAACCTCCCATGCCCTTGGAAAGCAATGAAGAGGAGATTGAATTGAAAGAGAGCTACCAAGAGGAAGAGGTTGAAATTGAAGAAGCTTGCAAAGAGGTGGTAATTATCAGAGAAGAGCACAAGGGAGTGGAACTTGCAATTTCATTAAAAATACCTCCCCCTAAGTTGCCATCATCCTTCACAACATTCAAGTGGGTAAAATTCATATCCCATAGCTTTCTAATCCCACTTGAATATGGGCTACTGGAGACGGATGGTCAACTTAGAGCTCTTTGCGGCATTAAGAGTAAGAGGAAGATGGTCAGTGGTAAGAATTGTCCTGTAAGGTTCATTATGGTTGGAAGCTTTAAGTTTAAATGCAAAGGTTGGTGTAAAGCTCAGTTGAATGGGTCTAGGAAGTTGTTTGGACTCTTCAGTGAGAATTCTAAAGCTGAACCACCCGGATGGAATCATGATAATCAACTTGAAGACGGGTGTAAAAGTAAGGTTTGGGATCCTGAAATCTGTTCTGACATTTGTCACCCCGGGAGCCTAAGAATCTGTTTGAAGCTTCTTAAGGGCTTTACATGCTTAGTTTGGGACCCCGGAGGCTAATGGAAGTACAAACATTGGTGGGGATTCCTAGATCAGTACAAGCATAAACCACCATAACAGGAAGCTCATCAAATGTCCAACTTAAGGGCTTTAACTAAAAGTGCTAGGTGGGAGACAACCCACCATGGTATGATCGTTCTTTTTCATTTTTATTTAGTTTTATTTGTTTTCGAGTGTTATTTTATTATGTTGAACCTGAAGTTTTGCATCACATTCATATTAACACTGCATTCTACATTTCTCAGATTACAAAAAAAAAAGCGAGCACGCGACGCGACCACATCAGCGACGCGTCCGCGTCGCAAGGAGATGGAAGACAATATTAATATAAACAGAGAGTTTCGCAGGAGCAGCGCTGGAGGCGTGCCAATGGCACAAATCACCCCACGTGACTGCGTCGCTAACGCGACCGCGTCACCTGGGAATAATGGCCTCCCACGTGACCGCGTCACCCACGCGGCCGCGTGACCTGAAAATCGACGTCACCCGGGTGCATGGCCGAAAGTTGAGCTGGAGTTGGGCTGGAATCGTGCTGGAAGCCCAAGCCTCACCACGCGAACGCGTGCCCCACGCGTCCGCATCATATCCCCATGATGGCCACTCACGCGATCGCGTCAACCACGCGACCGCGTCACCCAGGATTTTGGCAATACTAAGTTTTGAACAGAGAGTTGTGCGACCGCGAGGCTGCACTCGCGCCACTAGCACAAATCAAGTCACGCGATCGCGTGCCCTACGCGTCCGCGTCGCCTAACCTTATTGCGCACCACGCGACCGCGTCACCCACGCGACCGCGTCGGCGGCGTCGCACAACCTATCCAGATTAGTGCCAATTTTCTTATCTTTTCTTCTCCGAATCCTTATTCTCTTATCTTTTCTTATTTCTTTCTTCTTCCTTTCTTATTTTATCTCACTCCCATTCTAGTTTATTTAAATTTATTTGCATACTCTCATTCATTGCATATTTTTATTTTTCTAAAATTATTATTGGTGTTCAAATATTCTTATTCAACTGTTACATATTTTCTAGTATTTTCTTGATGCTTAGTGACTTGTTTTAATTCTGATTGAGTAATATTATTTAAATCAATGCCAATCTTTTATACTTGTATTACTTTTACATTGATATGAATTTATATTATCTCTCCTTACCCACACTCTCTCCCTCATTGTTGCAATATTTTGCACCACTAGTATGCCATGTGCTTCTATTGTTTTCTCACTTGCATGTTGTAGCTACCATGTAATTGAGACCCTCACTTTTGGCATTAACCAACCCATGTTTTATTTGTTTTCTATCTTTTCTTTGGGTTACTTTCCTTCCCTTTTTCTTTTAGGATGGCCACCAGGAAGAGAACCGGAAGACGTTCACATGGGAGAGACAAACAAGTTCCTATGCACATTCCTTGATGAGAAAAGCTTCAGTTGAAACAACCCATCCACCTGCAAATCTCAGCATGCACCGAGGACGGTGCAATCTTTAAGTGTGGGGAGGTCAATATCGATCTCCATGGGTTAGTTATTTCCTGACTCAACACCAAAATTTTTATTTTATTTGTTTTTTTTAATTGCATATTTGTTTGATTTTTTGCATATTTTACCACTTGGTTGAAGTAATATTTTCTTTTTCAAGAAACCTTTTAGAGCATTTCACTAATTTGAATAAAATTTAATATTACACTTGTTTGAAGAAATATTATACTGGAACATGGTTTAGAGCTCGAACACACAAAACCTGTGAGATTTTGAGCCTATTTGAATTGGTTGCATTTTTCAACCAATATTTTATTTTTGATGTGTGTTTTTCTCTCAAAAAAATGTGATCTTTGTCTTGCCTAATTCTATATTTCCATAATTTGATGTATACATGCACTTATATGATTGAGGTCTTTATTTCACTGAGCTTACATACCCATATGGCCTTACCTTTCATTATCCCTTGCAAACCAATTTTGAGCCTATGGTACCCCCTTTGTTCTTTTTATTTAGCACATCATTAACTCTAAGCGGAAAATAATAATGTCCTTAATTTGAATCCTTAATTAGCTTAGACTAGTGAGAGTGCTTATAATTTAAGTGTGGAAAAAGTAGGTTTGGAAACATTTGGTTTGAGAATTGAATATGTTAGAATTTTCTGAAAATGTGAAAGAATGTTAAGAATATGTTCATGCATTCAATACTTTAATCATATGCATTGAGAAAAACAAAAAAAATAATATAAAAAAAATAAAAATAAAGGAGAAAAAGAAAAGAAAAAGAGCAAATAATAAAAGGGGACAAAATGCCCCAAAGTAAGTGGTGAAAGCAATGCATATGTACTGTACTTGAAATTAGAATGCATGAATATGTGGAAAACATGGTTAATGGATGGTTAGATGTTGTATTATGATTACATGGATTGCATGATTACATGGATGGTTAGATGTTGTATTATACACTACCAGTGAGGGTTCGATGCTCAATTCCTTGTTCCCTGCTTTCATGAGCTATTTTCTTCTTCAAGTCTATTTGTACTTCATTTTTTTTTATGATTTGAATTAGTGAAATCCAGTTCATATTTGTTCTTGAAGGATTTTTTTATTTTAACCAAGTAGGTAAAAACATCTTAGCATGTAGTTGCATTCATAGGTTGCATTTCATACCATTCCTCTTCATCTTTATAGCTTCTCTTGAGCTTAGCATGAGGACATGCTAGTGTTTAAGTGTGGGGAGGTTGATAAACCACTATTTTATGGTTTATCTTGTACTCAATTGAGTAGTTTTTATTAACTCTTTACCCACTTATTCATACTATTTGCATGGTTTTATATTTCCTTCATAATTATGTGCTTTGATTGAAAACATGTTTCTTTGGACTTATATTTGCTAATATTAATCCTCTCTTATTACCATTAGATGCCTTGATATGTGTGTTAAGTGTTTTCAGAGATTATAGGACAGGAATGGCTCAGAGGATGGAAAGGAAGCATGCAAAAATGGAAGGAATACAAAAAGTTGGAGAAATTGCTAAGCTGTCCA
>NC_029789.2:16376441-16410074 GCF_000816755.2 Arachis ipaensis | reverse complement strand
CCAGTTTGCGGCCCAGAAAACACATATTAGAGGCTATAAAGTGGGGGAATGCATCTATTCAAAAAGAGGCTTCAATAATTCATAATTTTAGGAGTAGATTTAGTTTTTAGAGAGAGAGGTTCTCTCCTCTCTCTTAGGATTAGGATTTAGGATTTCTCTTAGTTTTAGGAGTGACTCTCAATCCCAGGTTCAATGTTCTTTTATTGCTTTTCTCAATTTTGTTTATGACTCTCTATGTTTAGATTGATTTTCTATTTAATATATCTTGAGGTATTTCAGACTTATGATTGCTTTCTTTAATTTATTAAAGTTCTCGATTTATCCAAATTATTTTCATTCAAGTAGAATTTCTTCCCTTTTGGCTTTGGTTAAATAATTGGTGACTCTTGAGTTATCAAACTCATTGTTGATTGAAAATTGGAATTCTTCAAGAATTAATTCATCCACTTAACTTACCTCCATAGTTAGAGGTTAATAAAGTGGGAGAAAAATCCAATTCTCATTACAATTGATAAGGATAACTGGGATAGGACCTCCAGTTCTCATACCTTGCCAAGAGTTTATTTTGCAGTTATTTATTTATTTTTATTGCTTGAAAATATACCTGTGCGCATTGCCCAAACTCAACATCCCCCAATTGACAAGACTCATAACCAATAATAAGAACATACCTCCCTGCAATTCCTTGAGAAGACGACCCGAGGTTTAAATACTCGGTTATCAATTTTAAAAGGGGTTTATTACTTGTGACAACCAAAACGTTTGTACGAAGGGATTTCTGTCGGTTTAGAGACTATATCTACAACGCGACTGTTTTTATGACATTCTTTACTGGCAAAAATCCCAACGTCAATGCACCTTCAAAGAGATCCGAAATCAATATAACCCGGATATTGTTATTCTATTAGAAACTAAGATTAATGGTGATAATGCTAGAAATATTATCAATGGTTCAATAACTTTATTGTTGAGGAAGCCCAAGGTTCAGGGGTGCACACAAATTGAATATGGCCAAAATTTTGATACGATCCACACTAATCTCATCATATTAGATCGAATCTAATATCCACATTTTTTGTGCTTAGATCCGATCCGATACACAAATTTGCGGATAGATCGGATATCAGATACATCCGAAAAATAAAAATTATGTTTAATTTTAAAAAAATCAACAAAATAAAAAAAGTAAAACCCTAATTCCGCATCAATGTTTACCTAAAATAGATCAATTACAGCTACCACAACAATAACAAAGATATACATTCCAAAAATTAAAAACAAAATTTTTCAATAGTAAAACTCGAAAGATGATGCAGAAACAACCAGAAACAAGTCTGCATTTCAAAAATCAAAGAATAAACAGAATTAAAAAGATAAATTTAGTAGTAAAAATAGAAGTGAAATGAGCTGAAGCATATTTGCACTACAGATACACAAGTAGAAGGAAGAAACTAGAAAATGGCGAGGAGTAGCGGCGAGCACGCGAGGAGCAACAGCGAGTGGCGAGCGAAGAGCACAAAGAACAGTGATCGTGTGGTGAGGAGGAGTCGAGGAGTGAAGTGAGGTGAGATGACCTACCGTCTAGAGCAAGGGGTGAGGTGAGATGAACTGCTGTTTGGAGCAAGCAGTGAGGTGAGGTGAGTAAGGACAGAAGCAGAAAGGGAAGAGAAAGGGAAAGGGTGAACGAGAGTTAGAGAGGTGTGACGGCAGCATAAGGGATTAGCTTTCGAATGCTAAAATAAGTATATATTTTTATTTATTTATTATTTATTTATTTATTTTGCGAATATGCGGATCGAATCTACGGATACTTGTGGGATATCCATGATTCGATCCTATTAGAGTGCAGATCAGATCTTATTCGATCTGATGTCTCTGCGGATCGGATAATATCCATAATTTGTGGATTGGATGTGGATGAATACTATAAATCTGTGGATATTATCCAATCCATATTCACCCCTACCAAGGTTTTGTTGGTGGTATTTAGATTTGTTGGAAAGACACTAGCTTTAATATACTGTGTTGGAGTAGGACCAGGAGTATATCCATGCCAAGATTGTCAAATCCAACAGGGAGGAGTAGTACCTTACAGCAGTTTACGCCAGCCCTCAACCCGACAATAGAAGACATCTCTGGCCAAAAATTCAAAAGTTAGCTAATAACATGGATAAACCTTGGCTTATTGCTAGTGATTTTAATGAGATCAAAGAACCATCAGAGAAGAAGGGAGGAAGCCCTACGGATGCTAGAAATAGCAACAATTTTGCATATTGGATCAATAACTGTGGTCTCATTGACCTTGGATTTGTTGGTTCTAGATACACTTGGAGAGGGTCAGTTTGGAATGGTTATGACAGACTGTTTAAAAGACTCGACCAAGCTTTATCCAACCCTGAGTGGAGACTCAAACATCATGAAGAAATCGTGAAAATTCTTCCTAAGACTAATTCTGACCACCACCCCATTCTCATTATTTAAAATGCAAACTCCACTGTTAAAAAGGAAAGGTCATTCAAATTTGAGGTTATGTGGTCCTTTTATCCTGAGTTCAATAAATTCTTGCAAGATTCATGAAACAAATGTGCAACACCTTGAGAAAGGTTACCAAATATTTAACCATCTGGAACAAGAAAGTTTTTGGCAATATTTTCAAGACCAAAAGAAGGATTCTGAATAGAATTGCTGGGATACAAAGATGTATAACTATGACCAAAATCTTTACTTAGACCAACTGGAAGTTTCACTGAACAAGGAACATAATGACATTCTAGATAAAGAAGAGGCATTTTGGCTACAAAAATAGAGGGAACAATAGATCACTAAAGGTGATAGGAACACTAAGTTCCACCATACCAAGACTATCATTCACATAAGGAAAAACAGGATTCTAAAATTAAGAAACCAACATGGTGAATGGATTAAAAAGGAAGATTAACTCAAGAATCACGTCATTGACTACTTCAAGAACCTGTACAACGAAGAGGTACATATCTCTCCTCTCCACTTAGATACATTATCTCTTCCTAATTTGGACCTTCTATTTGCAAGAGTATGGAAGCAAAACCTACTTAATTGGGGATAAAGAAAGCTCTTTTCAGCATAGGGACATTCAAAGCTCTGGGAGAAGATGGATTCCCAGCTGCGCTTTTCAAGAACAACTGGGACCTTATAAAAGGAAAAGTTTGTGACTTCATTCAAAACTATTATCTCTAGCTCAACTCCATTCAGAAAGCAAATGCTACCCTCATCGCTCTCATTCTAAAAATTCAACATCCGAAATTTGTTTCCCAATTCAGATCTATAGCCTTATATAATGTGAGGTACAAAATCCTATCTAAAATCCTAGTTCAAAGAATCAAACCATACATCAATGATAGGATATTCTCACATCAATCGAGTTTCATCCCTAGCTGAAAGATTCAAGACAACATCCTCATATCAAAGGAAGTCATGCACTCCATGAAGAGGATTAGAGGAAGAAATTAAAAGGTATATGGCAATCAAAATTAATTTTGAAAAAGCCTACGATTGAATCAACTGGAACTTCATTCAAGAGAGAATGAGAGAGTTTGGACTACCCAATAGACTTAACAACTTAATCATGGAGGGCGTGAAATCAGTAAACTACAGTGTGCTTTGGAACGGAAACAAAACTGAGTCCTTTAGCCCTTCGAAAGGGATAAGTCAAGAATATCCAATCTCTCCTTATTTTTTTGTTATATGTATGGATAAACTTTCTTAACACATAGAACAAGAAGTCAACAAAGGAAATTGGAACCCTTTTACAGTTGGAAGAAATGGTATGCAAATCCTTCACTTGATGTTAGCGGACGTTTTACTTCCTTTTGCAGAAGCAACCTCTCAACAAATGGAGAAAATTAATAGCATTTTGGAGAATTTTTGCAAGGAAGTAGGTATGAAAGTAAATTCCTTATATCTACTATTGCTTTCTCTAAAAATACTCCAACTTTGACCAGAACCAATGTTGCTAACACATCGGGCTTCAAAGAAAACAATGCTTTAGGGAGGTACTTGGGGGCAATGCTAAATAACCAAAGGAAAGGAAAAGATGACTTCAAGACTGTTTAATTATAATCCTAAGAATTGATTTCGATATGCAACACGGAAGAATTCCTAAGTCTATTTGCAATGACATTGAGAAGGCTCAAAGAAACTTCATTTGGGGAGATGAATAAAAGGAGAACGCATGCTATCAATTGAAAAACATTATGTAAACCCAAACATGATGAGGGATTTGGGTTCCAAAACCTATAAACCATGAATGATGCTTTTCTTCTAAAAATTATATGCCAATTGAAACAAAACTATGAAACCCTTTGGGCAAAGAAGTTTTGTGAGAAATACCAGCACAACAACATTTAACAAGCACAACCCAATTCAAGAAAGTTAGACTCTCATCTTTGGAAAGAATTGATCAAACTCTGGCTCGTGTTCCAAAACCATACTATCACTTTTGTGGGAGATGGTCTTACTACTAAGTTCTAGACTAACACTTGGGTTGAAGGAGAAGAAAACCAAATCAGCCATGCAATCAGAGATGAGATTGATATAGATAACACTGTTTGGGAATGGACCAATGATAGAGATGAATGGGATCAAGTGAAGCTGAAGAACTTCTTACAAGAGTCCATCAGATTGAAGATCATAGCACAACCTCCCCCTAGTAATGACAACGGCATTGACAGAGTGGCATGGAAACACACAGAAGATGGGAACTTCTGCATTTCGACGACTTGCAAGGCGTTTGCTTACTGGAGCGACCTTGTAGATTCCAACTAGAGCTGTAACACCCTAATATTCAAATCCTTATGCTCGAGTCATAAGTCAATGATAATAAGGTGGTACGACTCTCAAGGTGGATTTTTTTAATACATAAATATAAGTAAAATTGAAAGGAGTAGTAATCGAGAAACCTAAAAAGGAGTAAAAATAAAATCGCGAAGTCGTATCACTCACGCATCGACAACTAAAAGATAAAGCGTGAAGTCGAAAGCGTTATAAGGATAAAGTCATAAAGGAGAATAAGAGAAGGACAGTATATAGATATATAACATAAGTAAATAGCCATTAGTCGCGACCCGCGAAGTTTAGGCCGGCTAGGGTACAGTATAACAGTTGTTGACAACAGAATCTCCTAATCTCTCCCAAAAGAAACATAAGAGCCTCTATAGGCAAGTTCAAAAGAGTTCAATACATAATATAAGCTTTTCAAAATAAAGGTGGAGAGATTCTAAGCAAAATATAAGGTAGAAAATATAAAGATCTTCGCCAGCTCTCAGATGAACCACAGCTCACTTCTAAGCACCTGGACCTGTATCTGAAAAACAAGAGATATATACGGAATGAGAACCACCGACCCATGGGTTCCCAGTACGGTAAAAGTGCCAGATAAATACAATACATTGTAATAAAAACTCACTAAGCATCCTAAACATCCTTTCACAAAATATTCATCCTATGTTCTCGCTAATCCATAAATAGGCAACTGTCAGAAGGGAATGCTAAATCTGATTAATATTTTTCATGCTTCCCAACTTTCTAACTCTCTGACAATTCACAATCAGAATTATAAACGAAACCATCCCCAACCATTCTGTCTCAGCAATTCTATATCGTTACCTCATATCCTCACATGGAGCAAGTGAAATCACTTTACTGCGTCTACCCAGGGAGCTCAAATTATCTCATTCTCTACCTGGAGCAAGTGAAAATCACTTCACTGCGTCTACCCAGGGATCTCAATTACCTCATTCAATAATCATCATCATTATTCTATTACATCATCGACTCATCTCATCAAGAACAGCCCTCTGTCGTGCATCCCCAACTCAAGTTATTCACAATCATTATCATAATCACACAACACCCACACTAGTGTTTATTCACGGGGGCAAGCTCATCCGAAACTTTCACAGTGTCCGGCCACACTTATGACATAGGGTCAGCAGAATCTCGAATCTCAACCTGGAGCAAGTGGAGCCGACCCACTGCATCTACCCTAGGAAATCCGACACTCAGATAGTTTCAATCTCAAATCATACTCGACTAGGAGCAAGTGGGGGCTAACCACTACATCAACCCCAGGAGTCTCAAAACCAAACCCGGAATAAGTGGAATCACTCCACTGTATCTACCCAAGTAGGTATGTCTCACCACATCCCAGAGCAAGTGGATCAATGCCACTGCATATACCCAGGTAGGTATATTTCACCACATCTCGGAGCAAGTGGGGTGAAACCACAACCCTTGCGTCTACCCGGGGAGCCTCTATACTAACCAACTTGGAGCAAGTGGGGCGCAACCACAACCCTTGCATCTACCCAGGAGGTACCTTCTCATATGCCCAGGAGGAACCAAGGAGGGGATCCTAACCTCCCACCATCTCGCAGGGGGCGATTTTACAATACCAGGAAGAATAAGGAAGGGGATCCTCACCTTCTTTCATTTCTCTGGGGTAGCACTTTCGAGAAAGAGAGCTCAAGATAAAACAATCATTCAAAATCATATTTTCATTTCTAGCTATAAATCAATATTTATCACAGCCATCCGGCTCATAACACAACCCATAACGAGCCAATAATCATTATTAAATACAGCCCTTCGGCTCACGGCATACACCACACTTCCATCATCACCCTCAATAACTCATACAATCATCATTACTCATCATTTATCATTGATTCTCACTTTACTTCATCCACAAGTTACCACATGTCCTAGCTTCTTTTCATTACTAGGCATACTATAAAGATTAAGGACTTAGAGGATGAAAATGGAGGCTTAGAAGTCTCAAATTCGGCTTTAAAAACTCAAAAATCAACTTTTGCTGAAAACAGGGTCTCGTGTGTGCATTGCCCATGCGCACGTGTGGAAAGCGGAAAAAGGAAGTGACACGTGAGCGACGCCCATGCGCACGCATGAAAAGGTGGAAAAGTAGAGTGACGCGTGCGCATTAGCCACGCGTACGCGTGGGTGCGTTTTGTGCTCCTCGCGCAAAACCAGAACAGTACCCGCACAACTCTCTGGATTTTCTACTGGGCATCTGCATTAATACAGTGAAGCGTATGCGTCGGCTAGGCGCACGCGTGAGAGGGTAAAAACTGTGAGTGATGCATGCGCGTCGGCCGAGCATGCGCGTCGAAGTACGTTTTACCAAAAATCTTACTAAGTTAAAAAGCTGCAGGATTACATTTTCAAACCCCAAACTTCCGACACACATAACTTATTCTACAAAATTCCTTTTTCAACCATTCTGAAACCGTTGGAAAGATCGTTGAATAAACTTTCATAAAAATCCAGTTTTGAAGAATTCATAACTCCAAGCTCCGAGTTACGCACCGCCGAAATTGGTCAAAAATCAGTTTTTACCCAAAAACAGAAATTACCAATTTTTCCAATGTTCACAAGCCAAATTTATTTCCACTCATCCAAATGACCACAACCCAACCACATTCACATAATTACACTCAACCAAAACCAAACTTACCTCATCTACACAATTTCACCCAAAACTATCAAATTCCACACCTCAATTCCTCAAACCTTATTATTCAATAATCAAACCAATTATTCACACATTCAATATCTAAAATCCATCCAATCTCTTATATCATTACACAATACACACATCAACTTACCTTCCTTACCTCTTTCTGGCCTCCGGTCCAAATTCACAATTTAAATGCATATTCCACAACCAACATTCATTATCCAATTCATCAAATTCTCAACACACCAAACATACAAATTCACACAATTCTCAACCCAATCATTAATTCACATTACATATCAACTATGCATATTAGTACCAACCATTTACACAATCCAAACTTATCCTAGGGGCATCTAGCCTAGGAATTCTCATCACACCACACAGTACTTAAATGAAACTTAAACTGTACCTCTTGTAGCCAAAATAATTGAGCTTCTTCTTGAGAGCCTCCACCAACCCTTAGCTCCAAGCCTCACAAAGGCCCCACAAGCAATATCAATCTACCAATTGTGCACCAAAATCACCCAATACTCTAACATAATCAATTTTCACACTTATAATCAACCTAGAATTCATGAAATTGATAAATCACAAGGGCTAGAGGGTTCCTTACCGTAACCCACGAAATTGGTTGATGGAACTCACCAATGGCTCATACTAGAGCACTCCTAAACAACCAAAATCACAAGATTTCCTCAAAACCCAAACCAAATTCGAATTTAAAGAGGAAAATGAAAAATGGGCAGAGGAAGTGGGATACTCACCACAAAACTTAGATAGAATTGTAGAGGATGAGAAGAGCGATGCGTGACCGTAAATGGATCATCAATCGGAGTTCCGGAGAGAAAGTTTTGGTGATTTGAAAATTGATGGAGATAGGATTTTCTCTCTTCTTCCTCTCTTCTCCATAGCTGCGCCCCAAACCCCTTTCTTTAGAGTTAATGAGCTGAAATACTCAAAACTAATGTTTATATATGTTGGGTCTTGGGCCCACTTTAGTCCGGTTCACTTGGTTTAGTCCGTTGGCCCAATTTTGGGCCAAAACCTCTAAGATTAGAGTTTTAAATCGTATTTTAAATATTTCCATCTTCCCAAATTATAAATTCTTATTTCTTAAAATTATTCACGTCTAATTAATTTTCTCAGCCACAATACCGGACAGATCGCAGCCAGTACTGCCGGTCAAATTTCCAGTGCACATTTTTATTCAGAAAACTATGTTTTTCAACTCAGAAAAATTCACTGAGTCCAAATATCATATTTAAATTATCAAATTCCGATTGCTAAATTTTCTAACCATATTCGCTCCTATTTAATTTATTATTTAATTAATTACGGTTTGACCGAGTTTTACATTCTACCCCCTAACAGAAATTTTTGCCCTCGAAAATTCCATCCGCCACCATGAGTACGTGAGCGTAGTCTGCCTCTATATCCAACGTATAGTAGTCCCAAGGTCTTTTTTCTTTGCGCGCTTCCGTTGCCGCGCTCTGATTCCTTTATCTCTGAGGATCTCGATCATTCATCAACGCCAACCAACAGCCTCGTTCATTACTTTCATTCCCTCATCAACTCACATCTTATCAAATCTCAAATCATATCATGAATAATATCACCATCATCATTAATTATAGTCATCATCCCACATCACTATAATCAACCAAAAATTATCACCATACCTTAATCATACTCCATCACTATCCTCACTCTCTGTCAAGTCAATTACCACTAATCACAGGTCCTCTTTCAAATTCTTGGAAAATTTCGACAGCACCTCCCCTAAAAGCTGGAGTTTACCACCCGTCACGGGTTCCCTCAAACCAATCTCAGTACAATATCAGCATTTCAATTTAATAGTTTTAAAATTTGTCTTTCAAAACCAATCATTATAAATTTCAATCTAAATCCAAGGCCACCATGACCAAATATCATAGTACTCATCTCTCAAACACAACGACTTGAACTCACTCATCATCTAAATCCAATTACGCATCAACGATCATTTCCTAGTCCATTTCAAAACCATCAAAGTTCATAGCCACAATTTATCCCAATTATCTAGAATCATTATCTGCATTAGTTCACTAACCTTTTAGGTACTCAAAGCATAAAGTATTTCTAATCATATCCTACTGATGAGCGGATAATTTATACGCTTTTTGGCATTATTTTTAGTAGGTTTTTAGTAGAATCTAGTTACTTTTAGGGATGTTTTCATTAGTTTTTATGTTAAATTCACATTTCTGGACTTTACTATGAGTTTGTGTGTTTTTTTGTGATTTTAGGTATTTTCTGGCTGAAATTGAGGGACTTGAGCAAAAATCATATTCAGAGGTTGAAGAAGAACTGCTGATGCTGTTGGATTCTGACCTCCCTGCACTCAAAGTGGATTTTCTGGAGCTATAGAACTCAAAATGGAGCGCTCCCAATTGCGTTGGAAAGTAGACATCCAGGGCTTTCCAGCAATATATAATAGTCCATACTTTGGCCGATTTAAATGATGTAAAAGGGCGTTGAACGCCAGTTCTACGCTGCTGTCTGGAGTTAAACGCCAGAAACACGTTACAAGCCAGAGTTGAACGCCAGAAATACGTTACAAACTGGCGTTCAACTCCAAGAAAGACCTCTCCACGTGTAAACTTCAAGCTCAGCCCAAGCAAACACCAAGTGGGCCCCGGAAGTGGATTTATGCATCAATTACTTACTTCTGTAAACCCTAGTAACTAGTTTAGTATAAATAGGACTTTTTACTATTGTATTAGTCATCGGTTTTCACAAGAGGATAGGATGCAGCCATTGACCACGGTGATGCCTCCAGATGATTAGCCATGCAGTGACAGCGCATAGGACCATTTTCCAGAGAGGATGAAAAGTAGCCTTTGACAATGGTGATATCCTTACATAAAGCCAGCCATAGAAAGGAGTAGGACTGATTAGATGAAGACAGCAGGGAAGCAGAAGTTTAGAGGGACGAAAGCATGTCTATACCTTTATCTGAAATTCTCACCAATGATATACATAAGTATTTCTATCTTTATTTTCTATTTATTTATTAGTATTTTCGAAAACTCCATAATCAATTATTATCCGCCTGACTGAGATTTACAAGATGACCATAGCTTGCTTCATACCAACAATCTTCGTGAGATCGACCCTTACTCACGTAAGGTTTTATTACTTGGACGACCCAGTGCACGTGCTGGTTAGTTGTATCGAAGTTGTGAATGAAAAACGATTTATTAAGACGTGCGTGCAGAGTTTTTGGTGCCGTTGCCTGAGATCACAATTTCGTGCACCAAGTTTTTAGCGCCGTTGCTGGGGATCGTTCGAGTTTGGACAACTGACGGTTCATCTTGTTGCTCAGATTAGGTACTTCTCTTTTTGTTTTATTTTCAAAAATTTTTCAAAAAATTTTTCAAAAATTTCTCCTTTGTTTTCGAAAAAAAAAATTTTCAATAATCTTTCAAAAATTTCTCATCTGTTTTCGAAAATTATTTCAGAATTTTTAAGAATGAATTCTAGTGTTTCATGAAACATGTTGAAGCCTGACTGGCTGTAAAGCCATGTCTAATTCTTTTGGATAGGGGCTTCCAACCATCAGCATAGAGGCAAGTTAATTTGAATATCAGCTGTTGCATGCCTGATTTGTATCTTCTAAAGCTTGGCTGGCTATTAAGCCATGCCTAACCCTCAGATTGGAGCTTTAGACTAAGAGTACAAGATTCCTAGAATTCATATTAAAAATTTTGAAATCCTTATTTTCTTTTTTTTTTCTATATGTTTTTTCGAAAATAATATACAAAACTCCAAAAAAAAATTAATAAAATCATAAAAATAAAAAAATGTTTTGTGTCTTTTCTTGTTTTTCATATGTATTCTTGAATTCATAGTGTCTGAACATGAAAGATTTCTAAGTTTGGTGTCTTGCATGTTTTCTTTGCATTAAAAATTTTTCAAAAATATGTTCTTGATGTTCATCATGATCTTCAAAGTGTTCTTGGTATTCATCTTGACATTCATAGCATTCTCGCATGCATTCATTGTTTTGATCCAAAATTCTCATGCATTGCATCATTTTCACGTTTTTCTCTTTCATCATAAAAAAATTCAAAAATAAAAAAAAATCTTCCCCTTTTTCTCTCTCAAAATTTCAAAAATTAGATTTGAATTTTTCAAAAATTTTTAAAATCTAGTTGTTTTTATGAGTCAAATCAAATTTTCAATTTAAAAATCTTATCTTTTTCAAAATCTTTTTCAAAAATCAAATCTTTTTCATTTTTTTATTTATTTTCGAAAATTATAAAAATATTTTTCAAAAATCTTTTCTTAATCTTATATCATAATTTTCGAAAATCACATCATCAATTAATGTTTTGATTCAAAAATTCAAGTTTGTTACTTGCTTGTTAAGAAAGATTCAAACTTTAAGTTCTAGAATCATATCTTGTGATTTCTTGTGAATCAAGTCATTAATTGTGATTTTAAAAAATCAAATCTTTTTTCAAAACTAATTTCAATCATATCTTTTCAAAAATATCTTTTTATCTTATCTTTTTCAAAATCATATCTTTTTCAAAAATTTGATTTTAAAATATCTTTTCTAACTTCTTATCTTCTTATCTTTTCAAAATTGATTTTCAAATTTGTTTCAACTAACTAACTAACTTTTTGTTTGTTTCTTATCTTTTTCAAAACTACCTAACTAACTCTCCCTCTCTAATTTTCGAAAATATCTCCATCTTTTTCAAAAATTCTTTTTAATTAACTAATTATTTTTATTTTTGATTTTAATTTTATTCCTAATTTTCAAAAATTACTAACCTTTTTCAAAAACTAATTTCGAAACTCACTAACCATTTTTCAAAAATAATTTTCGAAAATCCTCTTCCTCTCTCATCTCCTTCTATTTATTTATTCATCTACTAACACTTCTCTTCATCTCACATCTCTGCTCTCCTCACCCTTGTGTTTCTTTCTTTACATTATATTCTTTTCTTCTTCTACTCACACATGGGAACCTCTATACCTGGGTAAAAAGGATCCCTATTATTATTATTTTTCTGTTCCCTCTTTTTCATATGAGCAGGAGCAAGGACAAGAATATTCTTGTTGAAGCAGATCCAGAACCTGAAAGGACTCTGAAGAGAAAACTAAGAGAAGATAAATTACAACAATCCAGCAAGCACCTTTCAGAAATTTTCGGACAAGAAGAGGAGATGGCAGCCGAAAATAATAATAATGCAAGGAGGATGCTTGGTGAATTTACTGCACCTAATTCCAATTTACATGGAAGAAGCATCTCCATCCCTACCATTGGAGCAAACAACTTTGAGCTGAAACCTCAATTAGTTTCTCTGATGTAGCAGAACTGCAAGTTTCATGGACTTCCATCTAAAGATCCTTTTCAGTTCTTAACTAAATTTTTGCATATCTGTGATATTGTTAAGACTAATGGAGTAGATCCTGAAGTCTACAGGCTCATACTTTTCCCTTTTGCTGTAAGAGACAGAGCTAGAGTATGGTTGGACTCTCAACCCAAAGATAGCCTGAACTCTTGGGATAAGCTGGTCACGGCTTTCTTAGCCAAGTTCTTTCCTCCTCAAAAGCTGAGCAAGTTTAGAGTGGATGTTCAAACCTTCAAACAGAAAGAAGGTCAATCCCTCTATGAAGCTTGGGAGAGATACAAGCAACTTTCCAAAAAGTGTCCTTCTGACATGCTTTCAGAATGGACCATCCTGGATATATTCTATGATGGTCTGTCTGAATTAGCTAAGATGTCATTGGATACTTCTGCAGGTGGATCCATTCACCTAAAGAAAATGCCTGCAGAAGCTCAAGAACTCATTGACATGGTTGCTAATAACCAGTTCATGTACACTTCTGAGAGGAACCCTGTGAGTAATGGGACGCCTCAGAAGAAGGGAGTTCTTGAAATTGATACTCTGAATGCCATATTGGCTCAGAATAAAATATTGACTCAGCAAGTCAATATGATTTCTCAGAGTCTGAAGGGAATGCAAGCTGCATCCAACAGTACTCAAGAGGCATCTTCTGAAGAAGAAGCTTATGATCCTGAGAACCTTGCAATAGCAGAGGTGAATTACATGGGTGAACCATATGGAAACACCTATAATCCCTCATGGAGAAATCACCCAAATCTCTCATGGAAGGATCAACAAAAACCTCAACAAGGCTTTAATAATGGTAGAAGAAATAGGTTTAACAATAGTAAACTCCTCCTGGGACGTCCAGTGATCAATAAGGAGTTTCCCTTTGAGGAACCAAAGGAATCTGAGGCTCATCTAGAGACCATAGAGATTCCATTAAACCTCCTTATGCCATTCATGAGCTCTGATGAGTATTCCTCTTCTGAAGAGAATGAGGATGTTACTAAGGAGCAAGTTACCAGGTACCTTGGTGCAATCATGAAGCTGAATGCCAAATTATTTGGTATTGAAACTTGGGAAGATGAACCTCCCTTGTTCACCAATGAACAAAGTGATCTGGATCAACTGACATTACCTCAGAAGAAACAGGATCTTGGAAAGTTCTTAATACCTTGTACCATAGGCACCATGATCTTTGAAAAGGTTTGTGTGACCTTGGTTCAGGGATAAACCTCATGCCCCTCTCTGTAATAGAGAAACTGGGAATCTTTGGGGTGCAAGCTACCAAAATCTCATTAGAGATGGCAGAAAATTCAAGAAAACAGGCTTATGGACAAGTAGAGGACGTGTTAGTAAAAGTTGAAGGCCTTTACATCCCTGCCGATATCATAGTTCTAGATACTGGGAAGGATGAGGATGAATCCATCATCCTTGGAAGACCCTTCCTAGCCACAGCAAGAGCTGTAATTGATGTTGATAGAGGCGAACTAGTCCTTCAATTGAATGAGGACTCCCTTGTGTTTAAAACTCAAGGTCATCCTTCTGTAAACATGGAAAAGAGGCACAGTAAACTTCTCTCAAAACAGAGTCAACCAGAGCCCCCACAGTTAAACCCTAAGTTTGGTGTTGAACTCCCATATCCAAACTCTAAGTTTGGTGTTGGGGAGTCTCAACAATGCTCTGAACATCTGTGAGGCTCCATGAGAGCCCACTGTCAAGCTATTGACATTAAAGAAGCGCTTGTTGGGAGGCAACCCAATTTTTATTTATCTAATTTTATTTTTATTTTTATTTTTTTCATGTTTTATTAGGTTCATGATCATGTGGAGTCACAAAATAAATATAAAAATTGAAAACGGAATCAAAAACAGCAGAAGAAAAATCACACCCTGGAGAAGGATCTCACTGGCGTTTAAACGCCAGTAAGGAGCATCTGTCTGGCGTTCAACGCCAGAACAGAGCATGTTCCTGGCGTTGAACGCCAGAAACAAGCAGCATCCTGGCGTTCAGACGCCAGAAATGCGCAGTGAAGAAGAGCTGGCGCTGAACGCCAGAAACAAGCATCTGGCTGGCGTTCAATGCCAGAAATATGCTGCATCTGGGCGTTGAACGCCCAGAACAAGCATCAATTCAGCGTTTAAATGCTAGAATTGCATGCAAAGGAATTTTACATGCCTGATTGGTGTAGGGATGCAATTCCTTGACACCTCAGGATCTGTGGACCCCACAGGATCATCTCAGCATCTGTGGATCCCACAGGATCCCCACCTACCACCACTCACTCTCCTCCCTCTTCTCAATGTTCACCCTCCCTTCCCTATATAAAGCCCTCCATTCCTCTTCATTTTCACACAACACAACCCTCTCTTCCCCTTCTTGGCCGAATACACCTCTCCCTCCTCTCCTCCATATTTTCTTCTTCTTCTTCATCTATTCTTTCTTCTCTTGCTCGAGGGCGAGCAATATTCTAAGTTTGGTGTGGTAAAAGCATAAGCTTTTTGTTTTTCCATTACCATTGATGGTACCTAAGAAAAAAGAAAAAAATAGAAAAAAAAAGGGAAGACAAAAGCTTCCACCTCCAAGTCATGGGAAATGGAGAGATACATGTAAAGGATCTATAGCTCAGTGGTAGAACATTTGACTGCAAATCAAGAGATCCCTGAGATACCTCAGGGGATACATTTTCCCCCACACAATTATTGGGAGCAACTAAGGATAGGAGCACCAAAATCACTAGGGATCAAGCAACAGAGACAAGGAAGAGACATAGAAGAGCTCAAGGACATCATTGGTTCCTCAAGGAGAAAACGCCACCATCACTAAGGTGGACTCATTCCTTGTTCTTAAACTTTCTGTTTTTAGTTTTCTTATGTTAAATGTTTATCTATGTTTGTGTCTTTATTACACGATCATTAGTGTCTAAGTGTCTATGCCTTAAAGTAGTGAATATGAATCCATCACCTCTCTTAAATGAAAAATGTTTTAAAAACAAAAGAACAAGAAGTACATGAGTTTCGAATTTATCCTTGAACTTAGTTTAATTATATTGATGTGGTGACAATACTTTTTGTTTTCTGAATGAATGCTTGAACAGTGCATATGTCTTTTGAAGTTGGTGTTTTAGAATGTTAAATATGTTGGCTCTTGAAAGAATGATGACAAGGAGACATGCTATTTGATAATCTGAAAAATCATAAAAATGATTCTTGAAGCAAGAAAAAGCAGCAAAGAACAAAGCTTGCAGAAAAAAAATAGAAAGAAAAAGAAAAAGCAAGTAGAAAAAGCCAAAGCTCTTAAAACCAAAAGGCAAGAGCAAAAAGCCAATAGCCCTTAAAACCAAAAGGCAAGTGAAAACTTGAGACTGAGCGGTTAAAATCAAGGTCGTCTAGTTACTTTTAGGGATGTTTTCATTAGTTTTTATGTTAAATTCACATTTCTGGACTTTACTATGAGTTTGTGTATTTTTCTGTGATTTCAGGTATTTTCTGGCTGAAATTGAGGGACTTGAGCAAAAATCAGATTCAGAGGTTGAAGAAGGACTGCTGATGCTGTTGGATTCTGACCTCCCTGCACTCAAAGTGGATTTTCTGGAGCTACAGAACTCAAAATGGCACGCTCCCAATTGCGTTGGAAAGTAGACATTCAGGGATTTCCAGCAATATATAATAGTCCATACATTGGCCGAGTTTAGATGACGTAAAAGAGCGTTGAACTCCAGTTCTACGCTGCAGTCTGGAGTTAAACGCCAGCAACACGTTACAAGCCAGAGTTGAACGCCAGAAATACGTTACAAACTGACGTTCAACTCCAAGAAAGACCTCTCCACGTGGAAACTTCAAGATCATCCCAAGCACACACCAAGTGGGCCTCGGAAGTGGATTTATGCATCAATTACTTACTTCTGTAAACCCTAGTAACTAGTTTAGTATAAATAGGAGTTTTTACTATTGTGTTAGTCATCGGGGGACGTCTAGTTCTTAGATCATAGGGGCTGGCCATTCGGCCATGCCTGAATCTTTCACTTATGTATTTTTCAACGGTAGAGTTTCTGCACTCCATAGATTAAGGTGTGGAGCTCTGCTGTTCCTCATGAATTAATGCAAAGTACTACTGTTTCTCTATTCAATTCAACTTATTCCGCTTCTAAGATATTCATTCGCACTTCAACATAAATGTGATGAACGTGACAATCATCATCATTCCCTATGAACGCGTGCCTGACAACCACTTCCGTTCTACCTTCGATTGAATGATTATCTCTTGGATCTCTTAATCAGAATCTTCGTGGTATAAGCTAGATTGATGGCGGCATTCATGAGAATCCGGAAAGTCTAAACCTTGTCTGTGGTATTCCGAGTAGGATTCTGGGATTGAATGACTGTGACGAACTTCAAACTCGCGAGTGCTGGGCGTAGTGATAGACGCAAAAGGACGGTGAATCGTATTCCAGTATGATCGAGAACCTCAAATGATTAGCCGTGCTGTGACAGAGCATTTGGACCATTTTCACAAGAGGATAGGATGCAGCCATTGACCACGGTGATGCCTCCAGATGATTAGCCATGCAGTGACAGCGCATAGGACCATTTTCCAGAGAGGATGAAAAGTAGCCATTGACAATGGTGATGTCCTTACATAAAGCCAGCCATAGAAAGGAGTAGGACTTATTGGATGAAGACAGCAGGGAAGCAGAAGTTTAGAGGGACGAAAGCATCTCTATACCTTTATCTGAAATTCTCACCAATGATATACATAAGTATTTCTATCTTTATTTTCTATTTATTTATTAGTATTTTCGAAAACTCCATAATCAATTATTATCCGCCTGACTGAGATTTACAAGATGACCATAGCTTGCTTCATACCAACAATCTCCGTGGGATCGACCCTTACTCACGTAAGGTTTTATTACTTGGACGACCCAGTGCACTTGCTGGTTAGTTGTATCGAAGTTGTGAATAAAAAACGATTTATTAAGATGTGCGTATAGAGTTTTTGCCACCTTTCCAGCAGTTTGTCACTTTCTAGCAGTTTTGTCTGTATTTTATTTTGACAATCTGTGTCCTACTCTGGCTGTTTGTCCTGTTTCGACAATTTCATCTACATTATTTTTTAGCAGTTTTATCTGTGTCTATTCTTTCTGTTTTTACAATTTTTTTATTCTATTATTTTAATAAATTTCAAACTCAAAGTGTCATTTAAGTTTAAAGAGATATAAGAAAATAAAAAATATTATTATTATAGTTGTTAGTTAGTTGTTGTTATATATATATATATAATCTTAGCTTGTATTATATGATACACAAATTAAATAAAAAAAAAACCATTTTCTTAGTCTTCTCTCTTGACTTAAAAACTACACATATCTGTACCACATGATTAAGCAAACACAAACATACATACATATACATTATTTGCATCATAACCATCACGAGATAAGATATGCAAATTAATATGCAACATGTATATCTCGTGATATGCAAGTGTTCAAATAATGAGACAAGTAACGTACATAATATATGAATGTAATATCGTTGTTGGGTCTCCAGAATGGACCACATTGTATTGGCACCTTTCTTCACTGCTTCGAGCTATAATATACAGTGTTTATATATAATACATATTCCTTTATATTCAGGCCAATGGATTATCTATCTTTCAAAGTGGCACTAATATATATATATATATAAAGAATATCATATGTACAATTTTAATTTCGTGCACATTTTTTTATATTTTTTACTTTTGATATTAAAATTATTGTTCAGAAATAAAGTTAAAAAAATTCTATATCATAAAATCGTATACAAAAACTATATAAAAAAAAAAATAGTACAACCATCATTTCTTTCTCTTTTTCTCTATAATTTTATCATTTTATTAACTTGTTTTAGAAAACCATTTTCTACAGTCCAATTGGAGTTGTCATAAGCAATTAATCTAGTTTCCATGAAAACTAATTTGGATTATTAGAAATACTTAACCACTTGACTGTTTTCCTAATATTAAATACATATAACGGGAGGCCAAGATAAAATTATTTTCTTGAAAGTAGGAAAAGCTTTGTTGCTCTATCTCCACTAATGGCACGGCAAATTAGCACATATATAGTAAGCAAAAGTCCAAAACCTGAAGAAAGTTGTTATATTTGTTAGGAAATTATTATTTTCTAACATATTTATGAATAATATATGGAAGAATGTTAGGGGATATAATTATCAGAATCGAATCGATAATTAATCTGATTATACGATTGGGTTATTGGTTCAATCGATGAGTCACTAATTTACCTGGTTGATTCAGTCATAATTAAATAAAAATATAACAAAAATATTTTCAAATAAACAAGAGAAATATATAATAACAATCAAATATCAATTTTTAGATATAATTTATAGTGCAAAAAGAGATAACAAATCAATCACTAGTATAAAATATTTTTTTTAATTTAAATAAACAAGAGAAAATAAAAGATAATACAATCAATATCAATATATCAATATGTTTATATATCATGTGTTGTTACTTGTTTGGTATCTATGTCAATCCATGCTTAAAAGGATAAAAAAAATAAAAATTCATTCATGATTTATTATATATATATTTTTTGTAACATATATTGTTGAGAAGCACGATGGCGTAATGGCAAGGGGAGGCATGTTATGCACTTTCCTCTGTGCTTAAACCTCAGGTTTTCAATGGATTTGACCTTACTTTTTATTTGTTGGTTAAGTGCTGCCCCTTAGACTATCTCAAAATATATGTATTCATTATAATCACAAATTATATTATATTATTTTATATTAAATGACTTATATAATGATGATCTTATTTATTGTCATAAATGTTAAATTAAATAAATATTATTATTGTTTGATTTAGAATAAATGAGAATAAAATTAGAGATTTTACTATTTTTTTTTTTGGATTTAGGATTTAAGGGGTGTCACACTTAAATATAAATAGTGACTTCAAGATTTTGGTCTCCAACACAGAAAGCTGTCTCCACAGTTCTTTTCCCATCATAGGAGTTGTGATTTAGTCCTATTAGGGATACAGAAGTTTTGGTTGAGGAAGATCAAATAAAAAAATTCTTTCAATTATGTTCACGAATTCATGTACACTTCTGCGCTTTCAGCAATCTTTCTTAATGATTTAATATGGATGATCTTGGGGTTGAGGAATCTTAGAATTTTCAACAAGTGGTCTCAGAACCATCCATAATTGAGTCATTGAGAATTTTTTTTGTCCTGTTTGTTATTTAAAAATCTTTTTGTTATGAATTCAATTTTGGATTAAACGAAGAAATTTGCATTTTTCGTATGTAAATATATGTATAATTAAGGAGGGCACACAATATTTTGTGGTTGTTATATATTGTAACCTATTGTGAAGATTATTAATGGCCTAGAAAAGGGGGTTGAATCTATGACCTATTTTAAACTTGTGCACTTTGACTTTAAACTGAATTTAACTCAGTGTTGCTGTTGAATCTGCAATGTTAATTATACAGGAGATATTTTTATTTTGTCTCTTGATGATTATTTAAAAACAGAACAAACATGAAACTTTTGAGTGTACTAAGTTGCTATGATATCTACTGGATTGATTATGCATGAGACAATTTTGTTTTGTCTCGTATCGAATAAAACCAGAATCAAAACTGAAAAGAGAGAATGACACAACCATACATCCTAGTTCAACCACCATGTGCAATATGGCCTACATTCAGTCTCACTACAACTGTGGTAGAATATCTACTATCTTTCAACAAAGATTACAATCAATAATTTTCTAGGATTCTACTCAATCCAATCCGGGACAAACCAAACTTCTACCAAGTTTAATTTGGATAGGTTCACTCCCTAAACTTTCAACCACTAAGTACTCACCCAACTTAGTAAGGGAATCCCATCAAGATCATGAAGACAAAACAGAAATATAAATAAAAGAGTTGAACATAATTTCTTGACTTTTTCAAGATAACTCTCTTTGCCTTTTCTCTCAATACCTCACATAATGCCTTTTTTCATTGAAAGAAACAAAGAAAAATGAACACTAAAGAACAGAAAATTTAATGTAAAACTATAAAGGAGAAGAATGGTAGCTTGTAAGCTATGAGAATCCAAACTGTGTGCTCACTCCTTACTTCAATTATTAACTGTTTACCCCATTTTTAAAGAGGAGTAAAGCTTCCAAAACTTAAACTTGATTTGAACACCTTTAACTTGTTCTTCTTTCCCAAATAATAGAGCAGTAATGCAGAGAAGAGATGGGACAATAGCAGTGATTAAAGTTGACATGCATCTTTACCTAACTGCTTTTCTTTCTTCATTTTTTATTTGACTTCAAGGATCTGAGTCATTCATCAATTTTTTTACTCCAAATTTTGTTCTTGACGTTTGATTTGTAGTAGAGATTCACAACCTCTATTTTTTCTAACTTACCCGAATGGTGCATGCAGGAGAAAGGCATCTTCAACAAACCACAATGGAAGTACAAAAATGAAAATAATTTTCTAATTCAACCTTTGATTTGATCTTTGCTTTTGTGCCTAGCCTCTGACATTTCTTCTTCTTTCCTCTTGTTTGTTTGATTTTGTAAACACCTATTTTCTTTTGATTTGAACCCTAATCTAAACTTTCTTTTCTTGCTTACTTTTGGAACTAATCACGTGGGTTGAGAAGAGAGAAGAAAGAAGAGAGAAGGAGAGTTTGGTTGCTTGGTAATGGATCAGAGGAGAGTTGCATCTTTTCATCTTAGTTAGTGATCAGCAACAATTATTATGAGCCACAAAAGAATGCATTGTTTGCTGTTGGACCTCGTTTGTTGCAATATTATTTTATTTTGGCTTGCACACTAACCAAACAAATTATATATACAACTTGGACTTTTGGACCAAGATTATATTTTTTTAGTTATCATCAAATTATTGTTTTTATTTTCTCAAACTCAATAATTTTCTCTTTCATGACAAACATTATGATTTAAAATGAATTGGAATTAAAAAAAAATGAGAAGAGTTTAAAGATACTTCCTTTTAAAGATTCAACTTCAAATTTATCTTCCCCTTTCTTTCATTTGGTTGGCTCCTCCTGAATGTGAACCTTTTCAACCTGTAATTGTCATTAAAACAGTAGTATCTATGCAGAAACTATACTTATAAATAATTTCAAACACCCAAGATTTATCCTTTTAAATTCTTACAAACAAACTTATGTACCAATCAAACTCATTGGTCTAATATTAAACCAGCCTGATAAAGCATTTTTTAGAAATTTAATAAACTATCAATCCTAAAAAATTTTCAATTCGACATCAAACAGCCATAGAACAAATTAAACAATTAGACCAGTATTAAAATAGCAGCATCAACAATCAGAACAATACTAAAACAATAGCATCAATTATGAATTAGACAATGTAATTCATATTGAATTCATTTTACATATTCATTCCCTTTTTTGTTATCAAGGAGGTGAGATATGCCCTGCAAAAAATTTTGTTAAGCATAATGGTTTATCAGTTCAAACTAAAATCTGTCAATTCAAGTTACAGTCATCCAAATTAACAAAAGAGTATTAAATATCATAACCCATGCACAGCAAAATTGAGTTTTAGCATTAACAGAAACAACAAAAGTCTAGACATCAGATTTCTCATCTTTGGTTTTCAAGCATTCTTCTTCTTCTTGATAAGATTGCATTGGTTCATCGTCCAAGGAATCAATGTACTTTAGAAGCACTTCAATTCAGCTTTGAAATTTTCTCAATGAATTTTCATTTTGAATAACTAGTTTTCTGGCTTACTTGCTCGAGTTGATCATATGCTTGGTTAAATTCACAAATTCTTGTAAGAAATCCTTCATAATGCCATTAACCAAGTACTTGTTGGATGATGATGTACCAGCAGCCGATGGAGGAGGAATACTTTTATCTTCTTTTTCTTCCATAACCATGTCTCTTGTAGTTTTAGTCCCTTTTTTCTTGGTTTGTTTTACTACATCACCGCCTTTTAGATAAGAATTTTTATTCTCTTGGTTCTCATAAGATATATTGTAAAATCCGGTCATACTGTAATTAATTAAATAATAAATTAAATAGAAACGAATATGGTTAGAAAATCTAGCAATCGGAATTTGATAATTTAAATATGATATTTGGACTCAGTAAATTTTTCTGAGTCGGAAAGCATAGTTTTCTGCGTAAAAACACACACTGAAATTTTGACCGACAGTACCGGCTGAGATCTGTCTGGTACTGCAGCTGGGAAAATTAATTATAAGTGAATAAGGCTAAGAAATTAGGATTTATAATTAGGACAAGTGGAAATATTTAAAATGCGATTTAAAGCTCTAATCTTGAAGGTTTTGGCCCAAAATTGGGTCAACGGACAAAAATAAGTGAACCGGGCCCAAGTGGGCCCAAGACCCAATATATATAAACGTTAGTTATGAGCATTTCAGCTTATTTACCCTAAAGAAAGAGGGTAGGGGCGCTGAATTGAGAGAAGAGAGGAGAAAGGAGAAAACCTAATCCTAGCTCCAACTTCAAATCACCATAACTTGAGCTACGGAACTCCGATTGATGAGCCATTTGCGGTCACGTGTGGCTCTTCTCACCTTCTACAGTTTTATCTAAGTTTTGTAGTGAGTATTCCACTGTTCTTTGCCCAGTTTTCATTTTTCTCTTTAAATTCAAATTTGGGTTAGGTTTTGAGAAAATCTTGTGATTTTGATTATTTAGGAGTGCTCTAGTATGAGCCATGGGTGATATTCATCACAAACTTCAGTGAGTTAAGGTAAGAAACCCTCCAACCCTTGTGATTTATCATTTTCATGAACCCTAGGTTGATGTATATATGTGAAATTGGTTATGTTAGTGTATTTGGTGATTTTGGTGCACAATTGGGAGGTTGGTGTTGCTTGTGGAGCTTTAATGAGGCTTGGAACTAAGGGTTAGTGGAGACTTCCAATAAGAAGCTCAATTAATTTGGCTACAAGAGGTACAGTTTAAGTTTCATTTAAGTACCGTGTGGTGTGATGAGAATTTCTAGGCTAGATGCCTCTAGGATTAAGTTTGGATTGTGTGAATGGTTGGTATTAATATGCATAGTTGATATGTAATGTAAATTAATGATTGGGTTGAGAATTATCTGAATTGTATGTATAGTGTGTTGAGAATTTGATAGAGTGAATAACGAATATTGGTTTGTGGACTATGCATTTAAATTGTGAATTTGGGCTGGAGGCCGTAAATTTTGGGCCGGAGACCAGAAAGCGGTAAGAAAGGTAAGTTGATATGTGTATGGTGTGATGATATAAGTGATTGGATGGATTTAGATATTGAATGTGTGAATAATTGGTTTGGTTATTGAATAATAAGGTTTGAGAAATTGAGGTTGAATTGTGGGTGGAGCCATATTGATTGTGAGGGTGATATTGATTGTGTGTATTGATGGTTGATTGAAAATGGTATTGTTGGGGATTGAGATGAAAAATTATGTACTATATAGTATTGTGTTTGAAGTTGAAATTACTTGAGTGAAATTGGTTAAAATGATGGATTAGTGGGTCATGATTTGATAAAAATGTTAATGTATGAGTTGAGGAGGCTTGATGTTGATTTTTGGTATGTTTTGATTGATTTTAAAAAGGGTTGGAATTGGTTGTTTTGAAAATGGCACTTTGTGGTTTTGTATGAAAATGTGATTTTTAGGCATACTTTGACGGAGCATAAATTGGACTCTGGATCCCCGTTTTGTGCCAAACTTGTTTAGAAATGAAATTGGATCCGGGATCGTTATGCCGTTCAAAGAACGGGTGAAAAATGATTTGAAACGAAGAAGTTATGCCCGTCGGAAGATTGGGGTTTGAAACTGTGAATTCTGCCACTTTTAACTTAGTAAAATTTTTGGCAGAAAGCACTCCCACGCGTAGGCGTGGCCGACGCGTATGCGTCGTTTTCAAAGTTTCACTACCCATGCGTGCGCGTGGCCCACGCGCACGCGTACGCGTCGATGAGCGAATTCAATATGCCCAGCTAAATTCCAGAGAGTTGTGCCTGAGTTGTGCTGGTTTTGTGCTTGGGGCACAAAACACACCCACACATACGTGTGACTGACGCGTAAGCATCACTTGGATTTTCTTCCATCCACCCGTGCGCGTGGAGGGACGCATACGCGTCGATGTATATTGAGGCATTCCACGCGTGCGCATGGGCGACGCGCACGCGTGACCCTATTTTCACCCCAAGGTTGATGTTTTGAGTTTTCAAAGCCAATTTTAGACTTCTAAGTCTCCTTTCTCACCCTTTATGCCCTAAATACTTATAGTATGCCTAGCGATAGAAATAGGCTAGGAGATGTGGTAACTTGGAGACGAAGTGAGGGGAGAATTAATGATGAGTTATGATTAATGATTATTGTATGGGTGTTGAGGGTGATGATGGAAGTGCGGTGTATGCCGTGAGCCAAATGGCTGTATTGATAATGATTATTGGATGGTTATTGGCTATGCCATGAGCTGGATGGCTATGATAAATATTAAATTATGGCTGGAAATGAAAAAATGGCTTTGAATGATTGTTTTATCTTGAGCTTTCTTTCTCGAAAGTGCGACCCCAGAGAAATGGAGGAAGGTGAGGATCCCCTTTCTCGTTCTTCCTAGTATTGTAAAATCGCCCCCAGCGAGATGGTGGGAGGTTAGGATCCCCTCCTTGGTTTCTCCTGGGCATATGAGAACATACCTCCTAGGTAGATGCAAAGGTTGTGGTTGCGTCTCACTTGCTCCAGGTTGGTTAGTATAGAGTCTCCCCGGGTAGTAGCAATTGTAACACCCTACCATACAGAGTCTTATGCTTAAGTCATAATTCAGAGATGGCAAGGTATTACGACCTCTAAAACAAAAATTTAGTATGAATAGTATTGTGAAAGATGATTATAACTAGGAGCCTTTATAAGAAAAAGGGGTAAAACAAAAATCGTAACTCGAAAAGCGCAACACTCTGATCGATAACGTAGCGAACAAGAATAAACCAACGCGAGATTATATATATACAAAAGAGTGTCAAAAACGGGAATATCAAAACTCAAAATCCGGTTGCAAAGATAACCGGTCCGAGCATAGCAATATATACATATAATAAAATAAGGAAACCCCAAAGGAAACCCAAAGGGACACAAATACAGGAACCTATTCTCCAAAATCTCCTATAAGAGGAGTCATCACAGTTTGTATTATTTAATGGAGATAAAAGTATCTAAGAGAAATCATAAAATCAAAACAGAGTCCCGAGAACAAAGGATCTTCGCTAATCCAGAAGTCTCCAGTATGCTTTAGCGAGAAACCTCACGTCCTGCATCTGAAAACCACAAAATCCGCATGGGTGAGAACAACCAGAGGTCCCCAGCATGGTAACAGTTCCCCATATATAACATGTAATAATAGAGGAAAGCCGAAGGCAATCCTAGAACTTCCTCCAGATAATATCAAAGCTTATAAACAAGCTAAACCATATGTGGCAACTGACTAAAGATCCTTCAGTCAAACTAATACTTCCCTTTCCAATTCCTTCAGACCTCCCAACCACCAGTAGGAGTATAATGTAGCAAACACAGCTAAATCAAACAAGAGATATACAAATAGGAACAGATAAGGCATTTAGACAATTAGCAAGTAATATGCAGTCAAAAATAGACAATCTCAAACAATTCATGTAGTATGCATATGATGAATGCCTGTCCCTAGTGGCTGATGATATCATCTGTCGGTTATAGAGCCAACCCGACAAGTCCTGGTAGCTAACCATTGGACTGTCCCTCTGTCGTGTCTCCCCAAATCGAGTTATACTCAATATAAATTTGATCATAATCATGATCCATATCCATCACCTTCACTGGTGAATATTCATGGGGGTGAGCTCATCCGGGGCTTTCACAGTGCCCGGCCACCCTAACGACATAGGGTCACAAGAGCTTCGAGTCTCAACCTGGAGCACGTGATGGATAGCCACTGCTTCCTCCCAGGGAAACCCTCATCTCCGATAGTGGAAGTGCAAACATTCACAATTCATTCAATAGCATATATGCATTTATACTTAGCCATAATCATGGCTCCGCCGTAACACGGCAATAATTTAGCCATCCGGCTCACGGTTAAATCCATAACCAGCCAATTCATTAACAATTACGGCCCTTCGGCCCATGGCATAACAAGCACTTCCACCGCCATCTTCCACATCTCACATAATCATCTTTGATCCTCATTGATCATTTAATTTTCCCTTGCTTCACTCGCAAGTTACCACATTCACTAGCTCCTTATCTCATTGCTAGGCATATCATAATGATTTAAGACATAAGTGATGAGATCGGAGGTTTAGAAGTATGAAATTTGGCTTTTAAAACTCAAAAATCAACTTTGGGATGAAAACAGGGCCACGCGTACGCGCACTCCGCGCGCACGCGTGGATGGCCACGAAATTCATCGATGCACAAGCGTCATACGCGCGGACGCGCGGGTTGAAAAATAGCCAAACGACGCACACGCGTCAGTTACGCGTACGCATGGGTGCTCTTGCGCCCCAGGCACAAAACTGGCACAATTCTGGCACAACTCTCGGGAAAATAGCTGGGCATTTAGTGCAGCGCATCGACGCGCCCGCGCACACCATCCGCACGTGTAGATGGTGCTTTCTTGAAGAACGGCGCGTACGCGCCAAGTGCGCCTATGCGCGGAGAGTCGTTCTGCTAAAAATTTTCTAAGTTAAAAGCTGCATAATTTACAGATTCAACCCACAATCTTCCGACGGACATAACTTTCTCATTTTAAATCGTTTTCCGCCCGTTCTTTCAACAGCATGGACATCCCGGATTCAATTTTATTTCTAAATAAGTTTGGTACAAAACGGGGATTTGTAGTTCAAGTTATGTCTCGTCAAAATATGCCCAAAAACCATGTTTTCATACAAAACCACAAGGTGCCATTTTCAAAACAAGCCATTTTCAACTCTTTTCAAAATCAACCAAAACATGCCAATTTCAACCATTTTTGAAGTCAATCAAAATGTACCAAAATCAACATCAAGCCTCCTCAACTCACACATCAACACTTCACCGCAATTCGCAAAACATCATCCCACTAATTTAACACTTCTCAATCAAATGGCTAAGAGACAACACATAAACATGTCATACATACTTTCTCATCCCAATCTCCCATGATACCACTTTCAATTAACCATCATTACACATACTCAATATCATACTCACCATCAACATGGTGTCACCCACAATTCAACCTCAATTACTCATCAAGCATATATCACAACATGCATATTTCTTATACATCATACCATCAAGGCATCAATAATCATCATCACATATATGACCACATCATATATCTCAACCATTCAACAACATCAACAATTCAATGCCTATCTTAGAGCCTCTAGCCTAATGATGAGCGGATAATTTATACACTTTTTTGCATTGTTTTTAGTATGTTTTTAGTAGGATCTAGTTACTTTTAGGGATGTTTTTATTAATTTTTATGTTAAATTCACATTTCTGGACTTTACTATGAGTTTGTATGTTTTTTTGTAATTTCAGGTATTTTCTGGCTGAAATTGAGGGACTTGAGAAAAAATCAGATTCAGAGGTTGAAGAAGGACTGCTGATTCTGTTGGATTCTGACCTCCCTGCACTCAAAGTAGATTTTCTGGAGCTCCAGAACTCAAAATGGCGCGCTTCCAATTGCGTTAGAAAGTAGACATCCAGGGCTTCCCAGCAATATATAATAGTTCATACTTTGGCCGAGTTTAGATGACGCAAAAGGGCGTTGAACGCCAGTTCTACGCTGCAGTCTGGAGTTAAACGCCAGAAACACGTCACGAACCAGAGTTGAATGCCAGAAACACGTTACAACCTGGCGTTCAACTCCAGAAAGAGCCTCTGCACGTGTAAACTTCAAGCTCAGCCCAAGCACACACCAAGTGGGCCCTGGAAGTGGATTTATGCATCAATTACTTACTTCTGTAAACCCTAGTAACTAGTTTAGTATAAATAGGACTTTTTACTATTGTATTAGACATCTTGGGACGTCTAGTTCTTAGATCATGGGGGCTGGCTGATGCACGGAAAACTTGTCTCTCAACAAATCTCCCTTCGGCAAGTGTACCGAATTTGTCGTCAAGTAAAAACTCACAATAGAGTGAGGTCGAATCCCACAGGGATTGATTGATCAAGCAACTTTAATTAGAAGAATGTTCTAGTTGAGCGAATCCAGAATTTGGGTTGAGAGTTGCAGAAAATAAAAATAGCGGGAATGTAAATAACAGAAAAGTAAATGCTAGAATTAAAGGACTGGAAGTAAATGACTGAAAATAAATTGCAGAATTGTAAATGGGAATGGGGGATTTGCTCATAAAAGTAAATGGCAGAAATTAAAGAGAATGGGTAAGATCAGAGATGGGGAGTTCATTGGGCTTAGGAGATGTTGCAATTCTCCGGATCAAGTTCATTTTCATCTATTCCTCAATCAATGCACTCATTGATCTCCTTGGAAATCTTAATTGATTGAATTACAATTTCTTGCAATTCAATCTCTCAAATCTTGATCAATAGCCAATTCCTTGGTCAATTGCTCATGAGAAGAGATGAAGTTTGGTCACTGATTATACCACATGCATTTCCCAAATCAAGTATTGAGAGGGTTATAGTCACATACCCATCCAAACCCAATTTGGTCCAGCATGAGAAAGCATTTCTAGCTTGATCTCTTCATTCCTCTTTCAAGGTTCAAAAGAGATCCAAGTTTGAGTAGCTTCTCTTCCAAGATAACTACTTAATTGGATGAAGATCGAAAGCTTTCAAGTAAAATCAATAGGAAAGATAGAAGAAGAATAATGAAAATTAGTATTGATCCATCAAATTACAACAGAGCTCCCATGAAAGATGAAAGGGGTTTAGTTGTTCATAGCTCTTGAAAATGAAAACAAAGATGGAGAATACATCATAAAACTAGAAATTGCAAAGAAAGTAAAATACAGAGAGTAGTTCTCTTTTTTCCAGCCTCCATGACTCTTTCTCAATTCAAAGTTATTCCTATATATACTACTCTTCTCAGCTTCTAGTGTGATTCTTCAAGTCTTGGGCCTTTAGATCTTGAGTTTGAAGCAGTTCCTTTCTTTATTTGGGCTTGGCTTTACTTGCAGAGAGAAAGTGCGAAGTGGGCGGAGACTTTAGTTCAGGACGTCAGGGGTGTTAATATTTAGTGAGAATATAAGTTCGAGAACGTTAGTGACACTTAACATTGTCACTAACGTTCCAATGTGCCCCTAGGTCTCACGTTAGAGTCCACGTTAACTAGGTTAACGTGGCTTTTAACGTTGCCTTGCTAACCTTCGAGAACGTTAGTGACACTCAACATTGTCACTAACGTTCCAGTGTGCCCCTTCTTGCTTCACGTTAAAGCCCACGTTAACTAGGTTAACGTGGCTTCTAACGTAGCCCTTGCCATCCTTCGAGAACGTTAGTGACATTCAACATTGTCACTAACGTTCCAATGTGCCCCTAGGTCTCACGTTAGAGTCCACGTTAACTAGGTTAACGTGGCTTCTAACGTGGCCATCTTTAGCCATCCCAACATTAATGACAATGTTGAGTGTCACTAACGTTGGCTCATCCTTCATTCCTCATCGTTAGCTTCCACGTTAACCAAGTTAATGTGAAAGTTAACGTGACTCTTGGGGGTTGTGTGGTTGCTTCAACGTTAGTGACAATGTTGAGTGTCACTAACGTTGTCGACAACTCTTCATCCCTTACGTTAGTTCCCACGTTAACCAAGTTAACGTGAACTCTAACGTGGAGAAGAGAAGTTGAGCCAACGTTAGTGACACTTAACATTGTCACTAACGTTCCAGTGTGCCCCTTCTTGCTTCACGTTAAAGCCCACGTTAACTAGGTTAACGTGGCTTCTAACGTGGCCATCTTTAGCCATCCGAACATTAATGACAATGTTGAGTGTCACTAACGTTGGCTCAACTTCTCTTCTCCACGTTCGAGTTCACGTTAACTTAGTTAACGTGACTCTCTAACGTGGGCATTGATGGCTTTTTGAGAGTGTTATTAGCAATCACTTTTCTCATTAATCTTGCAAGTTACCTCCCCTTTTCTTGCTTTCTTTTGGTCCTGAAATCAAGCAATAAAGTGCATCAAAGCTCTTGTCCAAGTCATGAGTAATGCAACATAATAATTGTCACTAAACTTATGCAAAATCCTCATGAAATTATGTAAAATGCACAATGTATGCTTGAATCAAGGCATAGGTGAATATCTACCCAAAACTAGCTTATTTCCTAAAGAAATACATGAAACTAACCTAAAAACAGTAAAGAAAAGGTCAGTGAAACTGGCCAAGATGCCCTGACATCACAACACCAAACTTAAAGCTTGCTTGTCCCTAAGCAAGTACTGGAACGAGAGAATGATGAATGGAATATCCAGAGGAATGAGTCATTCTTGTGGAAGTTATGTTACTGATTTTATGGTGGTTTCATGCATAGCAACTTAGGTTCATTCCATTACTGGCTTTCAGACCTTTATCATGTCCTAAAACACCCACTTTGTTTATATCCCATGAGACCTTTATTTATTGATCCTTTTATTATTGTTATTTCAAGGGTTGTTTGTGTTATTTAGGCTAAGTGCTCTGTAAGGGGGCAACTCTTTAAGATAAGCTTTCAGCCAACACTCCCAAACCAGTTGGTTCAAGGTGCTAGGTGTTGAGACACCCCTAAGGACTTACTCCCTCAAGCCTATCCCCCATACATACACACTACAGGCATTTAGTTCTATTGTGGATGTCCATGCTCTTTTCCTTGCTTGTCCTCCTTGTTTCCTCTTGCATTTCCTCGCATCCGTGCCAATCTTGCTTGCTTCCAATCCTCAAGTGCTTTCCTCACTGACTCATGACTCTCTTCCACCCTTTGTCTTTCCTTTCGTGCTAATTCATCCTTCATTTCGTCATATTTGGCTATTCCTGGATGCAATACTGGCAGTTGTCCCACTAAGTAGCCGAGCCTGGCTTGAGTGTTTATCTGATGTCCTGTTTGACTCATGTAAACTCCTTCTGCGAATGCCCTTTGCTCGTCCAATAGTTCTGCCTGTTCTATTTGTCTTCGATGCATCTCATGTATGTGTGCCCCTTGATGTGCTTGGATGTTGATTAGCCTCTGGGTGGATTCTTGTTGCTCGTTTTGCCTTTGTTCCATCCTGTTGAATGCTTCTCCCCATTGTTGTCCTTGGCTTAGTTGCTGTTCCATCATTTGCCTTTGCCACTCACCTTGCTGAGTCATCCATCTTGAAAGTGTTTCCTCTTGCTGCCCCATCATCTGTAGTTGAAGCTCTTTCTGTGCTCCTTGGCTTTCCAAATATTGTCTAGATAAGCCATCAATGACCTCCTGCAATTGGTGCATGTCCAAGGTCTGTTGTGCTTGACCCTCTGAGACTTGGCCTTCCACTACTTGAGGGGCTGTCCTCTTCCTTTGCTTTCACTGAGGCAGGGGGGATGCTGCAGTGTTCATCCTTCGGACCGTTATTGGAATGCCTTCCTTTATCCAAATGGGGTCCTCATCTTCAAAAACCACCCTAACTTTCTTGCATATTCGGTAAATAGTGCTGGGGTAACCTAATGTTCCTCTTGAGTCACTTTTCTCTACCATCTTTCTAATGCCTTGAGCTATGATCTCATGAACTTTGATTTCTCCTCCCTTGAGTATACAATGCACCATTGTTGCTCTCTCGAGATTCACCTCCGAGTTGTTTGCAGCTGGGAGAATAGACCTCCCCACTAGCTCGAACCACCCCTTAGCTTCAGGAGTGAGGTCTGTTCTCTTAATGAACTTTGGTTTATTTCCTGCACCCCTTTCCCAGTCAGCTCCTGGTACACAAAGGTCTCGTAAAAGCTGGTCATAATTGGGGTTGTTGTTCAATCTTGAGTGGTAACTTTCTTCTTCAAACGATATAGACCGTAGCTTCAATGCCCTCATTACACTCATGGGACCAAAATCCACCATTGTTCCTCTCACAAAGCTTGTATATGACTCATCTTTCTTATCATATCTGACTGCATTTGCATAAAATTCTCTTATGAGATTTGCATTCACCTTAGTGACCGAGTCAATGAGGAGCTCCCATCTTCTCCTTTCTACCTTCTCTGTGATTTCGGGGCATTCAGTCTTCTTAACCTGAAACCCCAGCTCATAGATGATTTCCTTATCAACCATCCACCCGTATTGCAATGCATGATGCAAGCTTGTAAATCTCTTCTCATCATATGGGTGTTCTTCCATGGGTTCCTTTCCCTCCCTTCTCTTAGAACTTGAAGATGCCATGAATGATGGTTAATATGTGAAGGTGGTAAGGTTGTGGAGACTTTTGGTCGTTTAGGATTTTATGGCAGTGAAGAGAGTGAGGGGAAAAATGTTTATAATCGATAGAGGGTGTCTTGTACATAAAGGAAGAGTGGTGAAGGGTGTGTGATGACAATGAAGGGTAGTACGGACAAGGGTCGTTTATATAGAGAAGTTGTGAAGGAATGGAGGGTGTAGATTGATGAAATAGTCACTTGATGGACGGTTGGGGTTATGCATGGCTAGAAGACAAGGATCATCACTTTATGATGGGGATTGCTCGGTCTTCTAGGGTCCCATTTTTTTCAATGTTGCATGG
>NC_029789.2:16373963-16375644 GCF_000816755.2 Arachis ipaensis | reverse complement strand
TCATCATATGGGTGTTCTTCCATGGGTTCCTTTCCCTTCCTTCTTTTAGAACCCGAAGACGCCATGAATGATAGTTAATATGTGAAGGTGGTAAGGTTGTGGAGACTTTTGGTCGTTTAGGGTTTTATGGCAGTGAAGAGAGTGAGGGGAAAAATGTTTATAATCGATAGAGGGTGTCTTGTACATAAAGGAAGAGTGGTGAAGGGTGTGTGATGACAATGAAGGGTAGTACGGACAAGGGTCGTTTATATAGAGAAGTTGTGAAGGAATGGAGGGTGTAGATTGATGAAATAGTCACTTGATGGACGGTTGGGGTTATGCATGGCTAGAAGACAAGGATCATCACTTTATGATGGGGATTGCTCGGTCTTCTAGGGTCCCATTTTTTTCAATGTTGCATGGCAACATTTTCCAATGTATTCCCTTTTTAGAACAAGTGTGAAGCCCCTCCTTTTGTGGTGTCCGAACCTTCTTTGTTTGGTTGTCCAATCTATCCCTTTTCATGCTTCTTTTCCTCTCCTATAAAGATTTAAAATAAGAAAATTAATATCATAAAAAAATTGAAACTCTACGGCTAGAATAAAATGAAAGAAAGGATTTGATTGTTATTTATGAATTCCAACTAACTAACTAACTATTGGTGGGTCCTTATATGTATTTTGGTGGCACCATGAGGTGACACCAAACTTAGTTTGGATCACTGTGATGGAGGTTTTGTGTTCAAAGCTCCCAAGACTAGCATGCATCTTGGTTTGCTTTGAACACCAAACTTGTTCCTCACTATATTCTGCATAAGAAGATTTTCACCAATTGTTTGTCAAGTTTGGATTGAAGCTCATAAAGATTGACTTATTCATTATCATCTGAAAGCATATAAAACATGGGTTGCCTCCCATGAAGCGCTTCTTTACCGTCACTAGCTTGACGTTTTTCCTTCATCATGGTGGTTGGTAGTGCTTAAAGTCCTCCCCTCTTGCTGTGGACTTGTATCCATTGGTTGGATCAATGATCTCCACATGTTCCAGGGAAAGAACTCTGTTGATCTTCTTTGTTTCTTTTGAGGTTGCCTTCCCCTTGGTGACCTCTTTTCTCCAAGGAGTTGTGATGCTGTCTTCACCTGCCTCTAGAGGTTTGGGTTCCTCTAACTTTTTCTTGAGCTGTGGCAATTGCTGTTTTCCTTGTTTGTCAGTTAAGGGGGTCTCAGAATGAGTTGGCTGTGCTTCAGTGCTTCTTTTTTCTTTTAGTGTCTCATTATCATCTGTGCTTAGTTCCTTGTCCTCTTGATCTATTTCTTGTGAGAGTTTGAAGACATTAAAGCTAAGTCGTTCATCATGGATTCTCAATATTAGCTCCCCTTTCTCTACATCGATAAGTGCTCTGGCTGTAGCTAGGAATGGTCTTCCCAACATGATTGGGTGAGTGTGACTTTCTTCCATGTCCAGAATGACAAAGTCTGTTGGGAGAAAGTACTTCCCAACCTTTAGCAACACATTTTCCACTACTCCTATTGCTTGCTTTTGAGTTTTGTCAGCCAGTCTGACAATGACATCTGTGGGCATTATCTCATTGATCTGCAGCTTCTTCATCAGGGATAAGGGCAGTAAGTTGATGCTGGCCCCTAAATCACATAGTGCTCTATCGAACATAGTTTCACCTATGGCACAAGGGATGTGAAAACTCC
>NC_029789.2:16366880-16373290 GCF_000816755.2 Arachis ipaensis | reverse complement strand
TCCTTCATATACTTGATGAATGAAGGCATTTGTTGAATTGCCTTGATGAATGGTATGTTCACATGCAAAGATGCAAACAAGTCTAGGAACCTTGAGTATATTCTCTTTCCCACAGCACCATTGAGCAGTTGAGGAAAGGGTGCATAGAGCTTCAGCAACTCTTGTTGTGATATTTCTGGTTCTTTGTGATCTCTATCCTCCTCCTTTATTGAGTTGTCTTCAGGTTGTTCGAGAAGTTTTCCTTGCTTGTCTTCAGTCTCTTGATCACTTGTAGTGACCATTTTGCAATCTTCCCATCTTACTTTCTTTGCTTCTCCTTTGGAGTTTTTCTCCGTGTCACTTGGGAAGCTATCTGTAGGTTTTGGAATCTTCTCAGCTAAATATCCCACCTGGAATTCCAGCTTCCTAATGGTCTCTCCCTGGTTCTTAATAATGGCTCGCACCTCCTCTTTGAACACCTTATTTTCTTGAATCTCTTGGCATATTCCTTCAAGTAAGGCTTCAATCTTAGAGAGCTTGTCATCAATTGATGAGTGGTTCGGGGCAGATGTGCTATTTTGGTTTTGATAAGTGTGTGGAGAAGTGTTATTGTGGGGGTGTTGAGATGTCCTCTGGGTGAATTGCTGGTGAGCTGCATTGTTGTTGGAGTTGTAACGTCTCTGGTCTTGGTTTTGATCTTGCTCCCTTCCCCACCCAAAGTTTGGGTGGTTTCTCCATCCAGGGTTGTAAGTCTTTGAGTATGGATCATAGTTTTTCCTTGGTGAATTCCCAATGTAGTTGCCTTGCTCCTGACTCCCCTCTGCTTCTTCATTCACTCCTTCTTGGATTGTTGATGAAGATGAGATTGCTGCTACTTGGTTCCTCTCCATCTTCTTGGTGAGGTCAGCTAGCTGCTGGGTAATGAGATTGTTTTGGGCCAACAGAGCATCTACATTGTTTAACTCCATCACTCCTCTTGTGTTCCCTCTTTCGGAAGCATAGAAGTAGTCGTTTTCTGCTACTGTTTCGATAACATCTATGGCTTCTTCAATGGTCTTTTTCTTGTTCAAAGATCCTCCAGATGAATGGTCTACGACCTTCTTTGACTCATAAGAGAGACCTTCATAGAAAATGTGCAGCTGCACCCATTCGTTGAACATGTCAGGTGGACACCTCCTTGTTAAGTCCTTGAACCTCTCCCATGCTTCATATAGAGTCTCACCATCTTGTTGCCTGAAATTTTGAACCTCAGCTCTCAGCCTATTAATTCGTTGAGGAGGGTAGAATCTTGCTAAGAATTTGTTCACCACATCCTCCCAAGTTGTCAAGCTCTCCCTTGGGAAGGATTCCAACCACTTGGCTGCCTTGTCCCTGAGTGAGAAAGGAAATAAGAGCAGTCTATAGGCATCAGGATGAACACCATTAGATTTTACTGTGTCACATATTCTCAGGAAGGTGGTCAAATGTTGATTGGGGTCTTCTTGAACACCTCCTCCAAACGAACAGTTGTTCTGAACAAGGGTGATGAGCTGTGGTTTAAGTTCAAAGTTGTTGGCATGGATTGTTGGCTTTTGGATGCTACTTCCACAACTGCCTGGGTTTGGATTGATGTAAGAGCCCAAAACTCTTCTATCCTCCCCAACATGATTTGCTCCACCTCCTCTGCCATGGTTGTGAGTCTCTTCTTCATGATGATTTTCCATGTTTTCTTCCATGTTTGGTTCAAAGTATTCCTCAAAGTGTTCCTCCAAGGAAGTTGAAGCCCCGCTTCTTCTCCCTGTCATACAACCAACAAGTACAAGCAGAGAAGATAGGTGCAGACAGTATTTGTGTTAGAGTTATTGTTAGTTGTGGGTGATGCAATATATCAAACAGTTAATGGGTTAGCAAACAGAATTGAAAATAACAAAAAAAAACAAAAGAGTAGAGGGAGAAGAGAAGAAGTATAACTAAAACAAAAAGTAAATCACTCAAACAGAAAAATGAAATTCACAAAATAAAAATGCTCAATCTAGTGATCTTCCAATTTAATCATTGTTGATGCACAATCAATCCCCGCCAACGGCGCCATAAACTTGATGCGGGAAAACTTGTCTCTCAACAAATCTCCTTTCGGCAAGTGTACCGAATTTGTCGTTAAGTAAAAACTCACAATAGAGTGAGGTCGAATCCCACAGGGATTGATTGATCAAGCAACTTTAATTAGAAGAATGTTCTAGTTGAGCGAATCCAGAATTTGGGTTGAGAGTTGCAGAAAATAAAAATGGCGAGAATGTAAATAACAGAAAAGTAAATGCTAGAATTAAAGGACTGGAAGTAAATGACTAAAAATAAATTGCAGAATTGTAAATGGGAATGGGGGATTTGCTCATAAAAGTAAATGGCAAAAATTAAAGAGAATGGGTAAGATCAGAGATGGAGAGTTCATTGGGCTTAGGAGATGTTGCAATTCTCCGGATCAAGTTCATTTTCATCTCTTCCTCAATCAATGCACTCATTGATCTCCTTGGCAATCTTAAGTGATTGAATTACAATTTCTTGCAATTCAATCTCTCAAATCTTGATCAATAGACAATTCCTTGGTCAATTGCTCATGATAAGAGATGAAGTATAGTCACTGATTATACCACATGCATTTTCCAAATCAAGTATTGAGAGGGTTATAGTCACATACCCATCCAAACCCAATTTGGTCCAGCATGAGAAAGCATTTCTAGCTTGATCTCTTCATTCCTCTTTCAAGGTTCAAAAGAGATCCAAGTTTGAGTAGCTTCTCTTCCAAGATAACTACTCAATTGGATGAAGATCAAAAGCTTTCAAGTAAAATCAAGAGGAAAGATAGAAGAAGAATAATGAAAATTAGTATTGATCCATCAAATTATAACAGAGCTCCCTAACCCAATGAAAGGGGTTTAGTTGTTCATAGCTCTTGAAAATGAAAACAAAGATGGAGAATACATCATAAAACTAGAAATTGCAAAGAAAGTAAAATACAGAGAGTAGTTCTCTTTTTTCCAGCCTCTAGGACTCTTTCTCAATTCAAAGCTACTCCTATATATACTACTCTTCTCAGAGCTTATTTCCTAAAGAAATGCATGAAACTAACCTAAAAACAGTAAAGAAAAGGTCAGTGAAACTGGCCAAGATGCCCTGGCATCACTGACCATTCGGCCATGCCTGGACCTTCATCACTTATGTATTTTCAACGGTAGAGTTTCTACACTCCATAGATTAAGGTGTGGAGCTCTGCTGTTCCTCATGATTTAATGCAAAGTACTACTGTTTTTCTATTCAATTCAACTTATTCCGCTTCTAAGATATCCATTCGTTCCCAAGAACATGATGAATGTGATGATTATGTGACACTCATCATCATTTTCACTTATGAACGCGTGCCTGACAAACACTTCCGTTCTACATGCAAACAAGCTAGAATGAATATCTCTTGGATATCTAATATAGGGGACCGAGTCCGAGTTATTAGTATCTTCGTGGTATAAGTTAGAACCCATGGATGGCCATTCCTGAGATCCGGAAAGTCTAAACCTTGTCTGTGGTATTCCGAGTAGGATCTGGGAAGAGATGGCTGTGACGAACTTCAAACTCGCGAGTGCTGTGCGTAATGACAGATGCAAAAAGAGGGTGAATCCTATTCCAGCATGATCGAGAACCTCCAGATGATTAGCCATGCCATGACAGAGCATTTGGACCATTTTCACAGAGAGGATGGGATGTAGCCATTGACAACGGTGATGCCCTTACAGAAAGCTTGCCATGGAAAGGAGTAGGACTGGTTGGATGAAGACAGCAGGAAAGCAGAGGTTCAGAGGAACGAAAGCATCTCTATACGCTTATCTGAAATTCTTACCAATGAATTACATAAGTATTTCTATCTTTATTTTCTGTTTATTTATTATTATTATTCGAAAACTCCATAACCATTTGATATCCGCCTGACTGAGATTTACAAGATGACCATAGCTTGCTTCATACCAACAATCTCCGTGGGATCGACCCTTACTCACGTAAGGTTTATTACTTGGACGACCAAGTGCTCTTGCTGGTTAGTTTTGCGAAGTTGTGAAGTTATGTTTGGACCATGGTATTGTGCACCAGTTATTGGCACCATTGCCAGGGAGAGAACGAACAAATAATTTTACAACCTAATCTGAGTAACAATTTCGCATACCAAGTTTTTGGCGCTGTTGCCGGGGATTGTTCGAGTTTGGACAACTGACGGTTCATCGTGTTGCTCAGATTGGGTAATTTTCTTCTTATTTTATTTTCAAAAAGTTTTCAAAAAAAAATTTTTCAAAAATCTTTCAAAAAAATTTTCCCTTTGTTTTCGAAAATTATTTCAGAATTTTTAAGAATGAATTCTAGTGTTTCATGAAGCATGTTGAAGCCTGACTGGCTGTAAAGCCATGTCTAAATCCATTTGGACTGGGGCTTCCAAACCCAACATTATCAAGAGCAAGCTAGTTGTTGCTAATCCACCTGCTGCTGTTCCTGATCCACCTGATTTACATGCTAAAGCTTGACTGGCTATTAAGCCATGTCTAACCCTCAGATTGGAGCTTTAGACTAAGAGTGCAAGATTCCTGGAATTCTTCTTAAAAATTTTGAAATCCTTATTTTTCTTTTTCACATTAATTTTCGAAAAATCCAAAAAAAATCATAAAAATCAAAAATATTTTGTGTTTCTTGTTTGAGTCTTGAGTCAATTTCAAGTTTGGTGTCAATTGCATTTTTTCTAAAAATTCTTTGCATTTTTCGAAAATTCATGCATTCATAGTGTTCTTCATGATCTTCAAGTTGTTCTTGGCCAGTCTTCTTGTTTGATCTTCATATTTTCTTGTTTTGTGTCTTTTCTTATTTTTCATATGCATTATTGCATTCATAGTGTCTATACATGAAAAATTTCTAAGTTTGGTGTCTTGCATGTTTTCTTTGCATCAAAAATTTTTCAAAATTATGTTCTTGATGTTCATCATGATCTTCAAAGTGTTCTTGGTGTTCATCTTGACATTCATAGTGTTCTTGCATGCATCATGTGTTTTGATTCATAATTTTCATATTGTGAGTCATTTTTTTTGTGTTTTTCTCTCTCGTCGTTAAAAATTCAAAAATAAAAAAAATATCTTTCCCTTTTTCACTCATAAATTTTCGAAAATTTGAGTTGACTTTTTCAAAACTTTTTAAAATTTAGTTGTTTCTTATGAGTCAAATCAAATTTTCAATTTAAAAATCTTATCTTTTTCAAAATCTTTTTCAAAAATCATATCTTTTTCATTTTTCTTAGTCATTTTCGAAAATATTTTAAAATATTTTTCAAAAATCTTTTTCTTAATTTTATCTCATAATTTTCGAAAATATTATCAATAATTAATGTTTTGATTCAAAAATTTCGAGTTTGTTACTTACTTGTTAAGAAAGATTCAAACTTTAAATTCTAGAATCATATCTTGTGATTTCTTGTGAGTCAAGTCATTAATTATGATTTTAAAAATCAAATCTTTTTCAAAACTAATTCTAATCATATCTTCCTATCATATCTTTTTTTTTTAAATCTTACCTTTTTCAAAAATTTGATTTTCAAATATCTGTTCTAACTTCTTATCTTTTTATCTTTTCAAAAAATTGATTTTCAAAATTTGTTTCAACTAACTAACTAACTTTTTGTTTGTTTCTTATCTTTTTCAAAACTACCTAACTAACTCTCTCTCTCTAATTTTCGAAAATATCTCCCTCTTTTTTTTAAAAAAAAATTCTTTTTAATTAACTAATTGTTTCAATTTTTAATTTTAACTTGATTTCATTCCTAATTTTCGAAAATCACTAACCCCTTTTCAAAATTTTATTTTCGAAAATTCTCTCTCTCTCTCGTCTCCTTCTATTTATTTATTCATCTACTAACACTTCTCTCCCATCCAAAAATTCGAACACTACCTCCCTCTCTGTGTTCGAGTTTTTCCTCTTCTCTTCTTTACATTACATTCTTTTCTTCTTTTACTCACACAGGGGAACCTCTATACCTGGGCAAAAAGGATCCCTATTATTATTATTTTTCTGTTCCCACTTTTTCATATGAGCAGGAGCAAGGACAAGAACATTCTTGTTGAAGCAGACCTTGAACCTGAAAGGACTCTGAAGAGGAAACTAAGCGAAGCTAAAATACAACAATCCAGAGATAACCTTACAGAAATTTTTGAACAGGAAAAGGAGATGGCAGCCGAAAATAATAATAATGCAAGGAGGATGCTTGGTGACTTCACTGCACCTAATTCCAATTTACATGGAAGAAGCATCTCCATCCCTACCATTGGAGCAAACAATTTTGAGCTGAAACCTCAATTAGTTTCTCTGATGCAGCAGAACTGCAAGTTTCATGGACTTCCATCTGAAGATCCTTTTCAGTTCTTAACTGAATT
>NC_029789.2:16348738-16366457 GCF_000816755.2 Arachis ipaensis | reverse complement strand
CCTTATGGAAACACCTATAACCCCTCATGGAGAAATCACCCAAATCTCTCATGGAAGGATCAACAAAAGCCTCAACAAGGCTTTAATAATGGTGGAAGAAACAGGTTTAGCAATAGCAAGCCTCTTCCATCATCCACTCAGCAACAGACAGAGAACTCTGAACAAAATACCTCTAATTTAGCAAACTTAGTCTCTGATCTATCTAAGGTCACTGTGAGTTTTATGAATAAAACAAGGTCCTCCATTAGAAATTTGGAAGCACAAGTGGGCCAGCTGAGTAAAAGAATCACTGAAACCCCTCATAGTACTCTCCCAAGCAATACAGAAGAAAATCCAAAAGGAGAGTACAAGGCCATTGATATAACCATCATGGCCGAATCCAAAGAGGAAGGGGAGGACGTGAATCCCAAGGAGAAAGACCTCCTAGGACGTCCAGTGATCAATAAGGAGTTTCCCTTTGAGGAACCAAAGGAATCTGAGACTCATCTAGAGACCATAGAGATTCCATTGAACCTCCTTATGCCATTCATGAGTTCTGATGAGTATTCTTCTTCTGAAGAGAATGAGGATGTCACTGAAGAACAAGTTGCCAAGTTCCTTGGTGCAATCATGAAGCTGAATGCCAATTTATTTGGTAATGAGACTTGGGGAGATGAACCTCCCCTGTTCACCAATGAACTAAATGCATTGGATCAACTGAGATTGCCTCAGAAGAAATAGGATCCTGGAAAGTTCCTAATACCTTGTACCATAGGCACCATGACCTTTGAGAAGGCCCTATGTGACCTTGGGTCAGGAATAAACCTCATGCCACTCTCTGTAATGGAGAAATTGGGAATCTTTGAGGTACAAGCTGCTAAAATCTCATTAGAGATGGCAGACAATTCCAGAAAACAGGCTTATGGACAAGTAGAGGACATGTTAGTAAAGTTTGAAGGCCTTTACATCCCTGCTAATTTCATAATCCTAGATACTAGGAAGGATGAGGATGAATCCATCATCCTTGGAAGACCCTTCCTAGCCACAGCAAGAGCTGTGATTGATGTTGACAGAGGTGAATTAGTCCTTCAATTGAATGAGGACTCCCTTGTGTTTACAACTCAAGGTTATCCTTCTGTAAACATGGAAAAGAGGTACAGTAAACTTCTCCTACTGCAGAGTCAACCAGAGCCCCCACAGTCAAACTCTAAGTTTGGTGTTGGGAGGCCACAACCAAACTCTAAGTTTGGTGTTGAACTCCCATATCCAAACTCTAAGTTTGGTGTTGGGAAGTCTCAACAATGCTCTGAACATCTGTGAGGCTCCATGAGAGCCCACTGTCAAGCTATTGACATTAAAGAAGCGCTTGTTGGGAGGCAACCCAATTTTTATTTATCTAATTTTAATTTATTTTTATTGTTATTTCATGTTTTATTAGGTTCATGATCATGTGGAGTCACAAAATAAATATAAAAATTGAAAGCGGAATCAAAAACAGCAGAAGAAAAATCACACCCTGGAGGAGGATCTTACTGGCGTTTAAACGCCAGAAAGGAGCATCTAGCTGGTGTTCAACGCCAGAACAGAGCATGGATCTGGCGTTGAACGCCAGAAACAAGCAGCATCCTGGCGTTCAGACGCCAGAAATGCACAGTGAAGAAGAGCTGGCGCTGAACGCCAGAAACAAGCATCTGGCTGGCGTTCAACACCAGAAATATGCTGCATCTGGGCGCTGAACGCCCAGAACAAGCATCAATTCGGTGTTTAAACGCCAGAATTGCATGCAAAGGCATTTTACATGCCTAATGGGTGCAGGGATGCAAATCCTTGACACCTCAGGATCTGTGGACCCCACAGGATCAACTCAGCATCTGTGGACCCCACAGGATCCCCACCTACCACCACTCACTCTCTTCCCTCTTCTCAATGTTCATCCTCTCTTCCCAATAAACACTCTTCCCCAAATCTCTTCACCAATCACCTCAATCTCTCTTCCCTATCACCACTTCACCACTCACATCTATCCACTCTTCCCCATAAACCTACCTCATAAACTCCACCTACCTTCAAAATTCAAAATCAATTTCCCACCAAAACCCACCCTATATGGCCGAATACACCTCTCCCTCCTCTCCTCCATATTTTCTTCTTCTTCTTCATTTATTCTTTCTTCTCTTGCTCGAGGGCGAGCAATAATTTAAGTTTGGTGTGGTAAAAGCATAAGCTTTTTGTTTTTTTTCCATTACCATTGATGGCACCTAAGACCGGAGAATCCTCTAGAAAAGGGAAAGGGAAGACAAAAGCTTCCACCTCCGAGTCATGGGAGATGGAAAGATTCATCTCCAAAGCTCATCAAGACCACTTCTATAATGTTGTGGCCAAGAAGAAGGTGATCCCCAAGGTCCCTTTCAAACTCAAGAGAAATGAGTATCCGGAGATCCGACATGAAATCCAAAGAAGAGGTTGGGAAGTTCTAACAAACCCCATCCAACAAGTCGGCATCCTAATGGTTCAATAGTTCTATGCCAATGCATGGATCCCTTGGCAAGGCTAGCTTTTCCTCATCTTATTTGCCATCTATGTTACTCAGTTGGAGCTTTCATAGAAGGAGACATTCCCATTGAGGAAGAGAAGCCCATCACTAAGAAAAGGATGGAGCAAACAAGAGAGCCCACTCATGGAGCTCAAGAAATGCATGAGGAAGCTCAACATCAAGAAATCCCTGAGATACCTCAAGGGATGCACTTTCCTCCACTGAATTTTTGGGAGCAAATCAACACCTCCCTAGGAGAATTAAGTTCCAACATGGGACAACTAAGGGTGGAACATCAAGAGCACTCCATCATACTCCATGAAATTAGAGAAGATCCAAAAGCAATGAGGGAGGAGCAACAAAGACAAGGAAGAGACATAGAAGAGCTCAAGGACATCATTGGTTCCTCAAGAAGGAAACGCCACCATCACTAAGGTGGACTCATTCCTTGTTCTTAAACTTTTTGTTTTTCATTTTCTTATGTTAAATGTTTATCTATGTTTATGTCTTTATTACATGATTATTAGTTTCTAAGTGTCTATGCCTTAAAGTAGTGAATATGAATCCATCACCTCTCTTAAATGAAAAATGTTTTAACTCAAAAGAACAAGAAGTACATGAGTTTCAAAATTATCCTTGAACTTAGTTTAATTATATTGATGTGGTGACAATGCTTCTTGTTTTCTGAATGAATGCTTGAACAGTGCATATGTATTTTGAAGTTGTTGTTTAAGAATGTTAAATATGTTGGCTCTTGAAAGAATGATGACAAGGAGACATGTTATTTGATAATCTGAAAAATCATAAAAATAATTCTTGAAGCAAGAAAAAGCAGTAAATACAAAAGCTTGCAGAAAAAAAATAGCGAAAAAAAATTAGAAAAAAAAAGAGAAAAAGCAAGCAGAAAAAGCCAAAAGCTCTTAAAACCAAGAGGCAAGAGCAAAAAGCCAATAACCCTTAAAACCAAAAGGCAATGGTAATAAAAAGGATCCCAAGGCTTTGAGCATCAGTGGATAGGAGGGCCTAAAGGAATAAAATCATGGCCTAAGCGGCTAAACCAAGCTGTCCCTAACCATGTGCTTGTGGCGTGAAGGTGTCAAGTGAAAACTTGAGACTGAGTATATTAGTTTTTATGTTAAATTCACATTTCTGGACTTTACTATGAGTTTGTGTTTTTATGTGATTTCAGGTATTTTCTGGCTGAAATTGAGGGACTTGAGCAAAAATCAGATTCAGAGGTTGAAGAAGGACTACTGATGCTATTGGATTCTGACCTCCCTGCACTCAAAATGGATTTTCTGGAGCTACAAAACTCAAAATGGCGCGCTTCGAATTGCGTTAGAAAGTAGACATCCAGGGCTTTCCAGAAATATATAATAGTTCATACTTTGGCCGAGTTTAGATGACGCAAAAGGGCGTTGAACGCCAGTTCTACGCTGCAGTCTGGAGTTAAACGCCAGAAACACGTCACGAACCAGAGTTGAACGCCAAAAACACGTTACAACCTGGCGTTCAACTCCAGAAAGAGCCTCTGCACGTGTAAACTTCAAGCTCAGCCCAAGCACACACCAAGTGGGCCCCAGAAGTGGATTTATGCATCAATTACTTACTTCTGTAAACCCTAATAACTAGTTTAGTATAAATAGGACTTTTTACTATTGTATTAGACATCTTGGGACGTCTAGTTCTTAGATCATGGGGGCTGGCCATTCGGCCATGCTTGGACCTTCATCACTTATGTATTTTCAACGGTAGAGTTTCTACACTCCATAGATTAAGGTGTGGAGCTCTGTTGTTCCTCATGATTTAATGCAAAGTACTACTGTTTTTCTATTCAATTCAACTTATTCCGCTTCTAAGATATCCATTCGTTCCCAAGAACATGATGAATGTGATGATTATGTGACACTCATCATCATTCTCACTTATGAACGCGTGCCTGACAAACACTTCCGTTCTACATGCAAACAAGCTAGAATGAATATCTCTTGGATATCTAATACAGGGGACCAAGTCCGAGTTATTAGTATCTTCGTGGTATAAGTTAGAACCCATGGATGGCCATTCCTGAGATCCGAAAAGTCTAAACCTTGTCTGTGGTATTCCGAGTAGGATCTGGGAAGAGATGGCTATGACGAACTTCAAACTCGCTAGTGCTGGGCGTAGTGACAGACGCAAAAGGAGGGTGAATCCTATTCCAGCATGATCGAGAACCTCCAGATGATTAGCCATGCCGTGACAGAGCATTTGGACCATTTTCACAGAGAGAATGGGATGTAGCCATTGACAACGGTGATGCCCTTACAGAAAGCTTGCCATGGAAAGGAGTAGGACTGGTTGGATGAAGATAGCAGGAAAGCAGAGGTTCAGAGGAACGAAAGCATCTCTATACGCTTATCTGAAATTCTTACCAATGAATTACATAAGTATTTCTATCTTTATTTTCTGTTTATTTATTATTATTATTCGAAAACTCCATAACCATTTGATATCCGCCTGACTGAGATTTACAAGATGACCATAGCTTGCTTCATACCAACAATCTCCGTGGGATCGACCCTTACTCACGTAAGGTTTATTACTTGGACGACCCAGTGCACTTGCTGGTTAGTTGTGCGAAGTTGTGAAGTTATGTTTGGACCATGGTATTGTGCACCAGTTATTGGCGCCATTGCCAGGGAGAGAACGAACAAATAATTTTACAACCTAATCTGAGTAACAATTTCGTATACCACCTAAGTATTTCCTACCACATTACATATTAGATACGAGAAACCGAGATCATACCTTAGCCGATTTTCCAAGCTCAACCGGAGCACTTCCAAACCACTTGTCCACAAGTCCTCTAGGTCTCAACCCCTCCAAGAACAGATTTTTACCACCAAAAATCCCTTTTCAAGCTTTTCAAGGTCTCAATCAAGCCCCAACATTCACATATACACAACCTAAGCCACATTCATCATACCCATTCACAACATCTCAATACCCAAACATCATAGAACAACAAATTACACTAGGGTTGAAAATCTTACCACACCCAAGGTCCAAGGAGACAATATTAACCTTCTCCTTCAAGAGAGTTGGGTCCTATAACATCAAAGAGCCCAAAATCTCAACATATTTGCGCATGAAACTCGAAATCAAAGCTGGAAATTCGAAGAGCAAAACGTGGCTTACCTCAAGATTGATTGAATGGGTTTTTTATAACTTTTCGTGGTGAACGCGTGGCCGCAAACGGTGCGGCAATCGGAGCTCTAGATCAAAAGTTATGGTGGTTTGAAGATCAAGTGAGAGATAGAAGTTTGAGACAGTGTTCTTCCCCCATTCTTCCCCCTTTCAGCGTGTTTGAGTGATAAGTGAGGAGAGAGAGTTCTGAAATGAGTGTTTTAGGGTTTAGTTATGTTGGGCCAAGGGCCCACTTTGGGTCCAGTTGGCCCGGTTTGGCCCGTTCGGTCCAATCTTGGTCCGATTTCTATAAAATTGATACCGAAATTCTCGTCTCAATCTCCTCTATCATATTTAGCCATAAAAATCATATTGTTAGCTTTCTAGAATAAATTCTCATTTATGGGTTAGTTAGCCATTAATTAACCGGATCTTACATTCTACCCACCTAATTGAAAATTTTGCCCACAAAATTCAAATTCAATTACCTGAGAATAAGTGCGGATAATCCGTTTGCATCTCCGACTCAAGTTCCCAAGTGTGTTCCTCAACACTGCCTCGACTCCAAGCCACTTTGACTAATGAAACCTCTTTTCCACGCAACCGTTTGATACTAGTATCATCAATTCTGATTGGAGCTACTGGAAGCGTCAAATCTTCTCTTAACTGAACCGATTCAGGTTCTAACACATGGCTAGCATCAGGAGTATACTTTCGAAGCTGTGACACGTGAAACATGTCGTGCAGGTTCGAAAGATGAAGTGGTAGAGCCATCCGATATGCCACCGGTCCAACCCTTTCCAGGATCTGAAATGGACCGATGTACCGAGGATTCAACTTCTTTGCTTTAATTGCCCTACCTACTCCTGTGGTTGGAGTAACCTTAAGGAAAACATGATCTCCTTCCTCAAATTCCAAGGGCTTCCGCCTCTGATCGGTGTAACTCTTCTGGCGACTCTGCGCCGTAAGCATCCTATCTCGAATTTTCTTGACTTGTTCAGTGGTCTCAGCTATCATCTCCGGCTCCAACAAGCCTTTCTCTCCAGCTTCATACCAACATAACGGAGATTGACATTTTCTCCCATACAAGGCCTCATACGGAGCCATTCCGATGCTCGCATGGTAACTATTATTGTATGCAAACTCCACTAACGGCATATACCAATCCCAACTCGCCGGTTGGTCCAAAACACAAGCTCTCAATATATCCTCTAGTGTTTGGATCGTCCTCTCGGATTGACCATCTATTTGAGGATGGTAAGCTGTACTCAAGCTTAATCGGGTTCCAAAAGCTTTCTGAAATGCACCCCAGAACCTCGAAGTAAAACGAGGATCTCTATCAGAGATTATAGTAGCAGGTACACCATGGAGTCTCACAATCTCCTTTATGTATAACCGTGCTAGATCCTCAAGGGTGTAAGTCATCCGAATGGGCAAAAAGTGAGCTGACTTCGTCAGTCGGTCCATAATCACCCAGACAGTATCAAAACCAGTCCTAGTCCTTGGCAATCCCGACACAAAGTCCATTGCAATACTTTCCCACTTCCATTGCGGAACCTCTAAAGGTTGCAACATCCCGGAAGGTCTTTGATGTTCAATCTTCACCTTTTGACAAGTTAAGCACTTTGAAACATATTCCGCCACATCATTCTTCATGCCTAGCCACCAAAACATCGCCTTTAAAGCATGGTACATTTTAGTACTTCCCGGGTGAATGGAGAATCCGCTTTTGTATGCCTCCTTTAAGATATCTTGCCTCAAAGTGCCAACATCCGGCACAATGATTCTACCCTTGAATCTCCATAACCCATCTTTTTCTTCCGACACTCTCCACTGTTTTTCTTGCTCGATAGCCGGTAACACCTTCCATAACGCTTCATCATTTTCATGAGCCTTTAGGAGTTCGGACTTAAAATTACTCGAGATTTCTAATCGGCTCAAACACAAAGTTCCAGATACTTCTTGGGCACCAATTTGTAGACTCTCGAATCCCTTGAGCAACTTCTCCTCTTGAAGCATCATCCAAGCCGCATATAACGACTTTCCGACTTAACGCATCCGCCACTACATTCGCCTTTCTCGGATGGTAATTCAACTCAAAGTTGTAGTCCTTCAATAATTCCATCCACCTTCTCTGCCTCACATTAAGCTCTTTCTGATCAAAGAGATATTTCAAGCTCTTGTGATCAGAGAAGACTTGGAACTTAACCCCATAGAGGTAATGCCTCCACACTTTCAAGGCAAACACAACCGCAGTGAGTTCCAAATCGTGCGTAGGGTAACTAACTTCATGAGGTCTCAACTGGCGTGAGGCATACGCCACCACATTATGATGCTGCATCAGCACGCACCCTAGGCCCTTTAGTGAGGCATCACAGTACACCTCAAATGGTTCGTTCGGCTCGGGTAACACCAACACAGGTGCAATGGTCAACTTTTTCTTCAATGCCTGAAAGCTCTCCTCGCACTCAGGAGTCCAAACCAATGGTGTGTCTTTGCGGGTTAACTTTGTCAACGGCAAGGCTAATTGTGGAAAGCCTTTGATGAACCTTCGGTAATAGCCAGCTAAGCCCAGAAAACTCCTTATCTCAGTTACTGTGGTTGGTTGCTTCCAATCCACCACAGCCTCCACCTTAGCTGGATCTACGACTATTCCCTTCTTACTCACCACGTGACCCAAAAACTTCACCTCACTCTTCCAAAACTCACACTTACACAATTTCGCATAGATTTTCTTCTCCTTTAGAATCTGCAACACGGTCTTCAAGGGTTCCGCATGCTCTTCTTCAGTCTTGGAGTAAATCAGTATGTCGTCAATGAAGACAACAATGAATTTATCCAGAAACGGACGGAACACTCTGTTCATATAATCCATGAATACTGCAGGAGTGTTTGTCAACCCAAAAGACATTACAGTGTACCCGTAATGACCATAACAAGTTCTGAAAGCGGTCTTAGGGATATCCTCTCCCCTTACCCTTATCTGGTGATAACCGGATCGCAAATCGATCTTGGAGAAAACCCCAGCTCCTTGTAACTGATCCATGAGATCATCAATCCTCGGCAACGGGTACTTATTCTTTATCGTGACCTTGTTCAGCTGCCTGTAATCCACACAGAGCCGCATACTCCCGTTCTTCTTCTTTACCAGTAACACTAGCGCACCCCACGGTGAAACACTTGGTCGAATAAAATTCTTACCCAACAGATCCTTTAACTGAGACTTTAACTCAACCATTTTCAGTGGTGACATCCTATATGGAGCACTCGAGATTGGTCCAGCCCCAGGCACCAACTCGATAGCAAACTCGACCTCTCGGTTAGGTGGAAATTTATCAATATCATCGGGAAACACTTCCGGAAACTCACGTACAACCGGAATTCGCTCTAATCTTTGATCATCGCCCGAAACACCCGCGGTTAGCAACAAGATACCCTGACATTTGGTCCCAGAGTAATTCACCATCATAGAATTTAAGTAGTAACTATTCACCACCACCGGCCCTTCTGTATCTTCCGGCATGAAGCACACTGTTTTTGTAGAACAGTCGAGCAGGACATGGTTCTCAGATAACCAGTCCAATTCTAAGATAAGATCAAAACCGATCATCAGCAAGCAGATTAAGTTATGGACAAAATCACGCTGCTTGACCCTAAACGAAACTTTCGGGCATCCTAGCATAGTTACCATGGCTTCATGGGTAGCATTATACACTTTTAGGTCATAACCTAAGGTTACGATCTTCAATCCTAACTCATGGGCTTTCTCAAATGCAATGAATGAATGCGATGCTCCCGAATCAAATAAAGCATTTAAAGTTTGACCAGCCATTTCACAGTTACCTCGGATAAGTGTCTCGGATCCCTTGGCACCTATAACTGAGGTGGTGAACACCCGACCAGTCTGCTGTGCTTTTCCTGCACCTTGTTTTTTCTTCTCCGGACAGTTTGGGACCTTATGTCCCGCCTTACCACAGTAATAGCACAAGCCCCACCCAGCCTTGCACGGGGCTCCCGGATGGTGACTTCCACACCTAGCACAAGCTTGCTCATTCTGAGGCTGCTTTCCAAACCTTTTCCCTCGGGAGTTGTTGTTGTTGGGCCTCCGGAAAAAACCTCCCTGCCTAAAAGGCAGATCTCTAGGAGCAAAGCTCTTCCCTCGATTCTGTGGGAATGGTCCCTTGTGACTTCCTCTCTCAGTGGCTGCCTTCTGCACACACCCTTCAGTAACCCTACACTTGTACACCAACACAGAGAAAGTTCTGATCTCTATTGGTCCTTGAGCTCTATTTCTGTCGTTGCCACGGTTGTCCATCTGTTGCCCAAAAGCTTCAGCAGTGGCTTGCATAGCAGCAGCCATGTTCTCCAACGCAGTCATAAAGTTCACCAGGTCATTAGGGTTAACCTCTGGTGCACGAGCATTAGTACGACCTCTACCACGGCCTCTACCGCGTCCACGAGGCACCATATGGTTCCTATACACACCAAACAATCGATATTAAGTTGATCAGTCTCAATATCGGAAGTTTAGTGCTTCAAGTCTCAAATGCATGCTCATGAACGTTTATGCCAACTATATCAAGTAGATATACTAATAGCACATAACACACACACAGAGAATGCACAGAAGCATAATCAGTCCATCCCTCAGGCTCTACAGGAACGAACTGCTCTGATACCATAATGTAACACCCTACCACACAGAGTCTTATGCTTAAGTCATAATTCAGAGATGGTAAGGTATTACGAGCTCTAAAACAAAAATTTAGTACGAATAGTATTGTGAAATATGATTATAACTAGGAGCCTTTATAAGAAAAAGGGGTAAAACAAAAATCATAACTCGAAAAGTGCAACACTTTGATCGATAACGTAGCGAACAAAAATAAACCAACGCGAGATTATATATATACGAAAGAGTATCAAAAATGGGAATATCAAAACTCAAAATCCGGTTGCGAAGATAACTGGTCCGAGCATAGCAATATATACATATAATAAAATAAGGAAACCTCAAAGGAAATCCAAAGGGACACAAATACAGGAACCTATTCTCCAAAATCTCCTATAAGAGGAGTCATCACAGTTTATATTATTTAATGGAGATAAAAGTATCTAAGAGAAATCATAAAACCAAAACAGAGTCCCGAGAACAAAGGATCTTCGCTAATCCAGAAGTCTCCAGCATGCTTCAGCGAGAAACCTCACGTCCTGCATCTGAAAACCACAAAATCCGCATGGGTAAGAACCAGAGGTCCTCAGCATGGTAACAGTTCCCATATATAACATGTAATAATAGAGGAAAGCTGAAGACAATCCTAGAACTTCCTCCAGATAATATCAAAGCTTATAAACAAGCTAAACCATATGTGGCAACTGACTAAAGATCTTTCAGTCTAACTAATACTTCCCTTTCCAATTCCTTCAGACCTCTCAACCACCAGCAGGAGTATAATGTAGCAAACACAGCTAAATCAAACAAGAGATATACAAATAGGAACAGATAAGGCATTTAGACAATTAGCAAGTAATATGCAGTCAAATAGACAATCTCAAACAATTCATGTAGTATGCATATGATGAATGCCTGTCCCTAGTGGCTGATGATATCATCTGTCGGTTATAGAGCCAACCCGACAAGTCCTGGTAGCTAACCATTGGACTATCCCTCTGTCGTGTCTCCCCAACTCGAGTTATACTCAATATAAATTTGATCATAATCATGATCCATATCCATCACCCTCACTGGTGAATATTCATGGGGGTGAGCTCATCCGGGGCTTTCACAGTGCCCGACCACCCTGACGACATAGAGTCACAAGAGCTTCGAGTCTAAACCTGGAGCACGTGGTGGCTAGCCACTGCTTCTTCCCAGGGAAACCCTCATCTCCGATAGTGGAAGTGCAAACATTCACAATTCATTCAATAGCATATATGCATTTATACTTAGCCATAATCATGGCTCCGTCGTAACACGGCAATAATCCAGCCATCCGGCTCACAGTTAAATCCATAACCAGCCAATTCATTAACAATTATAGCCCTTCGGCCCCTGGCATAACAAGCACTTCCACCGCCATCCTCCGCATCTCACATAATCATCTTTGATCCTCATTGATCATTCATTTTTCCTTTGCTTCACTCGTAAGTTACCATATTCACTAGCTCCTTGTCTCATTGCTAGGCATATCATAATGATTTAAGACATAAGTGGTGAGATCGGAGGCTTAAAAGTATGAAATTTGGCTTTTAAAACTCAAAAATCAACTTTGGGATGAAAACAGGGCCACGCGTACGCGCACTCTGCGCGCACGCGTGGATGGCCACAAAATTCATCGACGCACAAGCATCATACGCGTGGACGCGCGGGTTGAAAAATAGCCAAACGACGCGCACGCGTCAGTTACGCGTACGCGTGGGTGCTCTTGCGCCCCAGGCACAAAACTGGCACAATTCTGGCACAACTCTCGGGAAAATAGCTGGGCATTTGGTGCAGCGCATCGACGCGCCCGCGCACACCACGCGCACGCGTGGATAGTGCTTTCTTGAAGAACGGCGCGTATGCGCCAAGTGCGCCTACGCGCGGAGGGTCGTTCTGCTAAAAATTTTCTAAGTTAAAAGCTGCATAATTTACAGATTCAACCCCCAATCTTCTGACGGACATAACTTTCTCATTTTAAATCGTTTTCCGCCCGTTCTTTCAACGGCATGGACATCCCGGATCCAATTTTATTTCTAAATAAGTTTGGTACAAAACGGGGATCCGTAGTCCAAGTTATGTCTCGTCAAAATATGCCCAAAAACCATGTTTTCATACAAAACCACAAGGTGCCATTTTCAACTCTTTTCAAAATCAACCAAAACATGCCAATTTCAACCATTTTTGAAATCAATCAAAATGTACCAAAATCAACATCAAGCCTCCTCAACTCACACATCAATACTTCACCGCAATTTGCAAAACATCATCCCACTAATTTAACACTTCTCAATCAAATGGCTAAGAGACAACACATAAACATGTCATACATACTTTCTCATCCCAATCTCCCATGATACCACTTTCAATTAACCATCATTACACATACTCAATATCATACTCACCACCAACATGGTGTCACCCACAATTCAACCTCAATTACTCATCAAGCATATATCACAACATGCATATTTCTCATACATCATACCATCAAGGCATCAATAATCATCATCAAATATATGACCACATCATATATCTCAACCATTCAACAACATCAATAATTCAATGCCTATCTTAGGGCCTCTAGCCTAAGTATTTCCTACCACATTACATATTAGATACGAGAAATCGAGACCATACCTTAGCCGATTTTCCAAGCTCAACCGGAGCACTTCCAAATCACTTGTCCACAAGTCCTCTAGGTCTCAACCCCTCCAAGAACAGATTTTTACCACCAAAAATCCCTTTTCAAGCTTTCCAAGATCTCAATCAAGCCCCAACATTCACATATACACAACCTAAGCCACAATCATCATACCCATACACAACATCTCAATACTCAAACATCATAGAACAACAAATTACACTAGAGTTGAGAATCTTACCACACCGAAGGTCCAAGAAAACAAGATTAACCTTCTCCTTCAAGAGAGTTGGGTCCTATAACATCAAAGAGCCCAAAATCTCAACATTTTTGCTCATAAAACTCGAAATCAAAGCTGGAAATTCGAAGAGCAAAACATGGCTTACCTCAAAATTTATTGTATGGGTTTTTAAAACTCTCCGCGGTGAACGCGTGGCCATAAACGGTGCGGTAATCGGAGCTCTAGATCAAAAGTTATGGTAGTTTGAAGATCAAGTGAGAGATAGAAGTTTGAGAGAGTGTTCTTCCCCCATTCTTCCCCCTTTCAGCGTGTTTGAGTGATAAGTGAGGAGAGAGAGTGCTGAAATGAGTGTTTTAGGGTTTAGTTATGTTGGGCCAAGGGCCCACTTTGGGTCCGGTTGGCCCGGTTTGGCCCGTTCGGTCCAATCTTGGTCTGATTTCTATAAAATTGGTACCGAAATTCTCGTCTCAATCTCCTCTATCATATTTAGCCATAAGAATAATATTTTTGGCTTTCTAGAATAAATTCTCATTTATGGGTTAATTAGCCATTAATTAACCGGGTCTTACAGCAACGGTTGTAGTTCGTCTCACTTGCTTTGGGTCAGAGATTGTGATGTCTAGGTAGTAGTGAGGGTTGTGGTTCGTCCCACTTGCTCCGGGTCAGAGATGATGGCGCCCGGGTAGTAGCGGTAGTAGTGGTGATTCCACTCGCTCCAGGTTGAGCCTTTAAGACTCCTGGGGTAGATGCAGTGGTTAGCCCCCACTTGCTCCCAGTCGAGTATGATTTGACATTGAAACTATCAGAGTCTCGGATTTTCTTAGGTTGATGCAGTAGGTCAGCTCCACTAGCTCCAAGTTGAGATCCGAGGTTCTGTTGACCCTATGTCGTAAGTGTGGCCGGACATTGTGAAAGTACCGGATGAGCTCGCCCCTGTGAATAAACACCAGTGTAGGTGTTACGATTATGATTATGATCATGTTTATGATTGAGAATAACTCGAGTTGGGGATGCACGACAGAGAGACAGTCCAATGGTTAGCTATCAAGACTTGTCGGGTTGGTTATATAACTGACAGATGATATCATCAGCCATAGGGCAGGCATTCATCATTTGCATATGTTTGAATTGTTTAGGTTTACCTATTTGTTTTGGATTGCTATATCATATATGCTATGTTACCTGATTTTGTGCTACTTGCTCTACTTGTACTTTAATTGTGTATTACTTGCCTATATTGCCTGTGTTTGTACAACTGAGAGGTCCCTCATACTAGTGTCGGTGGACGCTGAGGGCTGTTCTTGTGAGATGAGTTAATGATGTGATCCAATAATGATGATTATTGAATGAGATAATTTAAGCTCCCTGAGTAGACGCAGTGAAGTGAATTCACTTGCTCCAAGTGAGGATATAATGTATTGATATAGAATTGTTGAGACAAAACAACTGGTGATGGTTTTGTTTATGATTCTGATTCTGATTCGTGGGAGAGTTAGAAAGTTGGGAAGCATGAGAAATATGAATTAGATTTAGCTTTTTCTTATGACAGTTGCCTATTCATGGATTAGCGAGAACCTAGGATGGATATTTGATGAAAAGAAGTTTAGGATGCTTAGTGAGTTTTTATTGCAGTGCATTGTATTTATTTGGCACTTTTACCGTACTGGGAACCCATGGGTCGGGGGTTCTCATTCCGTATATATCTCTTGTTTTTCAGATACAGGTCCAGGTCCAGGTGCTCAGAAGTGAGCTGTGGTTCATCTGAAAGATGGCGAAGATCTTTACATTCTCCACTTAATATTTTGCTTAGAATCTCTTCACCTTTATTTTGAAGAACTTATATTATGTATTGAACTCTTTTGAACTTGCATATAGAGGCTCTTATGTTTCTTTTGGAGAGATTAGGAGGTTCTGTTGTCAACTACTGTTATACTGTACCCTATAACTTCGCAGGTCGTGACTAGTGACTATGTACTTCTTGCATCTATCATACTGCATCCATACTAACCTTGTCTACTCCCTCTTCCCCTTTCCCTCCTTGATCCACTTCGGGACATCTGGTATATATATATATATATATACTGTCCTTCTCTTACTCTCCTTTATGACTTCATATGTATATCGCTTTTGCCTTCACGCCTTATCTTTTAGTCGTCGAAACATGAGTGATACGTCTTCGCGATTTTATTTTTACTCTTTTCAGGCTTCTCGATTAATACCCCTTTCTATTTTACTTATACTTATGTAATAAAAATCCACCTTGAGAGTCGTACCACCTTATTATCATTGACTTATGACTCGAGTATAAGGATTTGAATATTAAGGTGTTACAGGTTGAGCTTTTAAACACCCGCCTGGGTAGTAGCCACAGTAGTGGTTGTTCCACTGGCTCTGGGTTAAGCGGGTAGTAGCAAGGGGGTTGTAGCTCAAACCTACTTGCTCCGCGATGGGTGTTTCTGTCCATGGTTAGCTACCAGAACGTGTCGGGTTGGCTATATAACCGACAGATGATATCATCAGCCATAGTGCAGGCATACATTATTTGCATATGTTTGAATTGTTTGTGTTTGTCTATTTGTTTTGGATTGCTATATCATATATGCTATGTTACCTGATTATATGCTACTTGTTCTACTTGTACTTTAATTGTGTATTACTTGCCTGTATTGCTTGTGTTTGTACAACTGAGAGGTCCTTCATGCTAGTGTCGATGGACGCTGAGCGCTGTTCTTGATGAGATGAATTGATGATGTGATTGGATAATGATGACGATTATTGAATGAGATAATTTGAGCTCTCTGGGTAGACGCAGTGAAGTGATTTCACTTGCTCCAGGTGAGGATATGAGATAACGATATAGAATTGCTGAGATGAAATAACTGTGATGGTTTGGCTTATGATTTTGATTCTGATTTGTTGGAGAGTTATAAGTTGGGAAGCATGAGGAAGAGGAATTAGATTTAGCATTCCCTTATGACAGTTGCCTACTCATGGGTTAGCGAGAACATAGGGTGAATATTTGGTGAAAGGAAGTTTAGGATGCTTAGTGAGTTTTTATTACAATGCATTGTATTTATTTGGCACTTTTACCGTACTGGGAATCTATGGATCGGGGGTTCTCATTCCGTATATATCTCTTATTTTTCAGATACAGGTCCAGGTGCTCAGAAGTGAGCGGTGGTTCATCTGAAAGATGGCGAAGATCTTTATATTCTCTACTTTGTATTTTGCTTAGAATCTCTTCACCGTTATTTTGGGAAAGCTTTATTATGTATTGAACTCTTTTGAATTTGCCTATAGAGGCTCTTATGTTTCTTTTGGGAGAGACTAGGAGATGCTGTTGTCAATTACTTTCATACTATACCCTAGCCGGCCTAAACTTCGCGGGTCGCGACTAGTGACTATTTACTTATATTATGTATTTATATACTATCCTTCTCTTACTCTCCTTTATGCCTTTATCTATATATCGCTTCCGGCTTCACGCTTTATCTTTTAGTGGTCGATGCGTGAGTGATATGACTTCGCGATTTTATTTTACTCCTTTTCAGGCTTCTCGTTTAATACTCCTTTCAATTATACTTATATTTATGTATTAAAAATCCACCTTGAGAGTCGTACCACCTTATTATCATTGACTTATGACTCAAACATAAGGATTTGAATATTAGGGTGTTACACAGATTAACACCAAAATATTCGAAAAAACAGCTTAAAAACATGCCATATGATAGAAAAACATTTTTGTCACTACGGATGCAATTATGCATGTGATACATCATTAAGTATGCAAAGATATTTTGACTTTGTTAAGTATGGCATAAAGAACTAAGGTGTCGCAGAGAGTAACCTTTTGATATAACCTACCTTTGAGGCAAGAGAATATGGTTGATAATTCGGTGCAACTTGGCTTTAACAGTTTGCCACTTTCTGGCAGTTCTTTCTGTGTTTTATTTCAGCAGTTTGATCTGTATGTGTCTTATTTTAGCAGTTTGGGCTTGTTTGGGTACTATTTTCGAAAAAGATCTTTTTTTTTAAATGATATTTTTTTAAAAGATCTTTTACAAAAGTAAAAGTGATTTTATGTTTGGATATCTCATGTAAAAAGATCTTTTTATCTATCAATTATATTTGGGTAAAATAAGATAAAAGTACTTTTTTGTTTATTTATTATGTGAAAAATATATTTTTTTTAAAAAATTTTTTTTAAAAAAGATGTAAATTATAGCTTCTCAAAAAGGATGTTTTTTTTATTTTTCTAGTGCTTTTAATTTTACTATTAAAAATTTATCCAAAAACTCTAAAAAATAAAAAATATCTTTTTCATTAAAAAATACATTTTTTATCGATTTAATGGTACTTAAATAAATACTTTGTCCTATTTTAACAATTTCATCTACATTATTTTTTAGCGGTTCTATCTGCGTCCATTCCTTGTTTTTTGCAGTTTTTTTTATT
>NC_029789.2:16348175-16348572 GCF_000816755.2 Arachis ipaensis | reverse complement strand
ATGATATACATGATATACAAATTAAATACAGAAAACTATTTTCTTAGTCTTTTTTCTTGAGTTTTAATAATTATTACCTTAAAAACTGCACATTTCTGTACCACACATGATTAAGCAAACACAAACATACATACATATATATACATTATTTGCATCATATCCATCACGAGATAAGATATGCAAATTAATATGCAACATATATATCTCGTGATATGCAAGTGTTCAAATAATGAGACAAGTAACATACATAATATAAATGTAATATCGTTGTTGGGTCTCCAGAATGGACCACATTGTATTGACACCTTTCTTCACTGCTTCGAGCTATAATATACAGTGTTTATATATAATACATATACATATTCCTTTATACTCAGGCCGATGGAGTATCTATCTT
>NC_029789.2:16340210-16348017 GCF_000816755.2 Arachis ipaensis | reverse complement strand
TAATTTCGTGCACATTTTTTTATATTTTCTATTTTTGATATTAAAATTATTGTTCAGAAATAAAGTTAAGAAAAAATAAAAAAGTTTCTATGTCATAAAACCGTATACAAAAACTATATATAAAAAAATAGTAGTACAACCATCATTTTTTTTTTCTCTTTTTCACTATAATTTTATCATTTTATCAACTCCTTACTTTAGAAAACCATTTTCTATAGTCCAATTGGAGTTGTCATAAGTTGCTTAATTTAGTTTCCGTGAAAACTAATTTGAATTTAGATATACTTAACCACTTGACTGTTTTCCTAATATTGAATACATATAATGGAAACCAAGATAAAATTATTTTCTTGAAAGTAGGAAAAGCTTTGTTGCTCTATCTCCACTAATGGCACGACAAATTAGCACATATATAGTAACCAAAACTTTAGAGTTTAATGGATATTACACTCAAATATAAATAGTGACTTCAGGATTTTTATCCCTAACACAACAAAACTGTCTTCACAATTTTTTTCTTATCAAAAGAGTTGCGATTCAACTCTATTAAGAATACATAAAGTTTTGGTTGAAAAAGATCAAATAACAAAATTCTTGAGTCAATACTACGATACTAAATACTTTTTCCTTCCTCATGTGATGAAGAGACGTGGAGTAGCTTTTTTGCGAAGCGTGTTTATCTTGTTTAAAGTTGGAGACACAAAAGATACAAGTTGTATCAACACAAATTTAAATTATGTTAGATTAACGCATGATTAATGATATTAATTAAGTTGTTAATTATTTATTTAAAAAAAAATGTGATCCCTGAATTTTTTTTATGCAAATAATTTTATTTTTATGATGGATCCAAGTAAGATGGGACACCAAGTTCGTCTCCATCCCACTAATAGCCTCAATTGAACCTTGCCTCAACACACTACTCAGTTATAAAGCTGTTAGTTAAATAGTGGATAAAAGTGTGGTTTTCCACCTAGACCCCAATCTTATATTCATATTTTGCTACAGTTTTGTTACGCTTAATTTCTCAACTTTATATTTAGAAAGATATTAAATACTAGTATTATTACACTTTTTTATCTTTAATATTAGTGTATGTTCTCGTGTTCTGCACGGGATAATATATAAAATTATATAAAGTTTTTTATTAAAAAATTAAATAAAAATATATATAATAACTATGACTATAAATATTTTATAAAGTTATAATTAAAATTAAATTTTAATAACTTTTAATATTAAAAATATTAAATTAAAAATAATTAGTATTTGTCTTAACTAATTTGTGTTGATTGAGTTTGTTCACTTAAGTGAGTATTAGAAATTTAAATTTCGTGTTGTGTATGTAGTATCTCATTGGCTAACAGCATACTCTTAATAAATAGAGCTTCAATCAATGGTGGATTAATATTCAGCCCACCGAAATAGAAAATACTATGGAAAAAAATAGTATATATTTGTCTTTAAGTAGAATAATTTTTCATTAATAGCAATACTTATGAAGATTTATGTTTGTTAAAATTTATTTGTGATAAATTTATTGGTTAGTATCATATTTATTCTTAAAGTTAAAACAATATAGTCAATTTTATTACCTATTAAAATTTTATATTCTATGACACAATTTTCAAGTTTCTAAATTTATAGTCTTATGCATAGTTTTGAAAATCAAACCGGACCGGTCGATTCAACTGGATTAATCAGGAACCGGTCATTAGGCTGGTTCAATTAGGTTCATAAATCGCTCAACAAAAAACCGGTCGAACTGGCGGTTAACCGGTAAATCGTCGGAATCGGCCGATTTTAAAGATTTTTTGGTTCATCATTGTAATCCTCCAAAATGGTGCTGCTTTATAGTTTATTAAAAAAAAACCCTAAATGGCTACTCAAGACCCGCAACCCACTCCCACTCCCTCTTCCTCGTCCCCTCCTCTCTGAAACTGAAGAAAGTTTGAAATTGAAGGAAAAAACCCTAGCCACCCACAGCCACCCAGCCCGTAGCCACCGCAACCCCCCACAGCTCCACATCGTTGTCATCGCCGAACCCTTCTCTCCCTTCCCTCTCTCTCTCTGCCGCCCTCTTTGTCTCTTTGTCGCTGCTCCTCGCCGTGGGTCGTCGTCGCCGTTTCTCTGCTCCTCGCTGTGGGTCGTCGTCGCCGCTTCTCCTCTCCTCGCCGTGGGTTGGCATCGCCGCTTCTTCGCTCTTAGTCATGGGTCGTCGTTGCTTCTCCCTTCCTCCCATACGTCGTTTCTGCTTCTCCCTTCCTTGCCATCATTTCTACTTCTCTTCTCCATACCGTGTCTCGCCGTTGTTGCTTCTCTTTTCCATGTGGTGTCCTGCAGTCACAGTTTATCTCCGGTCAAATTTTTCAAGTTCTCAGGTCTCAAGTCTCAGACTAACTCTCTCTAACTCTATTCCTCTGAAATTTTAAATTTATTTTGAATATGCATATTATGTATTATTGATGATTCTGAGTTTTGAGATATTAATTTTTGAATTTTCATTTGATTTCTGTTGTTGAAGAGTTATAAATTCAATTATTTAATTTATTAATTTTGCTGAGATTGATTTTTAAATCTAATATGTTGTACTTGTTATTTTGGTGAATTGTTTTGTTGTTATTGATTCAAAAATAGAAACATTGCCACAATTCTACCTTGGATTGTTTATGCTGATTTTTTCTGATTTTGGATTAGTGATTCTGGTTGCTGATTTTCTGATTCTGAATTGTTAATGGTGCTATAGTGCATGCTTCATTGCATTGTGCTGGATTGCTGAAATTTTTCTGATTTTGAGATGTTTATGGTTTGATTCTGACTGCTTTGTCGCATTGTGTTTATGCTGGAATTTTTTTGTTTATGCTATTTTTTTATATTTTGTTGTTGATTATTTGTGAAGTTTTAATAATAAATTATAAAAAATTATAAAATTTTAAAATTTATCAGCTTAAAAATTATTAAATTTAAATATTTAAAATTATATGTTAAATTCTAGTTGAACCTTTAAATCATTGAACCAGTCATTCTATCAGTTTATTGACCGATTCGGTTCTTACAACCTTAGTCTTATGACATTAAAATAATAGAATAGAAGTTCTGATAGATGTTTAGGATTTTAAAATTAATTAAGATCTTAAGAAGAAGTTGATGTTGAAGAGGAAAAAATAATAAAGAAGAAGAAGTTGTGAAGAATAAATCGTATAGTTGTTTATTGTTGAAATAATAAATGCAGTTAAATGATGAAAATATTAGTGTAAGAATTTTTTTTCTATTATAAAATCCTTATTACTAAACCAATTCAACACATCCAACCACAAAAATTTCTGATAGCAAGATAATCTTCCATGCTTTTTTTTAGAAAATCACTAAAAATTAAATTCAACACATCCAGCTACAAAAATTTGAAGATAAATATAATTTCAATCGAATGAAGGACACATAATAAATGATATTTTAGCCCTCATTTTGAACGAAAATTATTATTTACATGAGTTTTGGTGTAGGATACAACCTCCGATGAAAAGTGAGTGTGTTTCGAGACTTATAATATCTTGCTTTGGTTAAGAACGACTTCTTACGTAAATTTCGGGGCTAAATATAATTTTAATTGAGTAAAGGGCACTCGATGAATGATAATTTAGCCCTCGTTTTTTCCAAAAATCCTTATTTACATAAGTTTTGACGTAAATCGTATACCCTAAATTGAAAATTCTAAAATCTAAATCCTACAATGTAAAACCCTAGCATATTGATTTTTTTTTTCTTCCTTTGCTATAAAAATAACTCATTTATTCAATTAAAAGCTTTTAGGTTATTACACTTTCATTCTTGCATTTTAATAAATCTAAAACATTCACAAATCCTTTTTTACAACTTCTCAATTTATTCATTTTTTAATTAAATTATTAATATTATTATATTTATCATGAACTGCATTTATTGTTATTATTTAAACATAACATGATTATAGGGTTTAATACTATTAGATTTTTTAAACATCTTCATTCTTCAAAAATTAAATTTAAAATTAAAACTTTCTTCATAAATTGGGCATTGCTATGTCAAAACTCTATAAAATAATAAAAAATAATTCTTTTTTCTAGTAATAAAGAACATGAAATTTTTTTGTTATTTTTGCAAAACAAAAAATGAGAGTTATATCCACAACTAACATCCACAAAAAAATAGCCCAAATCAAAAATATGTATGTCAAAGGAGCAAAACGTGCATGGACAACAAAAAAATCCAACACCATAATTATTATCATTAACAACACATTAATCCCTGGTAATTAAGCCACATACTTGCGACAAAGTCTGCATTTTCTATGTTTCCGTAGATGTCCCAGCAAATGCTATCCGCGCGTGCTCAAACAACTTCAACACACGTCAAACTTCAATTATGCCACGTCTCTTCAGCACCTGCTGAAAAAAAAAGGCTCTTCCACATCATAGCATTGTCCAAATTCTTTTAATCATGTTCACAAATTTATGTACGCTTTTGCGCTCTCAACTCTCTTTCTTAATGATTTAACATGGATGATCTTGGAGTTGAGGAATCTTAGAATTTTCAACAAGTTGTATCAGAGTCATTCATAATTAAATCATTGAGAATTTTTATGTCCTCTTTGTTATTTGAATCTTTTCAAGGATTCAATTTTTTATTAAACAAAGAAATTTGCATTTTTCATATGCAAATATATGTATAACTAAGGAGGTCACACGATATTAAGTGGTTGTTATATATTGTAACCTATTGTGAAGGTTATCAATGACCTAAAAAAAGGAGGTTGAATCTATGGCCTCTTTTAAATTTGTGTACTTTGACTTTAAACTAGATTTAACTCGGTGTTGTTGTTGAGTTTGTAATGTTGATTATGTAGAAGGCATTTTTATTTTGTCTGTTAACAATTTTTTAGAAACAGAGCAAACATAAAATTTTTTAGTGTACTGAGTTGATGTGATGTCTACTGGATTGATTATGTAGGAGACACTTTTGTTTTGTCTCTTATCGAATAAAACCAGAATCAGAACAGAGAAGAGAGAATGACATAGCCATATATTATGGTTTAACCACTATTTGCAATGTGGCCTACATCCAATTTTCACAATAATTGTGGTGAAATTTTCACTATCTTTAACAAAGATTACAATCAACAATTTTCTAGGATTCTACCTAATCCTATCCGAAATAAACCAAATTTCTACCCAAATTTGATTTGGTTAGATTCACTCCCTAAACTTTCAACCACTAAGTGCTTACCCAACTTAGCAAGGAAATCCGCTCAAGAACATGAATACAAAATAGAAATACAAATAAAATAGTTTGACATCATTTTTTGACTTTTTTAAGATAACTCTCTTTGTCTTTTCTCTCAATGGATTTTACTAATACCTCACATAATGCCTTTTTTTCATTAAAGAAAACAAAGAAAGATGAACACTGAAGAATAGAAAATTTAATACGAAACCATGAAGGAGAAGGGTAGCTTGTAAGCTATGAGAACCCAAACTGTGTGCTTACTCCTTATTTCAATTTTTGGTTGTTTATTCCTTTTTAAAGAGGAGTAAAGTTTCTAAAACTTAAACTTGGTTTGAACATTTTTAACTTATTCTTCTTCTCCAAATAACAGAGTAGTAATGTAGAGAAGAGACGGAACAACAGCAGTGATTAAAGTTGACATGTATCCTTACCTAGCTGTTTCTTTCTTCCTTTTTCATTTGGCTTCAAGAATTTGAGTCATTCATCAATTCTTTGGCTTCAAGTTTTGTTCTTGACCTTTGATTTATTACAAAAATTCATAACCTCTATTTTCTCGAACTTATTCGAATGGTGCATGCAGGAGAAAAGAATTTTCAACCAGCTACAATGGAAGCCGAAAGATGGAAATAATTTTCTGATTCAACATTTGATATGGTATTTATTTTTGTGCCCTAACCTATGACTTTTCTTCTTCTTTTTTCTTTATTGCTTAATTTTATAAACACATTTTTCTTTTTTATTTGAAGCATAATCTAAACTTCTTTTTCTTGCTTATTTTTGGAACTAATCACCTGGATTAAAAGGAGAGAATGAGAGCTCGATTGCTTGGTAATAGACCAGAGGAGAGTGTTGCATCTTTTCATCTTAGTTAGTGATCAGCAATAATTGTTATGGGCCACAAGAGAATGTATTATTTGCTGTTGAGCATTTTTGTTGTAATATCATTTTATTTTAGCCTACACACTAGCTAAACAAATTATACATACAATTAAACTTTTGGTCCAAGATTATAATGTTTAGTCATCACCAAATTATGGTTTTTATTTTTTCAAAATCAACATATTATTTTATTACTTTTGTGCTATATAAGCATTTGGTTTCGTTACATAAGAAAATTAGTAACAATTTAGATTATTATACCTATCTATTTCATAAAATTTGGTTTTAGAATAAATTAGTTGAATATTAAGCTATCAAAATAGTTTCTTTCTTTTGTGAAAATTAATTTATTTTGAAACATTAAAAATATAATGATATGTAATTCATATGAATTTTAGTCGGCCAAAAGATCTATACTTGACAGAGTTACATATAAATATCAATGATATTTATATATTTGGTAACTGATTTAGAATAAATTAATGCTTACTATTTATACGAATAATAATAGACTCAAAAAAAGTTTATTGTTTGGCCAAATAATAAACATTGAACCTTGTGTTTATTTTTTTTATTTAATTATGTAATTAATAATTCGTCAAAAGAAAGGTTGATGTTTGGTCAATTGATAGAAAATATATGCGATAATAAATATGTATAATTCTCAAATTTTCATATGAATAATGAATCGATCCAAAGATAGGCTTATTGTTTGATAGAATTTTGTTGAGAATATTTGGTAAGCCGCACTAAATGAATTTATGTGTGCGTAGTTTATGCGAGTACACTTAAAAGTATGAGGTTTGGCTTTAAAAACTCAAAAATCAACTTTGGGATGAAAACAGGGCCACGTGTACGCGCACTCCACGCGCACGCGTGGATGATGCTTTCTCGAAGAACAGCGCATACGCGCCAAGTGCGCCTACGCGCGAGGGGTCATTCTGCTAAAAATTTTCTAAGTTAAAAGCTGCAGAATTCACACATTCAACCCCCAATCTTCCGACGGTCATAACTCTCTCATTTTAAATCATTTTTCACCCGTTCTTCGAACGGCGTGGACATCCCGGATCCAATTTCATTTCTAAATAGATTTGGCACAAATCAAAGATCCGTAGTCCAAATTATGTCCCGTCAAAGTATGCCCAAAGTAACCTTAAGGAAAACATGATCTCCTTCCTCAAATTCCAAGGGCTTCCGCCTCTGATCGGCGTAACTCTTTTGGCAACTCTGCGCCGTAAGCATCCTATCTCGGATTTTCTTGACTTGTTCAATGGTCTCAGCTATCATCTCTGGCCCCAACAAGCCTTTCTCTCCAGCTTCATACCAACATAGCGGAGATTGACATTTCCTCCCATACAATGCCTCATACGGAGCCATTCCGATGCTCGCATGGTAACTATTATTATATGCAAACTCCACTAACGGCATATACCGATCCCAACTCACCGGTTGGTCCAAAACACAAGCTCTCAACATATCCTCTAGTGTTTGGATCGTCCTCTCGGATTGACCATCTGTCTGAGGATGGTAAGTTGTACTCAATCTTAATCGGGTTCCAAAAGCTTTCTGAAATGCACCCCAGAATCTCGAAGTGAAACGAGGATCTCTATCAGAAATTATAGTAGCAGGTACACCATGAAGTCTCACAATCTCCTTTATGTATAAC
>NC_029789.2:16337428-16339969 GCF_000816755.2 Arachis ipaensis | reverse complement strand
GATCCTACCCTTGAATCTCCATAACCCATCTTTTTCTTCCGACACTCTCCACTGTTTTCCTTGCTCGATAGCCGGTAACACCTTCCATAACGCTTCATCATTTTCATGAGCCTTTAGGAGTTCGGACTTAAAGTCACTCGAGATTTCTAATCGGCTCAAACACAAGGTTCCAGATACTTCTCGAGCACCAATTTTTAGACTCTCGAATTCCTTGAGCAACTTTTCCTCTTGAAGCATCATCCAAGACGCATATAACGACTTTCGGCTTAACGCATCCGCCACTATATTCGCTTTTCCCGGATGGTAATTCAACTCAAAGTTGTAGTCTTTCAATAATTCCATCCACCTCCTTTGCTTCATATTAAGCTCTTTCTGATCAAAGAGATACTTCAAGCTCTTATGATCAGAGAAAACTTGGAATTTAACCCCATAGAGATAATGCCTCCACACCTTCAAGTCAAACACAACCGCAGCAGGTTCCAAATCGTGCGTAGGATAACTAACTTTGTGAGGTCTCAACTGTCGTGAGGCATACGCCACCACATTATGATGCTGCATCAGCACGCATCCTAGGCCCTTTAACGATGCATCACAGTACACCTCAAAATGCTCGTTCGGCTCAGGTAACACTAACACAGGTGCAGTGGTCAACTTTTTCTTCAATGTCTGAAAGCTCTCCTCGCACTCAGGAGTCCAAACAAACGGAGTGTCTTTGCGAGTTAACTTTGTCAACGGCAAAGCTAATTGCGAAAAGCCTTTGATGAACCTTCGGTAATAGCCAGCTAAACCCAGAAAACTCCTTATCTCAGTTACTGTGGTTGGTTGCTTCCAATCCATCACAGCTTCTACCTTGGTTGGATCTACGGCTATTCCCTTCTTACTCACCACGTGACCCAAAAACTTCACCTCACTCTTCCAGAACTCACACTTAGACAGTTTCGCATAGAGTTTCTTCTCCTTTAAAATCTGCAACACGGTCCGCAAGTGTTCCGCATGCTCTTCTTTAGTTTTGGAATAAATTAGTATGTCGTCAATGAAGACAACAACAAATTTATCCAGAAACGGACGGAAAACTCTATTCACGTAATCCATGAATACCGCAGGAGCGTTCGTCAATCCAAAGGACATTACAGTGTACTTGTAATGACCATAACGAGTCCTGAAAGCGGTCTTAGGGATATCCTCACCCCTCACCCTTATCTGGTGATAACCGAATCGCAAATTGATCTTGGAGAAAACTCCAGCCCCTTGTAACTGATCCATGAGATCATCAATTCTCGGCAATGGGTACTTATTCTTTATTGTGACCTTGTTCAGCTGCCTGTAATCCACACAGAGTCACATACTTCCATCTTTCTTCTTTACCAGTAACACTGGAGCACCCCACGGGGAAACACTTGGTCGGATAAAGTTCTTACCCAACAATTCCTCTAACTGAGACTTTTTTAAAGTTTGACCAGCCATTTCACAGTTACCTCGAATGAGTGTCTCGGATCCCTCTGCACCCACAGCTGAGGTGGTGAATACCCGACCAGTCTGTTGTGCTTTCCCAGCACCTTGCTTTTGCTTCTCCGGACAACTTGCGGATTTATGCCCCGCCTTTCCACAATTGTAGCACAAACCCCATCCGGCCTTGCATGGTACTCCCGGATGGTGACTCCCACACCTAGTACAAGCTTGATCATTCTGAGGCTGCTTCCCAAACCTTTTTCCTTGGGAGTAATTGTTGTTGGGCCTCCTAAAAGAACCTCCCCTCTTGAAAGGCGGACCTCTAGGTGCAAAGCTCTTCCCTCGGTTCTGTAAAAATGATCCTTTGTGACTTCCTTTCTCAGCGGTTGCCCTCTTCACACACTCTTCAGCAACCCTACACTTGTTCACCAACTCGGAGAAAGTCCTAATCTCCATTGGTCCCACTGAACTGAAAATATCGCTCCGGAGTCCTCCTTCGTACTTAACACACTTCCATTCCTCATATTCCACCGGAGTCCCTTGACACATACGAGAGAATCTGAACAGCTCCTCAAACTTGTCAGTATACTCAGATACGGACATAGTACCCTGCTTCAGCTGCCACAATTCAAGCTCCTTGGCCGTCCTAGCAGAAGTCGGAAAGTACTTCTTATAGAACTCCTCTTGGAAGACATTCCAGGTGATATAATCATCACCCTGCTGCAGGAGGCGTCGGATTCCTTGCCACCAATGCGACGCTTCCCCAGTGAGCAAATAGGTAGCGAACTCTACACGCTACCCTTCAGGTACCACCTGCGCTTGCAGTGCTCGTTCCATGGCCTGAAACCATGTATCGGCCTCAGTCGGGCTAGTAGTTCCCTTGAACTTCGGGGGATTAACCTTCAAAAAGTTTGCCAGTGTCATCGGGCCCTGAACTCCACCTCCGTCATTACCATGGTTGTTCATCTGTTGGCCAAGAGCCTCAGCAGTGGCTTGCATAGCAGCAGTCATGTTCTCCAACGCAGTCATAAAGTTCACCAGATCATTAGGGTTAGTCTCCGACGCACGAGCATTAGTACGACCTCTCCCACG
>NC_029789.2:16332845-16337403 GCF_000816755.2 Arachis ipaensis | reverse complement strand
GTTAAAATATCTTTAGCCTGGTTCTAACCTGGCTTGCCCGGTTTAGCCAGGTTGGCCTGGGTTTCACCCGGGAACCGGGTTGTATTGATTTGGGATTTTAGGAGTAAAGTCGTGAGAGAGAGGAGTAAACTCTGTTATTTGTGCGACTTTACCTCCGGTACCTCCCTTCTTGTGAGAGAGTTCAAGATAGAGAGTGAACTAGAAGTTTGGTGGTATTGAAAACTAGATCTCGAAGCTAACGGCGAGGCAAACGCCGGTGCGCAAGTGGTGCCTCTCGAGATGTTTTGGGTATGTTAATTAGAACTCCATTCGGTGCAAAATGACAAGTTTTAAGGTCAGGAACTAAAGCTCAAAGTACTCATTTTTACAACTCTAAAACCCAAGAAACTACAATATCCTGGGTTGAGAGAACTTCCTCTTCCAATTAGAACAGAGAAACCTGGAACCCACACCATTCTAAGAGTTGGGATCACATTAAACAACAAGATACTCCAAACCCGTAACTCTACAACACATACCCATACTACTAACACCGAATCCAACACATATACACTTATAACCTCGAACTAACCACTAAAACCTTTCGAACCTTCTCCCAAAACACACTATTTTAGACAAGAACCTCCACAACTATGGAACTCTCGAACACCTGTTCACCAAACCTTCACGAGGCCAACTCGAACCCTTTAACCGATTCCATACCAAAGCCAAAGGGCATAGATTATACATTACACCATCCTTTATGAATCCGATCTCCGGGATTCTATCCGTAACTTAACTACTACAACACCTTACCAACTCTATATACTACACTAGTATACACACTAATACTTATAACTACGGAACTAACACACTATACACTCTTTTACGTACAACACTATATACGAACTACTTACTAACTCCAACTTAACTACCCACCACGGTATAACAACCACTCATACTACTAATACATATTACTACCAACTAACCTTTAACTATAACAATCTTTAACCCTACTCTTCCTACATACTGTATTATAACACAAATAGGAAACCGGAAAACTAACTCTTCACAATTTTACCAACCTCCATCAAAACTCTTAAAACCATTTTACAGTTACGCACTCAACTCCTACCGAACAACAACTTAAACCATGTGAAACTAACTAAAGTTTCTTTTCCCTACTTTAACCGTACAAAATTAACTAAAACTTTTCTCAACTTTCACCGAACAAAACTTTTACCGTGAAACACCAAAACTTACTTTTATACCAAAAACCCGTATGAAACTGCCCTGTATTAAACCTGATGCCTAGAAACTAAACACGGTTTAGATAAATCTTTACTTTAACCTAGGCCCTACAGGTGCGGCAAGCTTCTTGCCCACTTTTTACTAAATTTTACTCTCTCAATACTGGCAGCCTTCTAACCCCCAACTTACACACTTAAGACGTCGAAAATTGAATCTTTTAAAAATCGTCTTACTGGGGAGCGCGCATCCGCGTGAACCGCGCATACGCGACAAGAAGCTCTTTCGTAGTAGGTGCGCACGCGCACCTCACGCGCATGCGCACCGGGACAAAAGTAGGGTTTCAACTAAAAACTCAAAATTTTCGGTTTGAAGTATGAAGATTCGGAGGTTAGAGTGGTGAATACAGAATTTAGTAATACTATACGGACCGTACTCCTTTTCCCGTACCGAAATTCTCGTCTCAATTTCCTCTATCACATTTAGCCATAAAAATAACATTTTTTGACTTTCTAGAATAAATTCTTATTTTATGGGTTAGTTAGCCGTTAATTGACCGGGTCTTACACAGAACGGCCCAAAGGAAGTTCTGTACATGGTCAAATTACATGCACATTTATGGTAATAAATATGTGATACTTATTTGATTCCATGTGAACAATAAGTTTGTCCAAAGATATACTTATTGTTTGGCAGAATTTATTATCAATATTTGATTACTGTATTAAAATATCGCTTACAAATTAATATTTCTGTCCAAAAACTAAATATTAATTTTGTACTAGGTATTTGTGATGGGCCCAACATTATATAAATTTTATGCATATGATATATAACTTGTATGAATATATATATTTTACTTTAAAGTTATATCTCACAATGTTAGTCTATTTTTAAATAGATTTTTTTTAAATTAAAATTAAAGAAAAAAGACTTTTTGTCATTAGTAACTTATATATATTTCATCAAATTATTATCTCATATGACCTTTTGAGATAAATGTGGTTGATGACTTATATCAGTTTACTGGGAGTAAGTATATCTTACTATTCTTGTATGTCAGCATCATATAGAATTATAAATAAGGTTGTATACTCAACTCTAAGAAAGACAAGTATAGTCTCATTAGGTACCTCAAGAAAGTTATAAAGCTCAAAAGTGCATAAGGTACCTTTGGCATATATTTATTGTATACTTTATTGGTATCTTTGGCAGATATTTCAGTCAATTAACAATGTATTACTAGATAGTAGACAAACAAATTTTGTTATAGCAAAACATTATGGTAGCGTTTGCTGGAGAGACAGAGACGGAAAGACTGAGACTGAGAGACAGAGACTAAGAGACAGAGATTGAAATAAATCTCAGTATTCTGTTTGGTGCAAAGTAGGAGACAGAAATTAAAACAAGAATGAAATTCTAATTTAATTTGTACAAAGGGTATAATTGGAATGAATTAATTGAAATGAAGGTATTTTAGGTATAAAATGTTATTAAAGTTTTAATCTCTATCTCTAAAAATTTTAGTCCCTTGGGTCTCCACTTTTTGGAGGTACTGAAATACTGAAATTTTAGAGACAGAGACAGAAATTTTAGTACCAGTCTCTGAACTAACAAACATAATACTGAGTCTCAGTCTCCTAATCTCTGTCTCAGTACCTCAAAACAAACGCTACCTATATGTTCACACATATGAAGTCAGAAATTAAAGTTAGAGATAATTGATGTTCAAATTCTGACTTTGTTCGATGTCAAGACAATTTTGATCCATTGTAGGTATACTTATATGCTCATTAGAAGAGTTCTTTAGAAAAGTGTTAAGAAAATACTTAGAGAAAAAGACAAATAAGTCCTTAATCTTTTGATCTGCGTCCTTAAGGATTTTAAAATACATTTAAGTTACTGACCTTTTCAAAATTTGGACATATCGATTTCTCATGATCACTTGGGTCTGTCAGATTTAACGAAAAAATCAAACGTAACTCCCGTTGTACTGATCTAGTTGATATGGATGCATATATATAAGAGAGTTTTTAAAATTAGACAAATTAGACTCAGGAATCGATATGTCCATATTTTGAAGAGGTTAGAGACTTAAATGTCTGAACCAAAAAGTCAAGCATCGCTTTGTCCTTTTCTCAAATACTTATTATTCTTTTCACTAAAGCACTTGAATATGAAACACCTTTTGAATACGTCCAATTAAGTGACTATAAATATATGTCATAAATTATGAATATATATTTAAAAAATCACTTGAATTATTTTGTGATAATGTGTTACTAATATAATATTTTATATTATTATTATTAAACAAGAGATTTCAGAGTATTTAAATGTCTAATGAGTATATTAGCAATTATCTCATAAATGCATGCATATTTGGTTTATAAGAAACATTCAAGATCTTTCATGTGGATACTATTCATATAGGTATCATCATTTTATGATATATTATTTTAATGAAAGTGTGTATTTGGATGCTCATATAATTTAGACAAATTTATGAAAATAGATATTTCTGCAGAAATAAAGTATTTAGTTTTATTTTTACTTTGACTTGTGATCTCATAAAGTTTATTAAAGTTAGACCAGTTGAAAATAGGCAAGCATGAGATCATTTTCGCATGTAATTTCTAAATGTTTTTATTTAAATTTGATCTATGTGTTTGAGTATGGTGATCATTTATTTTCGTCACGATACTAATGTGATGAAAAGCTGCGATAATTTCATAACTGATATATGAGACATGTCAAATTGTTAAAATAATCAGGAAAATACCATTCAGATGTGCGTATAAAGTTTATAAGATGTGATTATCTCAGGAAAATATATACGTATAGCTCAAGTGGGAGATTGTTAAGAAATTATTATTTCTTAATCTATTTATGGGCAATACATATATTAGTTATAATCACAAATCAAACTATTTCACATTAAATGACTTATATAACGGTGATCTCATTTATTATTATAAATGCTGAATTAAATAAGTCATTATTACTTTTGATTTGGAATTAAATAAGAATAAACTAGAGATATGTTTTTAAATTTTTAGGGTTTAATAGGTGTCACACTCAAATATAAATAGTGATTTTAGAGTTTTAGTCCCAACACATCAAAGCTGCCTCCATAGTTCTTTTACCATCAAAGGAGTTGCAATGCAGCTCTATCATGGATACAGAAGGTTTTGATTGAGAAAAATCAAATAATTAAATTCTTTCAATCATGTTCACGAATTCAAGTACGCTTCTGTACTCTCAGCTCTCTTTCTTAATATTTTAACATGAATATATTGGATTTGAGAAATTCTAGAATTTTCAATAATAT
>NC_029789.2:16332431-16332808 GCF_000816755.2 Arachis ipaensis | reverse complement strand
TAGAAATCATATATATTATATATTACTAATTTTATAACCAAAATATATCACATATCATTTTTTCATTGCAATTAAAATCAAATCTTTTCTTCAAAAATTAACAAGTTTTCTTTTTTTCTCTCTTTTTCTATCTCACTCATTCTTTCACCTACTTTATCTCTCTTATATATCATTATCAATAACTAATTATAAATTTGACAATCAAAACGTGCAACATGATATTCTCTAATTATAATTAAATTAAAATATAAAAATTAAAATTAAAATATAATTATATTATATTACTAATTTAACAACCAAAATGTGTCACATGACACTCTCTTATTAAAATTAAGAGAAAATATTTTCCTCTAAAATTAATAAAGTTCCTTTCTATA
>NC_029789.2:16322074-16332245 GCF_000816755.2 Arachis ipaensis | reverse complement strand
ACTCTCTTCTTTTATTCTCTTATCTACCTCTCTCTCTTTCTCTATTTCTCTCTATCATTTTCACTCTATATATAACTTATAATTTATATTTTAATTTCTAATTTGACAAAAAAAATATGTCATGAGATATTCTTTCATTATAAGACAATCTTTCGATGAATTGTTCAAAGACAATCTTTCAAGTTTCAACATCGAGCTTCTTTGGTGCGATACTAATTAGGGATACAGGATACTACTTTGTGAATCTGCTTATAAAGTAGTAGCGTCTATATAAACATTAAGTTTCATACGATTAAGAAATAAAAGAAAATTAAAAATTTTAAAAATAAATAATCAACCCTTTTTTCTTTATTTTTGTTTTAAGGATGAACTAACACTAAGCAATTTTCTATTTTTTATACTAAAAATATTGGTCCTCTAGTATTTTTTTTTCTCTTAAATGAACCTAGAAAGGGAGAAAAAGAAGAGACCGACTCAAAAAAAAATACATTGAAGATATTTTAATTTTAGATTTACAAATAAAAAGTTTATCAATGCTGCTTAATTAGGTTTTTAAAAATAAAAATAAAGTAAAGTATATACTAATTTAAAACCAAAATAAGTACTTATATTTTGGACAATTCACATGTTTAAAACAAATGAAGATCAAAATTAATTACACAAATGCAACATTCATAAAATGCTTATATTTTTGTCTTAAACTTATTCTATGTAATCTACTATAACCAAGAGAATTTTAAAAATATTCACGTAAAAAGCTACAAATCATTACGGAGTATGAATGAATATGCATAAGATATAATCTGTGACAGCAGAAAAAGAATTATATATACTGTAGATCTGAAGCTCCACAAACCGTGATAGGTCACAGCAGATTATGCATGAAGTAGGTGACATAATATTCTGTTAGATGTAGCTGATTATATTCGAATAAGGTGGGTTAATATCCATTTAGGTGTAGCGGATTATGAGGAGATACATTGTAACAATCTTTGATGTCCTATAGCAAATTATGAAAAACTAAGATCCCCGTTATAAATACCAAATGAACGTGAATATGAAGTAGAGTGCCAAATACACAATGTCTAGTCAAAATAGTATCTTAGTGCTTGTGCACTACAAAGGAAAAATACAAAAAAAAAAAAAAGGGTGTAAAATTTACTGATGGATTATGAGGAGATACATTGTAACAATCTTTGATGTCCTATAGCAAATTATGAAAAACTAAGATCCCCGTTATAAATACCAAATGAACGTGAATATGAAGTAGAGTGCCAAATACACAATGTCTAGTCAAAATAGTATCTTAGTGCTTGTGCGCTAAAAAGGAAAAATTCAAAAAAAAAAAAAAGGGTGTAAAATTTACTGATGACAAAGCGCCTTTAAGTGTTTTTATCCATTCATTAAATAGTTTTTCGGATTACAAACCAGTATATTGGAAAAGCTTGCGTGTGTGGAACTAAATGGGTGGAGAAGTTATTCTACAAGATCCCGATTGCAGTTGTCTCAATTAGTGTGAAGTATGATACGTTTATGGTAGGGTATGATGAAGACCTGCAGGTTCTGGGGCATCAGCTCCTAATCCTCAATCGATTGCCTTAGGGGGAGCTTCGAGTTCTATTCCTGTGGTTGTACCGGCCGCATTAGTGGCTCCATCTCTGACTTTTGCAGTTGATTTAAACTGCGAGGATGGAGATGCCTGTGTTGTAGGAGACAATCGTTCCTTATGCGAGCTGGCGGTTGCGATGGCTGGTTATCTTCGCGTGGTTTTTGATGGTGTAGACAACGGAAAACTAGATTGAGTTGAAAATGCAATGTGAGAGGATGATATGGACGAGGATCTTGTCGACATAGTTGGAGACAGTGATAAGAATACAAGGTGCAATCCACATACACAGCATGGTCCTTCAAGTTCAAGCAAACAACAATATCCTCCACACTTTTTCACCCTAAACTTGGAAGCTATGGGATAACAGTCGGACTTTCAGTCTTCTTTTGGTGGCCGACAGTTGCATGATACAATTGTCCGTACAGAATTTTAGATTGGGCAATCATTCCAGAATAAAGAGAAAGTTGTGTTGAGTGTCAAGAGTTATAGCATCCGCCGTGGAGTTGAGTACAGAATATTAGAGTTAGACCATCTTAAGTACCACGAAAAACGCAAGAAATTTGGAAAAGGATGAAATTGGTCGATTCGAATCTCACTCTAGCAACAAAAGGGTACCTGAGAGGTCAGAAGATGTAATGAACCCCACACTTGTTTGGCTATGTCGATATCAAGCGATCACAGTCAGCTTGATTATCACGTGATATGTGCTTTCATCTTTCTGTTGGTCAGGGTTGATGTTGCGGTTACTATATATGAAGGTTTGGTTGGCTAATCAGAAGGCAATAGTATAGATATATAGTGATTGGGAGGAGTCCTATGGCGAGTTGCCACATTGGATTCTTGGTATGTAGTCAACTATGGTCGGAAGTATTCTCATTTTAAAGACATCTCCTGTTAGAGTTAAGGAGTAGGTTGATGAATTCATAGTATACTTTTACCCCTTTTTCTAGACATTTTCTCTGTGTATTGAGGCTTTTCGACGTGGCAAGCCACTTGTGAGCATCGATAGAACTCAATATTATGACAAGTACGGTGGTACTTTGTTTTTGGCGATTGTGCATGATGGAAACTCGGACATCATCTCGATTGCATTTACACTTGTTGAGGGAGAAAATGCAGAGTCCTAAAGTTTTTTCTTGTCCAATCTACATTAAACCCTAAAGTTTTTTCTTGTCCAATGCTGGGAGCACCTTGAACTTCTCACGGAACCATGTGAAGTATATTATCATCTGCTTGACCTTATTCGACGGCGGCAGCTCACCAAATAGCTCCTCAAACCACTCTCACATTGGCTTCCCGTTAGCCATGAACTACGGGAAGTCCGTGAGATATATACTAACGGTTTCACCATCAACAGGCAACCCTAGCTAATATGTCACATCCTGCAGCATGATGGTGTACTTTCCGAACGACATATAGAAGGTATGCGTCTCAGGACACCACCTCTCAATAAGTACGCTAAATGTAGGCTTATCCAGTCTGAACCAATGGTTGTTCAGTCAAACACGAAAAAGAAATCCAGGTGCGCGCATGCGCGGGTTGGTGCTCTGTTTTTCAAAAAATTTTTTAAGTTCTTGTACCAAACCAAGCCTTCCAAACCTCCAAACAGCTACCAAAACACCCTAAAACCTTATTTAACATATTATACTACCAAATATACTCAACAAACTAAACAAAATATGAAATCAAACCTATTCTACCAATATTTACAAAAGAAAAAATGAAAAGAGTTTACCATGGTGGGATGTCTCCCACCTAGCACTTTTAGTTTAAGTTCTTAAGTTGGACATTTGGTGGGGGTCCTTGCTAGAGTGGTTTATGCTTGAATTCATCCTTGAATCCCCACCATTGTTTGTATCTCCAATGTCCATCGGGATCCCAAACTAGGCGCACAAGGCCTTCAAGTAAGCTTAGGTAGATGACAAGGCCCTAAGAGTGTTGAACGTTGAAATAGATTCCGGGGTCCCAAACCTTGTTCTTACACCCATCTTCTCGTTGACTACCATAGTTAAATTTGGGTGACAAGGCTTGTGAATTCTCAATTAAGCATCCAAACATTCCCCTAGACCCATGCAATTGGATTTTACACCAACCATTGCCATTCAACTTTGAGCATGCAACCATCATGAACCTAGAGTGATGTTTCCAACCACTACACAATTCTCTCTTACTCTTAACTCCACAAAGGGCTCTAAGTTGACCATCATTTTCAATCAAACCATATTCAAGTGAGAAAGTGAAGCTTAGGGATAGAAATTTTACCCACTTGAATGTTGTGTTGGATGATGGTGACTTAGGAAGGGGGACCTCCCCACACTTAGACAATGCGAGGTCTACTCCCTTGTGCACTTTCTTGACTATCTCCACCTCTTTACAACTTTCCTCAACTTCGACCTCTTCCTCTTGGTGGCTCTCTTCCAATTCAATCTCTTCTTCATTGCTCACCAAGGGCATGAGAGATTGTTCATCTTCTTCTTTGACCTCAATTTCAAGCCCAATGGGAGGATTCAATTGTAGATAGGAACTCCTCAATGATTGAATCCATCTCTTGATCAACCTCTTCAAAGTTTTCAATCATAATATGCTTTAGAGGTTGTACACTCTCCTCAACATCAACATCAAGCATCTTGGAAGAGGGCTCTCTAATTCTACATTCCCATGGACTTCCAACATCTCCTAGGTCTTCAACCACTCCTTCCGGCTCAATTGTCTCATCTTCCTCCCCTTGTGGCAATTCTTTCTTCAACTCCTCTTCTTCACCTTGAAGCTCTAAACTCACTCCCTCACTATGCTCCTTAGTTGCTTCTCAACATTCGTCAATGGGAGTGCCTTGGTTGCTTAGGCTTAGTCGGGAGGAGACCATGTTGCTAACGGCTTCTACCATGATAGCCATTTTTTCTCTTAACTCCGCAAACTTTTTTCATCCTCCTCGTGTCGCCTTAGGATATGAGATTCAAGATCTCTCAATTCCTGCGCGGGGGCTTCATCAGGAGGTGGTGGAAGAGAGGGTTCATTGTTTGAGGAAAAGGCGTTGTAGTTAGAAGGTGGCTCATATTAGTAAGGGTATGGAGATTGTGTATATGGAGGTGGTTCTTGGGAGTAGTTATATTGGAATTGTGGTGGTTCTGTGTATGGTTCATATGGCTCATAAGGTGGTTGGTATGGTGGATAAGGATTAGGGCCATATGGAGGTGTTTGGTGGTATGGGGCTTGTGAGTAAGGTGGTTTAAAATCATGTTGAGGGGGTGGTTCATAGGCATGTGGTGGTGGTTGTTGACAATAACAATAAGGGTCACCACATCCATTAGATTGATATGCATTGGGATGAGAGTTATACCCATAAGAATCCGGAGGTTGTTGTTGCCAAGAAGGGTGATCAATCCCTTGAGGTTCCCTCCATCCTTGATTGTTCCATCCTTGATGCATATTGTCATTATAGTTCCCATTCCCTACAACATGATTTGAGCCAAACTCATAGCCAAAGGGGTGAAAATTCATAGTAACAAATAAAAGCAAAAGCTAACAAAAATAAGCAACAAAGTCCTAAAGCTAACAAAAACTAACAAATAAGCAAAAGGCAAACATATTCACATATTCACAATAGCCAATAATATAACACCATTGCAATTTCCCGACAACGGCGTCATTTTGATGAGCGAATTATTGTGATGGTATAGAATTTCTCAAAATTAATTCTCGTTGCAAGTATAGTTCTACACCAACAAACAATCCTCCCAATAAAAAATTTGAGTTGTCACAAGTAACAAACCCCAAATAAGAATTAATCGAAGTATTTAGACCTCGGGTCGTCTCACAAGGAATTGCAATGAAGTGTTTAATTATTGGCTATGAAGATTTAAGGGGGTTTGATTTTATATTTTTGCAAGAAAGTAAACAACAAGAAAGTAAATGATAAAAACTAATGAAATAAAGCAAAAGAACTCTTGGCTAGACATAGGTAATTGAGATCACCATCCTTGTCTACAAACCATATATTAACAATTATGAGGAACCAAGCTCATTAAGTTTACTTCTATACTTGAAGTATATCAAATGGCTTAATCAACATCAACCCATAAGTCCCAACCTATCTACTAATTAGATTAGTAGTGGGTTAGTGTCAATGGGTATCAAATTGATCATCGAGGGTTCTCAAATCATCAATTCAATGAGACCCAATGACTCAAGGTCACTCAATTCCCTTAGCCTAGGCCAAGAGTAAAGAAAACTACTCAAAAACTAGAGGAAACATTTTATCAAACACCTAGTATGTAAGAAAAATAAACATCATAAAATGCAAGAATTAAAGGAAACTCATAACTACCAAAAGCAAGAAATCAACAATAACAACTAAGATAAACATAAAAGAGCATGGAAACATAAGATTGCATTCGAAGAAATCAAGATCCAACAATGTTCATCAACATAAAAGAGAGTAAATTAAGAAATTAACAAGAGAAACTAAGAAGATAAAGACAATAGAACACTAAAACATAAAGAGAATTGAAATCAAAACAAGAATTGAAAGAGAAAATTGAGAGAAATTAACCTAAACTACCCTAAATTCTAGAGAGAAGGAAGAGCTTCTCTCTCTAGAATTCTACCCTAAAACATGATGAAAACTAAACTATGACTACTTGGTTCATTCCCCCTTCAATCCTTGGGTTCAATAGCATTAGAAATGAGTTGGATTGGGTCCAAAATGAGCTAGAAATCGCCCCCAACGAGTTGCCCAAAGTGGACCCACGCTGCTCCATCGGTGCGCACGCGTACAGTGCACGTGCGCGTCCCTAGAAGTCAGGCAACTATGGTAAATTTTATATCATTTTTGAAGCCGTGGATGTTAGCTTTCCAACGCAACTAGAACCGCCTCATTTGGACATCTATAACTCAAGTTATGATCGATTGAGTGCGAAGAGGTTAGACTTGACAGCTTTACGGTTCCTTCATTTCTTCGTGAGTTCTCCCACTTTGCATGCTTTTCTCCTCACTTCTTCCATCCAATACTTGCCTTATGAACCTAAAATCACTCAACAAACACATCAAGGTATCGAATGGCATTAAAGTGAATTGAATTTAGCTATTTTAAGGCCTAAAAAATATGTTTTCACATTTAAGCACAAATCAAGGGAGAATTACAAAACCATGCTATTTCATTGAATAAATGTGGAAAAAGGTGATAAAATCTCCTAAATTAAGCACAAGATAAACCACAAAATCGGGATTTATCAAATTTCTCCACACTTAAACCAAGCATGTCCTCATGCTAAGAATAAAGAAGGACAAGAAAAAGGGTATGAACACTTATTCAATGCAAAGAAACTATATAAACCTATCTACATGCATGCAACTAAATGCAATATGATTCTACCTACTTGGTTAAAAATAAATCAATCCCCAAGAACATATATGAACAAGTAGGGCTAAGATCATATGACGATTCATGAATCCTACCAATTCAAATATCAAAATGAAGTTCAAATAGACTTGCAAGAAGAAAGCTCATGAATGCCGGGAACAAGGAATTGAGCATCGAACCCTCACCGGAAGTGTATCCGCTCTAGTCGCTCAAGTGTATAAGGTCGATCACTAAATTCTCTTCTACTCATGCTTTCCAAGATTTGTTTTTCTTCTAACAATCAACAATTATTCAATACATGCATACATTCATCATGAGGACTTATTCATAGGTTGTAATGGGGCTAGGGTCAAGGTAGGATGCATATGGTCAAGTGAGCTTGAAATTTGAATCTTTGATTAACCTAAGTTCTCACCAAACACATACAACAACCTATGCAATTCTAATACAAATCAGCTACCCATGATTCCCACTTTTTCACATACTCATGCATTCTCTTTAATTAACATTCCATATGCATTGATTTTTATTGAACTTTATTTTGGGGCATTTTTGTCCCCTTTTTATTTTTTTTTTTCTTTTTCTATATTTTTTTTCTTTTATATATATATATGTTCTTTTTCTTTTTCTTTATCATCATTTTTTTTCTAAAGTATATATAAATGTATCAATACATATGATTTTACATATAGTGCATGAATATGTACCCAATTTCCAATATTTTTAACAAAAATAAAAATTACACTTTTACCTCAACCAATGTCCCAAGTTTCCCATTCCTAAATGATACACACCTTCACTAGCCTAAACTAATCAAAGATCCAAATTAAGGACATTTATTGTTTTTCGCTTATGGGTAGTGATGTGCTAACATTAAGAACAAAATGGATTAAATAGGCTCAAAATTGGCTAACAATAGTTGATGAAAGGAAGGCTATTTGGGTAAGTGAGCTAAATGAAATGATGGCCTCAATCATATAAATGCATGTATACATGGAATAATGGACATAAAAAATCAAACAAATCAAAGATTACAATCATAGAAAGAGAATAATACATACAAGAATAGAAATAAGTGGTTATAAGATGTAACCACACAATTAGGCTCAAAACTTACATGCTTGTGTTCTTAGCTCAAAAATCATGTTCCAAAATAAATTCTTCCAACAAGTTCAACAAGAAAAAAAAAATTTTCAAATTGGTAGGGTGCCCTAAAAATAATTTTTTTTTTGGAAAAGAAATCATCACCCTAACCAAGTAGTCCTAACATAAAAGAAATGGTGAAATATGTACAAATTCTAACTAACATGCAACCTATCATGCAATGCAACAACTAATCTAACAAAGACAAAAATTAAAAATTGGTATTGAAAAAGGAAGTTGTTACCCATGAAGGTCGGTCGGACGATCTCTCCACACTTAGAAATTTGCACCGTCCTCGGTGCATGCAAAAAATAACAAGGTGGACGGATTGCTACAATTGATGAGCTCTTTCAAAAGGTTGTGCGAGTGAACTTGTTTGTTGCCCCATTTAGAAGCCTTTCCAATCCTTTCCTTCTTGGTGGCTAACCTAAAAAGAAAGATAAAGAAGGATAATTAAGCCTACATCAAAGATATCAAAGCAAGTAGAACATAGGCGGGGGCTAATGCCAAATAAGAATAAGGTTCTCACTACATGTTAGCTACGCACGTAACTGAGAAAACAATATAGGCAAAGGGCATATCAATTATTACTTGATGCAAGAGCACAGTTAAAGCATGAAGAGCATATGGAGCATCAAGTTCAAATAGGAAGAAGTGGGTCATAAAAGACAATATGAGGTCATATCAATGCACAAAGACACAAGAGTCATACAAGATGAAGTATTGATTTTAGAAGTTTTATCACCCAATAATATCAACAAGTCAAAAGGTACCAAAATCATGCGAGAAATTCTCAACAATTGAGTAAGAAAATTCAACACCATTATTAAAATAAGAAACTCGAAAAAAAAAACAAAATAAAAACAGGCTATAAATTAAAACTATTAAGTTATTTTGTGAACTTCAGTTTAGTCTAATAACAAAATCAAACTTTTAAATTAGTCTGAATTTAAAATTATTTTATATTAAATAAGGCCAAATATAGATTAGGTTGCAGATTCTTAACACGCCATATGACCTATTTTCACTCCAATTTATAGGTTGATCAGTGTTAGGGGAGATTAGCAAGTTTTGTGATTTGTAATAATTAATTAATTATCATTAATATTTTTAATATTATAAAATTTTATTTAATAATATGAGATTATTCATTTTTTTTTATTAATTGAATGTTGATCAAATTTTAATAAAAATATTGTCCTTTTAGATATATTTTTTTTTTTTTCGTTTAGGTTTCCAATGATTTAACGTAATCTGCTGTAGGCCAAGATGGTATAAGCTTTGGTAGTTTTCACACCTAATTCGCGACTCGCTGTGAGACTTTGCGTGATAATTCCTAAAATCCTGCACACTATAGCAGATTATATTATATAAATTAGAATTCAAATTTAAACAGTTTAAAAATATTATATTTGGATAATTCTCATCTCTATTTGATTTAAACATGTGAATTGCCGTGTAATTTTGGATGCATCGTCATGTATCAATGAATGAATATGGAACGAGGCAGCGGTGAATAGTGAATACTGAATACTGAACAGGGGTAAATAAATAATCAAACAAAAACAAAAAAACAAACAATAAGGTAGGTTAGGTCCACATCCTTGAACGAATAGAAGCTTCGTACGATTCCCACTTAAATACCACAAGTTTCCATGGGGAAGCTTCTCTTCAACATTCAAAGTTAGCTCCGTTTGTTACATGATTGGTCAAAGTTACAAGCTGACATCTACTGTAATTAATACGCTTCGTCAAAGAAAAAGAAAAAGAAAAAAAAGAATTAAAGTAGCTTTTGGAAAAAGGCTTTTATTACTACGAAAATGCCTTACACTATGGATAACTTTATATTTACTAAATTATGAAAAGTGCAACTTTTATTATGGATTTTTCAAAATATCTTTGTAATATTCAAAAGCTTTTTGATAGTTAATATATCTATCCTTCTTTACTTCTTATCAAACTAGCTAATGGTATAACCAAACAAATTGCCATATGTCAAGAGCCTAGAAAAATTTATACTATTGTTTGATTATTTATATTATCATCATATTTGAATTTTA
>NC_029789.2:16319662-16322000 GCF_000816755.2 Arachis ipaensis | reverse complement strand
ATATACATCACAACCATTTTACAAAATAAAACAATTACTACAAGAAAAGAGAGCTATTTTAACATGATTTTTTTTAACAGTCATAATTAAGTGTAAAAATTAATATATATTTTTGACAAATATCACAAATGTCAAATTCTCTATGTTTTTTGATGAACAATTTGATTGTAGAAAATTACTCCTCAATTTTGACACTCATTTGTTTTCAACTTACTCTATTATTCATTTTCTTCGTTGAGCTCCATCAATTTTGGCATCACACTGCTCTCAGTTTAGGATTATTCTACTCATTCTTCATTTTCAAAATCTCAGTTTATTCTTCAGTTTCAAGATCTCGTCTCATTCTTTGTTAAAAAATTTTTATGGTCAATAAGTGTCAAAATAAATAGTATTTTTTACGGTTAATAAGTATCACAAAAAATATATTCTCAAATTTTTCTAACAAATTATTTTTGACGGCCAATATTTATCAAAATAAGATTTAAACTTTTTTTTACAATTACTTATATGTTAAAAATACTATTTTTGACAAAATTTTTATTAACATATTTTCATAATTAAAATAGTGTCAAAATTTATTTTTTTGACAAATTTTAATTTTTTTGACACATAATAATCCTAAAATATAGTCTATATTGTTGTAGTGAATTCCGCTGACTAATTTTACAAATGAAATTGAGTGTCTTATTATTCAACTAGCTTTTTTAATTTGGTAAAAGAAAAAAGTTGACTTCAATTGTGTGATTTTTTGACAAATTATTGTTTTTAGATAAAAGTAAAAATAAAAAATTACATTTATATAAACTTTTTAAGAATAACCATCTATTCTGAATAGTTACTTAACCATTTGAAGCTATTCCATCCAGTGTCACCAAATGAAATGGCAAAGCATACATGGTGTAAGAAGAAAGTGTAGGGAGCTTTCCAAAGTTTTCAACTAAATATATATGTAAATTCAATTAATTAATGGCATGCATCCTTTTACTTTGGTATATATATAGAGGGTAAAAATTATTCAAAATTACTATTTGTAAATTAAAATTAGTTTTTATATATTTATATATAAATATATAATATTTAATTTATTTTTAATATATATTTGATATTTTATTATATTTATTATTAATTTAGTGGTTGATTTTTTTTTTTTTCCATCTAACGTGTACCTTTCATGATCCATTAGTCAAATTGCCTAATCCCTAGTCTTCTAGAATCAATGATGATTTTATATAAAAGGCCGTTAATTAATAGGAAAATGAAGGTGATCGAGAAAGCGACGTGCATTCTAGAATGCCGATCCATTATAATTCGTATCGGTTCCGCTACGTTACCAACAGCATATCTGCCAACTTCTGCCAACTCTTATTTATAATTGTGTTTCATAGAAGTGTGTTCGTGGATGTGTCTAATAAAAATGTGTTTTTTATAGCTGTGTTTAATAAAAGTGTCTTTATAGATATATATTTTGGATGTGTCTCTTTATATATGTATTTAAAATATATTAATTATTAGACACATCCATGAACACACTTCCATAAAACACAATTATAAATAAGAGTCGGCAGAAGTTGGCAGATAATATGTTGGTACCCTATACTTTTCCAATTCGTATTATTAAAACAAGTTTCTAGATATGTTGCATAATAGCTAAGATAAGGCAATAAAATATTCAACCTAAATCCATCTTTTTATCTATATCGTTACCGCAACTTAATTATAAAAGAATAGTCACATTAATTATAAAACAAGTTCTATTTAAAATACTTTGCTTCCTTACTTTATTGGAGCACAGAAAAAGAAATATCTACTAGTCAAACTCATTGTATATTCTCTTTTTATGAAGTGAGATAGATTGCTTTGCATTTGTACCAGCCCTTCCTATACTATATGATGCATTCACCAAGCGGTCATCATTATTTTTTTATTTTTATAATTAAGTTGACGACGTTGTATGGCGTTTATATCCTCTGCTGTCCGGGACACAAGAAGTTATTTAATTTCCTTCTTGAAGATTTGAGAGGGTAATCTTGGGATCTCTCTAGATATTGTGATTATTGTCAACGATTTGCCTTGTAAGAGATATTTAATATTTTCAACCATGGCCCTTCTCTAAATTAAAGCGGAAAGATTAATAAAAACTTGAAATATGTACATAAGCAGAAAATATCACTGTCGAATATAATATTAAACAGACAAGAGAGGATGACACTGTTAGTTGTTAATAAATAAATTATTACAACTATACATATATCCCAAAGTAATAAGATATCAAAGAGAGTAGGATTTGAGAGGAAAAAATCAAGGGTATTATTTTATAAATTAATGAATTTAATTTCGA
>NC_029789.2:16316843-16319422 GCF_000816755.2 Arachis ipaensis | reverse complement strand
TGAAAGTTATAATATAAAAAAAATTATATTCGAAGTACCTTTGAACATTAGGGGATCGGGGGAAAAAAAATTTATTATATATATTTGAAGCTACGTGTTAGTTAGTTTGACTGAAGAATAATGGCCAAAGCTATATAATAAGTGGCATGTGTTTTGTTTTGTTTCGCAGCAGTTTGAAAAGAAAGAGAATTATATTTGCTCTGTTGTGGGCTCTCATAAAATATAATGGAGGAGCGCCGTTCCCAGAAGAATAAGGCAAAGCTCTCTACAACTGCAAGTACTAACTCTGAAGGTTTGTTTAATTTTCATCGCTCTCTTCTCATCTCATTCCACACACACACATACACACATACACTTCTTTTTGTTAATTTATATGTTAATGGATGCAGAAGTGAGTAGTAATGAGTGGGAATTTATAGAAATGAGCGAGCAAGAGGAGGATCTTATTCGCAGGATGTATGGCCTTGTTGGCGATAGGTATATGCATCTTTCTTCATTTTTATTTTTTTATTTTTTAATAATCTTCCTTCTTTTTAGTTAGTGATAATATTTTTTATTATAATATATAATATGTATGTACCTGCATGCAATATAATGGAACGGGAGTTGGGTTTGTTAGTTGTAGTTTAATAACTCATCATGATACCTCTTTAGAATTATACATATATAGATGTGATTAATTTATGGAACTTATTATTGAATTAATTAAGTAGCTAATAGCTTAGTACTTAGTAGTTAGTACGTTGTTACGATGACAAACAGGTGGGATTTGATAGCCGGGCGCATTCCAGGTCGTAAAGCAGAAGAAATTGAGAGATTCTGGATTATGAGACATGGCGATGCTTTTTCTCTTAGAAGAACAAATAATCAACAACAACAACAACGTAAACCCAATAACTCGTGATTTTCTCCCCGTATATAAATTTTGTATTTGTTACGTTCGTTTATTGTATTCCTTCTCGTGCGTTATTAGTTGAACACTTGCCTCAATTCGTCATATATATACATATGTGCCACGCAGAAACTATGGAATGAGTTAGTTAATTAACGTTGCATTAGTTTACTTTCATTCTTAATTATTTGCCAACTGCCAAGTTCATCTAATTTGTTATTTTATATAGAAAAAGTATAGAGTATTAATATACTATCTGCTAACTTATTGTTAATAATAATTAATTATTATATTTTAAACATATGTATAAGGAGACACATCCATCTAGGAAATACATATGTAAAGACATTTTCATTAAACACAATCATAAAAAAGACATTTTGATTAAACACATCCACAAAAACACTTTCATTAAACACAGTCGTAAACAAGAGTTGGCAGAAGTTGACAGAAATGTTATTGGTAACGTACCGAATTTGATTTATATATAGTATTTATATCCTCACAATAAATTAAATGGTGACTACGACTGTTTATATGCATGTTAGCCTTCATTATTTCCCATATTTTGCTGCCGGTAACCGGGTCATGGTCCACCTGCTCCCTCTCGAGTTGCCATCCATATTTTAGGAGTGTATGAGATTATCTATACTCGCTAAACAAGTAAACATGCATCAGCTTTGTTCTCTAGTTACTATAGATCAGATAGATGTTTAAAGTAACTGTTAATTTGTGTTGCTTGCCCAAATTTGTTTGTATTCCTTGGCGTAGTTATGACGCTTGGACAATCTGTTTAAATGTTTTAGGGGTTGTCACACATGCACAAACAAGTTTCCTATATTTTCTTAATAAAAATAATAAATACTACTCGTGCAAGATACATTTTAATTTGTATATAACCAAAATGCATTCCTATCCAAAATTCCACAGAAAATGCCAGCAAGCAATATTTTCAGTGTAAAAAAAAGTTGGTTAGCTCATATGTAATGCCAGCAAGCAATACTTAGTTTTAATTTAATTTTATTTTAGATTTTATAAAATGTTATATCAATATTTGTAAATTATATGTTATAAATAGTGATTTGAGATTAAATATTAAATTTGTCACTCTAAAATATGATTTCAATTTAATTTAAATTTTATATAAAATGACAAAATTTAATTAATTTTTTAACAACGTAAAACTATCTCTCTAAATTGAGCTATATCCATCAAGTTAAAAGTAAAAGATATTATTTTTGAAAAAAAGAAGCCAGAACAATGAATCAATGCTATATAGCGCATAAACGTGAATAAGTTGAAAACGGGTTCTAAAAAATTCATACAGGTGGAAGCAAATTTGTAGGGATATTCATGGATCGGATTATATCCCCAGATTTGCGGTAAATATCCGATTTGAAAATTGTGAATACAATCCGATCTGCATATTAATCAGATCACGGATATTTGCTCTACATCCGCATATTCGATCTGTGCATCCGCAGATCCGCACAATAATAATTAAAAATAAATAAATATATATTTTTTAATATTATATTTACTTGTTTGTGTGTTTTAGTGTAATATAATTTTTTACTACTTATAACTTTATTATTATTATTATTATTATTATTATTATTATTATTATTATTTTGTTTAATTTTATCTATCTAATGGATCAATAATTCATATTATAAAAAATTACAAC
>NC_029789.2:16311397-16315585 GCF_000816755.2 Arachis ipaensis | reverse complement strand
AATACGCATGAAGGATAAAATTGATAGAAAAAAAATAAATTCTCTTAATTAACGATCCAACGCTAATATGTGAACATAAAACCTAAAATTTTTTACTTAAGATAAAAGTGAGCGATAATACTTTGAAAAAAAATGGCCAAACAAAAATTAAAGCATTCAAAAAATTTGTAGATATTTTATATATTTCAAACCCTAAACTAAACATATTCTAAATATTTAATATTAGTTATTTTTTCGTTAATTTTTTTTCTCAGGCCAGTGAAATCATGTCTTTGTTCTCTTTTGTGGAGCAGATGACATAATTCTTGTACACAAAGTAGGAATAGATAGGAAAAAAGGAGACCCCTTGATGGTTTAAACAAACCATGTGAAAAACCTTCCACAGTAATAGAATAGAATATCGTAGTGATACATTCCTTCATTCAACCAATCCACTTTTGACAAAAACCTAATTACTGTAGCACATCCCAAACAAAACTCCACTCAACCCGATCATAAACTTTACTCATGTCAAGCTTCAGGGTTAGGTCATAGTAACCACCATACCTTTTTATTCTTCAGAAAGTGCATGAATTCGTGGACAATCAGTACATTATCACTAATTAAATTTCTTTTAATAAACAGACTCTGATTTTCGCTTATGATGTTGTCCATTAAAAATTGCATTTTGTGCACCAGGATCTTTGAAATGTTTTATAAAAGACAGAACTCAAGCTAATAGGTCGGATTTGATTCATTGTCTATGCACTTTGAACCTTTGGAATTAGGTATATTTGTGTGTGATTTAGGGATTTCATCATTTTACCACCTGAGAAAAAATTTAGGACAACTTGAATTACTTCTTTTTTTATGGTGTTCCAGTAGAATTGGTAGAGCTTTGTTGTGAAACCATCCTCCTCCGAGGCAGAGAAGGGGTTGATGGAAAAGACAGCTCTTTTAATTTCCTTTTTATCCACTGGTCTGGTCAGCCTATTATTCATCTGATTATCTACCTTTTTCTTCAGTCCTTCTAAATCATCTCTTGGGTCTTTTGGGCAGAAAATAATTAACAATTGAGTAAAAAGGTTTTGAGCTACCTCAGAAATACCTTTTGGATCTGATCTGGATTGTCCTTGTTCATCTCTCAACTGTGTCAAACTATTATGCTTATTCCTCGACTAAAATTTAGAGTAAAAAAATTGTGTTTTGATCTCCTCATTTCAGCTATTTCACCCTTGATTTTCTTTCCAGTACCTTTCTTTCTTCTCATAAGCATCATGCAATTCGTCTTCTAACAAGAGAATTAGGCGTTTATCAGCTTCTTAGCCTTTTTCTTTTTCTTCCTCAATTTTCTGCTTTGTGATCTAAATAGTCCTAGCTGAATTACTCAGTTTAGAAGTTTGCCATTCAACAAGCTTATGCCGACAGTGCTTAAGCTTGGTGAAAAGGATAAATATTGCTAAACCGGAGCATGAGATTTGCCAGGCATCTTGAACAATCTTTGAGACTTCTTTACTCTCACATCATCTTTTTTGGAATCTAAACCTCCGCTTTGCTTTCCTATATTGCTGATCTGAGTCAATTAATCGGTTTATGATATGATCCCGAGTCTTCTAAATGCAACAGTTTGGCTCTCGGATACTTCACATACTAATCATTTGAAACAAAGCATCTATCTAGCCTCTCTCTTATGAGATTCTCACCGTACTGTCTGTTGCACTAGGTGTATTTACTTCCCTTAAAGTCAATGTCTCTCAGTCTTCCTTCATTCATAAAACATTAAACCCTTCTAGTGAGCTTGTAGTCTTCGATCTGCCTCTTTCCTTCTCATGTCGAGTTAAAATCGCATTGAAATTTTCTATTATCAATTTCATTCCATCAATCCAATTCAGCAGCTCAAGAATCTTAGTGTATTAGTTGTTTCTGTGATGTTCTTCACTATGCAAGTGGATAGATATAACAGACCAGGTTTTATTATTAATAGGGTTTAATTTATCCAATTAAAGTAGATGAAGAAACTCTTTGATTCTAGCACCTTAATCTGAGTCCCAATTTGCCATGCTAATGCCAATCCTCTAGCAAATCCCTATGGTTTCACACAATACCAATCCCCAGAATCCATCTTCTCACACTAAATCTTCACGTACGAAGAGTTGTTTTTATTTCATATAAAAACAAGACTTCGGAATAATGAAATCTCTTGATCTCTTGGATGTTGTGAACTGCTAAAGTCTTTTTCAAATTCCGCCAGTTCTACATCATCATCTTCATGGGCGTTGGGGTACTCTTTTGGGTAGGCACCCTCCCCCGTTTCAATGATCTCCATACCTTTAACTTCCACTCCCGTACACCACAATTCGTCCTCTACTTCATAATTTTTTCTTTTAAATCCTGCCCTGTTTTGTAATCTGGACAACTTGTCTTGTTAGGTGTTTGAGTTTGGGTCTTTTATTGCTAGGTAGCTTTTTGTATGTTTGAGTAATCTGAATCTGGTTGTTGTTGTTTATATTTTGTTTATTCTCCGAAACACTCCCTATGTTGACAACAGAAAATAATTCAGGGGTTGTTTTTCTTTGTCCACTAGTAGCCAGATTTTCATCTATTACTATCTTCTTCGCTTAGTAGCTCCTTTCTTCTACCTTTTTATTTTAAAAAATAAGTCACATAATTTGAGCATATATACGAAATTGTAAAATAAAATAAATAAAGTTAATAACTAAAAGAAAAATAAAAAATAAAAAATAAAAAAAGTGTTTAAAAATTCTATAATTATTAATTTTATAATAGTAATCACTCTTTTATTTAATAATAATAAAAAAAAATCTTCGGCCCGGCGGACCGGCCCGTCCCGCCCCGCCAAAACCCGCCAATTTGGCGGTGCGGGTTTGGCGAATTTTTTTAATTTAGCAGACTCCAAATCCTAGCCTGACCCGCCTTTTTTAGCGGGTTTAGCAGATCGGCCCGACGGACTCGACCCGTTTTGCCACCCCTAACACCAACCTTTATTATTCCCTTTTGAACTTCTTTATTCTTCTCCCATGATTCTTTCATGGAAAGGGATTCCATATTCCTCCGCAAATTAACAGGAGTAGGTTTCTTTGATCTATCTTTAGACATGTTAGGATTTGAGAGATTGGTGGTGTTGTTACTCTCCTTTATAGGATTAATTCTATTGTCCGGTTGGTCCGATTTTAGTCAGTCACTCCATTCTTTCTCTCTGCTGTCTTCACTAGTTGAATTATCCAGCCAATTATTACAACTCCTTGCCTCGTGCCCCAAATGTCCGCAACAGGAACAAAAGCATCCTATGCGTTCATATTTTAATTGGATCTCCATAATTTTCTTATTAGGACCTACTATGGTGACTATTTTCTTCAATTTCTGTGTTACATCTAAGTTAACTTTTACTTTCATCACCCTTGCCTCCTTCCCCCTCATGAAAAAATTTTCAACATCTAGGACCTCTCTCACTATATCTCCAATTTTTTGTCCCAGTTCACATGTTTTACAATATTCTGGCAGTCTCCACAATTGAATCCATATCGGAACATAAGAGAATTCTTCTATGTCAATCTCCATCTCCTTATTCCATCTTTTAATATTCAAGATATAGTTTTTGAGGAGCCATGGGATATCCTTTTCTACCCGGATTAGATCTTGTTTTTCAAAGAAGAACTGGAATGTATTACCTCCATGATCAATGACTCTAAAACCCTCCGGTTGTCTCCATATAGCATACATTGCTAGTTTCATCGTACCAACTATGAATGCTTTGTCTGCGAGGATCCTTTCAATCACACTTTTTCTATATGCTTCCAAACCTCCTTTAATGTCAGCATCATCAAAGAAGATTACCCTTTTTGCTTTAAGCCTTTTACGATCATCCTCATTAGCCAAGTTTGTCTCCCTTCCTTCCATATTCTCTAACCCAATCTCAATCAGTCTCTTGATCAGCTCTGAGTTTTTTGTGAAAATTAGGATTGCTTCCTCGATAGAACTCTAAAGAGCGCCCAAACTCTAGCAGAGCATCTTAAATTCTATTAGGCCACTGTTTCATTTATTTTTAGATGTTTATTTTTTCTGTTAATTTAAGTGATGGAATACAACAATCAGATAAAATATGATTACCAGTACTAAATTTAGAAAATAAATTATCAAATTATTTTTTCTCCAATATCTCATAAAATTTGTGAAATTAAAAAAAAAAAA
>NC_029789.2:16299371-16309843 GCF_000816755.2 Arachis ipaensis | reverse complement strand
GTTTTCAAATTTCAAATATTTTTTATTTTGCAAATGAAATACCTCAGTGTGCAATCTTTTTAATTGATACGAGTGTTTAAGATAAAGAAAGGTTCGTGTGTTACAGATTATTTATCTGGATGTGAACACAATGTTCAAAACCATATCTTGTAAATAATATGTATAAATATATAATAACTCGTTTTCAAATATTTTTTATTTTGCAAATGAAATACCTCAGTGTGCAATCTTTTTAATTGATACGAGTGTTTAAGATAAAGAAAGGTTCGTGTGTTACAGATTATTTATCTGGATGTGAACACAATGTTCAAATTTCCAAACCATATCTTGTTGCAATAATGAGCAACAAGGGCCAATCAAATGAATCAATCATTCGTCAACAAATTATCTAGATAGTTGGACTAGACTTGGTCAGCATTCTATTACTAATACTAACTGACCAAATAACATTCTTTGCTTAAAAAGTTGCTCTCTCAGTCAAACTTTGACTTATTGCCAATTGGCCATTGGGGCTACCCTTTAAATACAAAGGGCCTTCATTTCCACCCCTCACTAGTCACTTACTCCCTCCATTTCACTTCTCAGTCCAAACAAAGCAATCACCAAATGGAGTGTGAAGGGAGTTGGGAGAAGAGCGAATTGAAAAGTGAGCTTGTTCAAGGGATGGAGGTAGCAAGAAAGCTTAAGGCAGAGTTAGAGTTAGAATCTAGTGCTGACAATAGGGACTTGCTGGTGGACAAAATATTATCTTCTTATGACAAAGCTCTATTGATCCTAAGATGGAGTGGATCAGTTTCCAAGCCCCACACATTGCATCAATCAACTAAAACCTCCCCACCACACTCCCCTCTACCCCACAATCATCAACAGGAACTTAAACACTCTTCACAGAAAAGGTTAGTTTACTTGGAAGAATACTAGACACAAATCATTATTGTTATTGGTAACCATATAATAAATGGATGAATGACTAACGGTACAATCAATTTGTTTGTGAAAATTGGTTGCAGAAAAATGATTTCTAAATGGGTGAATCAGGTTAAGGTGAATTCTGAGAATGGCTTTGAAGGATCCCATGAAGATGGGTACAGCTGGAGAAAATATGGACAGAAAGACATCCTTGGTTCCAAATATCCAAGGTGCAAATGCAGAACCCTTTTTTCCCAATCATGCTCCATAAGATAATCACATGATTTCTCTTCTATCAAACTAACTGTAGGTTGTTAACATTTAATTTGCAGAAGTTACTATAGGTGCACCTTCCGCAACACTAAGGATTGCTGGGCAACCAAGCAAGTGCAGAGATCAGAGGATAATCCCAATATATTTGAAATAACTTATAAAGGAAGCCATACCTGTTCCAAGGGGAAGAAGAATGCTGCTATGTCAGCAAAGTCACCAGACATACAAGAACCACAAGAACACCATACAAACTTCCAAAACATGTTGTCAGTCACTGCGGCTAAGCCGGGAAACGAAGAAATGGCATGTTCTTTCACTTCCCCATCGACCTCCTCTGGATGCAGGACACAAGAAAACCAGAACTTGCTTCCTTCAATTCTAGAGAATAATCCCTTCTTGGGCAGTCTTTCACAAACACATTTGTTATTACCAAACACACCAGAATCAAACTATTTTCCATCTCCTTTCTGCGCAAATGAGCTTGATGGGATCTACAGCAATCGATGCTCGGAATTCGATGTTTCTGAGATCATTTCCGCCCATACATCAGCCACCAATCCTCCAATTTTCGATTTTGATTTCTCGCTTGATCCACTGGAACTTGGCCAAAATTTCCGTTTCAATGCCTCCAGATTTTCTCACTAATAGATCTAAAGATTAAAAATCACATACTATGTTTAGAAATTTAAGATGAGGATTTTTTTAAGAAAGCATTGGTTATCTGTTAACCATAGCATGTATTATTAATCAGGAGGGCTTCAGACAGTAGAACAATGAACCAGCAATAATAGCAATACTAATTGTTGAAAAGTCAGTAAGGTTTGTACAATCATGATCCATCTTCCATCATAGCTTTCGTGTAACACAGGAATCTTGTCCACCAAATCTACAACAGATGCACTTCATCCTATTCAATATTCAACAAATAATACTTAAAAAAATCCACTCGTCTCAATACTTACAAGTTACTGAAGAGGTTTAGATATCAGGGATCGGTATAAAGCTGATTTAAAAATTGACCTAAAAACCAACTTTTTAAGTTAAAATATATGATATTATTCTCAACATAAAGACGGCTGGCTATTACAGGAGGCTATTTGCTAAGCAGTGGGTTCCATCACAGCTTGCTGATGCCAAACGCCGTGGAGGTTAGATTGCCATAATCTGACCATTCCATCGTGACCTGTAGTAGCCAACGTCATTCCGCTCATATCCCATTCCATCTGCCACACCTGAAAAAAAAATTACCAAAACACAATCAGTGAACAATGCCTTCAATATAATCCACCAAAGACTAAGCTCAAACAGTCATATGATGTTGGAAAGATAAAGTAAAAGTAGATTTGAACATAGAAAAAACAGAGTCAATTCTATAATCATATTACCATGCCTTCATGTCCTGGCAATAGTGCAACTCTTTCCACTGGAAGTGTCCCATTATGATCAGGGTTTAATCCAAGGTGCCATATTGAAAGTCCCTTTTGAGTTGCAACAGCAATAGTTTCATATGGCCTATAGTACAAGAAACAATAATATTCAAGATAGCTACAACATGATATAAGTTTTGAAAATTTCCCACATTAGTTGACCAACAATGAATCAGGCTTTCATAGCAACCCAGTATTTTGATGCCTATGCTACATGCTGTAAATCTCTTAATCATGTAAATATAACGTGTACCTGCCAATATTTGGTGCCCATGCTGCAGCATAAACCCGATCACCCTTTTCCTCTGGCAGTGCCAATTCTGCCACTGGCAACCATCTCTGGTGAGCCTGATCAAATTCCCAAACCTGTTGACAAAAATATTAACTATAATAATCCCAGGCAAAGAAAGATGTTAAGTTACTTATATCTTTCCCCTTGTCATAGATTGTAAAATTTGCGAGGCTAATAGTCAATTCAGAAAGAAACATTATAAAGCAATAACCATGCTAAGGAAAATTAAGATAATGCATCTGAAAGCAAAATGAAATAAAGGAAAAAGTGTGGACTTGTGTTACCTTAGAAGAATTAAGCTCGGATGTATTGGAATTAAAACCTATAAGGAAGCTGGATTCTTGGCTTCCACCTTTTTGCGGGTTCCAAGATATGGAGGCAGAGAAGCACAAAGCCTTTCCAAATGCAGACACTGACTCGATGACATTCTGGAATTCAGCCTACAGAGAAATAATAAAAGAATGATAAGTTAGTATCAAGTAATAAAAACATCAAGTGTCGTATTTAATGACTCGAGATTATGGTATAAACTGGATGATGGGTTAAGAACCATCTTCACCTGAAGCTGCCAATTTCTCAGTTCCAATGGATCCAATAGCTCATAAACTCTCACATGACCATCTGAGCATGCAACAACCTGCACGGTTCACAAAATTGCAAATGAATTAGCATAAGATCATCATTAGTATATTAGTTTTTATACATTATTGAAGGATTTCATTTCAAAAGCATGCAAACAGAGACCAATCAAGGCAACAAAGAAAATGTAAGAGTTGAGATAGGCTCAGAAAAAAATATATATATATGGTTCCAAAATAAATAATAAGGAAATCATGAATAACTACAAAAGTAACCATTTTCAAACTATTCAAAGAGGTCCCAAATTGAACATCAAGGACTTTGCTTGAACTACTCCCGAAGCTTTTGCAAAATTTCCATTGAGTAGGTTGTGAATCTACATTAACGACAAAGAAAACAACATATTATATATAAAAAAGTAAAATGCTTGAGGTTATGAGCATTGAAAATTTCCAACTTTAGGAAGAAAGGAAATGAACGACACCTTGAGCAACTTCTTCCCACAACGATACAACTCCATCAGCAGAAACAGAAGCAACCGCATCACCATATTCAGGAGGAACCCAAACAACCTTCACGACATTTCCTTCGTGAGCCTACGCATTTTGATGAGAGATATTAAAATTAGAAAGAAAGAAAGAAAAAAAGAAAGGAGTGAAAAGGGGGAAGGAAGAGGGAGGAACCCTGAATTTGAAAGAGGAGCGAAGAGAGGAAGAAGAAGCGGAGTCACAGAAATCGAAGATGGAAACGGTGCCATCGGCGGAGCCAGCAGCGAGTCGAGCGCCACAGTAGTTCCAACAAGAGCAAGTTGTGCCATTGTCGAGGATCAACAGCTCCTTCGCCATAAAACTCTAACTCTCACACCACACTTTGCCAAGCCCTACCCTCTTTTAATCACTAATTCGTAGGAACCCGTCACTGCCAAATAATAACTGCCATTAAACAAATTTTCACTCCCTTGTAAATTTTTTAGTTTTCACGGACTGTAGTTTTGCATAAGTTTGTTCTTTTAATGTTTAGGACTAGGTCTTTAAAAATTCTTGGTGGTAATCAACTTGGTCTACAACTGAGTTATTGGATCACTAGTTCAATAAGTAGATTATTACTTGAATCAGTTAATTTGGTCACAATTAAATATAAATATAAAATTATAAAAAATAAATTTAAAAAGTTAAAATAAAAGTTCAAAAGTATATCTTCACAAATATATTAATAACAATCAAGTATTAATTCTGAAACATAACTGTCACAAAAAAATCTTAAACATAATTAATGATACAAAAATAGATAATAAACTAATTACTAGTACAAAATAAATAAATTTAGTCCAATGAATGATCTTAAAGTCGACATCAATATCTTTATTAGACAAATTTAAAGCTTGACCAATACTATCTATGTAAGAATACTATCTATGTAAGAATCAAATCGAATCTTACAACAATAAATTCAACTATGATAATTAAAGGTTCTTAATGGTCTAGAGAAGGGGTTGAATCTATGGCTTTCTTTTAACTTGATTAATAAATCCTCGAATTAAAACTTGAAACTTAGCTTCTGTTTTGTCTGCGAGATAGATTATGCAGGAAACAATTTGGTTTTATCTCATGAATCGTGAAAAACAGAGTCAGAACAGGGAGAAAGAAGATGACACAGCCATATATCCTGGTTCAGTTGCCTTGTGCAATGCAACCTACATCCAGTCTCCACCACAACGTTGGTAAAATTTTTACTATCTTTTCAAGTATTACATACACTAATTCCCAAGGACTCAACAAAATCATATCAAGGACACATCTAGCTTCAACATAAACTAGACTTGGCTATGTAACTACCTAGACTCAACATACTAAGTGCTTACCCAACTTAGTAAGGGATACCTTTCAGGTACATGACTCAAAACAGAAATATATCCAAAAGAAATCTGAAATCAATCTTGGATTTTCTCTCCAAGTATCTCTCTAGCCTTTTCTCTCAATGGCCTTTTTTTAATGCCTCACTTTCCTTCCTTTTATCACTGAATAAAAACAAAGAAAGATACAACATTGAAACAGAATATTAAATATTAAACCATAAAGGAGATGATGATTCACACCCTTGACTCTATATACTGAACCCAACTTCTGAACTCTCAAACTTTGTTCTTCATCTTGGCGGAGTGCTCCCTTTAGTATAGGTGCAATGCTTCCAAGACTTCAAATTGTGTTTGTGAGGTTTCACTCTCTTCTTGTTTCGGGTTCTCTCTCCTTGTCTTCAAATGAAAAATATTTTTCTTTTTGTATCTTTCTTGAGCCACGGCTAGGGTTTCCTCTCCAAGGTCAACTTTTTGGTCCTTGAACCAGCTGTAATTCCCTTTATCTTTTTCTTCATTTAGACCACAAAATTAGGGATTTAAAATCTGACTTTGAGCTTAACCGAGGTGGTAGTTGCAGTAACAACTTGCTTGCTCATTGAGATTTCCAAATCCAAACCCCTAGATTTGTGCTTTGACTCCAAGAAACACTTTCAACCATTGATTCACAGCAGAGAAACTTAGCCACTACTTTCTTCATTTTTTTTCGAAATGGTGGTGCAAAGAGTAGGAGAAAATGTGAAGCAATTGACTTGCATGTTAAAAAAAAAACAAATTATATTTTTCTTCTCTAAACTTGCTTAGCTTTTCTCTGCTTAACTTGATTTGACATTAGCTTTCTTAATTATCTTTCCCTTTCTTCTACTTTGGTGTTTGAACAAAAAAGTAAAACTTCCTTTCTTTTCTGATCTTTACCTAATGTGAACTTAGCTGAAGTTTAGGGTTTCTTTCCATTTGACTTGATTGGCATTGGGCTTGGTTGATGATTCAATTTCCATTCAGCAGTCTTGGAATCACTTTGCTTTTGTATTTGGGCTACATGTCTTCGTATTGGGCTACACTAATGATTTTGACTTGGGCCTGCACACTAAATAACATCATCAAATCTACTTGAGTTATTAACCCAAATTCAAAATGTTTGTCATCATCATTTTTGTTATTTATTTACTAAACTCAACAATAATTTTCAGCAACAAAAAAATTAACTCTAAAGATAATTTACAGCAACAAAAAATTTAGCTAAGCTATTATTTCAATAAGACAACAAAAAATTTAACTCAGTGATGATTTTCATCAACTAAAAAATTAGCTCAGTGATATTTTCACTAACAAATTTAACTTACAGCAACAAATTCAACAAATCCTAATTCATTCATGATTTACAACAACATCTAGATCAACAACAAGGCAAATTAACTGATTAGTAATTCAACAATATCTTAAAATACAAGGAGAAGGTAAATCTGGAAAAGTCAGAATATGGGAAGCGATGATGCAGAAACTCACCAACAGTCTACGGTCCACGGCAACTCGGCGACGACGAGGACCCAAAACTAGAAGACGAAAAGTGACGGAAGGCGATGAAGCAAGCAACGATCCCAGATGATCCACAATCCATGGCGACGGCAAGGACCCAAAACCAAAAGACAACGAGCGATGACGACCCCACAGAAGGCAACAAAGCAAGTGACAACCCTACAAGTTGCTTCTGTCGCCGGCAACGAGGAGTTCAGGGAAGGCTGCGAGACGCTGAGATGCCAGCGATGAGACGAGACGAATAACGAGACACCGACAAATGTGACTGAGACAAGACTCGAGTGAGATTGAGAGAGACTCTGGTGGGCTAGTGGCAGTGAGAGCGAATAGAGAGTTTAAGTATGAGAATTGAGAGTGAGAGACACGTTTCTTGAGAGTCTGAGCGTGAGGTGAGTGAGAAGAGTTAGGATTTTGGTTGGGAGTACACACGCGCATTTCAGATTTTTTTTCGGGTCCAGGTTGTATAAATCGGTCAAGTCACTGATTCTTATCGAAATCCAACGGGTTGACCCAGGTCTTTCTGGGTCTGATGCAGGGACTATCCGACAAGTGGCTCGATTCAACCAGGTGAGCCGTGAGCCGGTTTTCGGTCGAACTGGGCGGGTTGAGTCGAGTTTGATAACAATGGATAAATAACCTTTATTAATACATAGATTACAGCTAAGACAATGAAATAATGTTCAAGTTTTATGATGTTTTATTTGCTATGTTAATTGATTGGAAAAGAGAATGAAGACGTCATAAATGACTATGAAGTTGTACTCGCGTTTTAATTTGGTACTCAAAGTTTTAATTTATTCAGTTTGGTCTCTCTAATTAACATGTATGACTTACATTAGACTCTAATAATGTTTTCGTTACAAAATCGTTAACGCGTATGTTAAGTATCAGAATTAATAGGGACAAAATAACACAATTAACACTACAAAAAATAGGATTTTGTCATGCTTTTAAAGCGTGCTGAAAAGTGCGAAAAAGCGTAGCGATAGCTTTTTGCCACGCTTTTTGAGCTATTGGCACGCTTCTGAAAGGGTCACATCCGCAAGCGTGCCGATTACTCTATTGCCACACTTTTGTCAATCTATTGGCACACTTTATATTTTGCCACACTTTTATCTATTGCCACACTTAAAATGTGGTCATATATAACCCTATAGCCATGCTTTTAAAGCATGCCAAAAGGTGGATATACAACTACACTTTTAAAATGTGCCCATTGGGTTGGCTTTGGCAACGCTTCAAAAGCATGTCAATAGAAAAACATATGGCTACGCTTTTTTAAACGTACCTAGATGTGAACCTATTGCCATGCTTTTAAAGCATGGCTATATCCTTATCAAATTAAAAAAAAAATCCTAGTATGTGCTTTTACATGTACTCTAATGCACTCCAAAAACAATAAAATACATTGACAAAAATCTGTGAATATCATTTTCAAAAAATTAATCAATAAAAATTAGTATTACATTAGTAGAATTCAAACCAAATTAGCCATATCAATCTCTTATAGCCAAAGTAGTTATAAGCTTGTAATATTAATAAATTCTTCAAACATCTCTCCTATAAAGTGGTAAAAGAATAAAAGTTGAATTATACATATTTTCCTTAATCATATTCCATCAATCTCATATATGTCACGTGAGAAACTACCATCATTTTATTTCAAGTCTGTGTCCACACTATTGGTGCACGGAATTACACTTCGCACAACTGAACCAGCAAGTGCACTGGGTCGCCCAAGTAGTACCTGAGTGAGTCAGGATCGATCCCACGAGGATTGTGATTTGAAGCAAGCTATGGTTATCTTGTAGATCTTAGTCAGGCGGATAGAAAAGTTGTTTGTTTGTTTAAAAAGCATAAAGGTAAAATAAAGATAACGTTACTTAGTTGATGGTAAATGCAATGATAAGAAGATGGTTAAGGCTTTGGAGATGCTTTATTCTTCTGGATCGATTCGATTTTACTGTCTCCTCCAACTGTGAATGATTTCTTCTATGGCAGGCTGTATGTGATCAACGCCTTTCTTAAGAGGTCGCCGATTCTCCTCCAGAGCTGAACACCAGAGTTAGTGCGCATCCAGTCTGATTGAGGGTGAAACTCATGTAGTCCATTCCCCTTAGTGATCCTACTCAAAACGCCACAGATAAGGTCAAATCTTCCAGATCAGATAATGCTGCGCCTTTGGTTCTAGCCTCTATCACAAAGACTCTAATCTTCCCATACCTTGGCTGAACTGGTGTCTCGAGAAGTCCCCAACGAAGTCGTGGATTAGCCGTCTAAGAAATGTATATCAAGCTAGTGGTTCATCATTGTCCGATGAAAGACTCACTCTGAACCCATGTAGAATGAGATAACCTTGTGCCGGTTCAATGCATTCATAAGGATGAAGACCGAAGATACATCTTAGAATAGAGAATCACACACGAATTGAAATAGAACAGTAATACTTTTATTAATCTATAAAACTCAGCAGAGCTCTTCCCTTCAACCTAGGAGGTTTAGAGACTCATACTAATAGAAAATGCAATGTGAAAACGTGTAAAGTGTCAAAAGTTTCCGTATATAGCAATGGTGAACTCTTGTCTATATATACTAATCTAATGACTAAGGATTACAAAAATATGATAGGTTTAGGCTTGTAGTGCGAAAATCCATTTTCGGGCCCACTTGGTGAGTGTTTGGGCTGAGCTTTAGTGTCTCCCACGTGCTAGGATGCTCCTTGGGCATTGAACGCTAGCTAGGGACACCTTTATGGGCGTTCGACACTGGCCACTCCTCTGTGGGCATTGGACGCCTGGACTGAGGTAGATGGCTGGCGTTGAACGCCAGTTTTGGGCCTTCAATTCTGAAGCAAAGTATGGACTATTATACATTGCTGGAAAGCCCTGGATGTTAGCTTTTCATAGCCATTGAGAATGCTCTATTTGAACTTCTGTAGCTCCAGAAAAGCTCTTTCAAGTACAAGGAGGTCAGATCCTGACAGCATATGCAGTGCTTTCTCTGCCTCTGAATCAGACTTTTGCTCCAACTCCTCAATTTCAGCCAGAAAATACCTGAAACTGCATAAAAACACACAAACTCATAGTAGAATCCAAAAATGTGAATTTTACACTAAAATCTATGAAAATATAATAAAACTTAAATAAAACATGCTAAAAACTATATGAAAATGATGGCAAAAAGCGTATAAAATATCTGCTCATCAACTATGCTTCATTAAATACTCAGCTATTACTTCCAGCTCATAGACAACAGCATAACACAGTGGTGTTTGTCCATCATTATCCTTATAAAAGTACAAAACACCACTATAATATAAGCAAAATTTCAAATTCAGCATTCGAAAAATAATTAAAAATGCATAGAACGGTCTTCTACTGCACATGCTAAACTGAGAGTTAGAGATAAGCAACTATTACAATAAGGAATAACGATTTAAGTTAACATTCAAGCAAACTTCCATCATGTTTCCATTCCAAAAAAACAGTGGCAATACCTCTAAAACTCTAAAGCATATAGATTAACTCAAATATCTTAAGTACTTAAATTGGAATGTTTTGAATTGCAATATATGAAATACCTTGGCATTAATATCAGCATTCCT
>NC_029789.2:16291399-16299365 GCF_000816755.2 Arachis ipaensis | reverse complement strand
TTAAGGTGGCCACAATTCACGGCCTAGTGTAATGGTGTCTGACCTTCACTGTCTGCAGCCACTCTTATTAATCAAATATTGAGAAAGGAAAAGCATAATAGAAAACTAAATGATTTGATATATTGTTGTAGCATAGAAAAATGATCCAAAAGATCTTTTATGACTATAGAAAACTGATGGTTAAATCACTGTGGATTTACCTTCAAGAGTAGAACTGGGGGTTTGTCTTCACCAGGCTGAGGATGCCACTCAAGAAGCACTTGCTTCTCGTTAACTACATCACGAATATACAGATAATATTCATTGTAGTTCTTGAATGAAAATCTTCTCTGGCTTCAAAGGCTTCCAACATGCTCTTACAGTTAGCAAGATGTGCAAGGATATTAAGTTCCAACTGAAACAAAAAAAGAAAGAGAAATGATAAACCACTATTTCACGGTTTATTTTGTATTGAATTGAGTGGATTTTATCAACTATTCTTACACTTATTCATATAAATTGTATGGTTTTATAAATCCTTCCAAATTTGTGCTATGATTGAAAACATGCTTCTTTGACCTTAAAATTGCTAATTTTTAATCTTCTCTTATTACCATTCGATGTCGTAATATGTGTGTTAAGTGTTTTCAGGTTTTATAGGGCAGGAATGGCTTAGAGGATGGAAAGGAAGCAAGCAAAAGTGGAAGGAACACAAGAAACTGAGGATTTGAGAAGCTGGAGCCAACGCGCACGCATGGACGACGCGTACACGTGACCGGTGCAGCAGGCAAGCGACGCGTACGCATGGATGATGCGTACGCGTGACCAGGAATTCGTTCAGCGACGCGTACGCGTGGCTGACGCGTACGCTTGATGAGCGTCACGTGCCTCAGTTACGAGAAAATGCTGTGGGCGATTTCTGGGCTGTTTTTGGCCCAGTTTCAAGCCTAAAAATGAAGATTAGAGGTTGCAGAGTGGGACGAATCAAAGGATCCATCATTCACTTTTCATTCATTCACATTTTTAGGTTTTAGATGTAGGTTTCTAAAGAGAGAGGCTCTCTCCTCTCTCTAGGTTTAGGGTTTCTTCTTCCAAATTCTCTTTCGGTTAGGTTTAGGTTTTAGTCTTATTTTAATTTAGTTTTCTCTTACTTTTATTTGTTCTAGCACTTTAGTTATCTACTTCTATCATTAATTCTTTTATTTTGCCAATTTAGTTTACAAATTCTTCTTGTTAGATTCAATTTTCTTTATTGTAATTTGAGGTATTTCATGTTTATTGCTTCTTTTTTCATTTGTTGTTATTGATTCCTTGTAATTGTTAGTCTTAGATTTTACATTCTCTTGTTACTTTTCTATACTTTTATTTTGTGCCTTCCAAGTGTTTAATAAAATGTTTGGTTGGATTTTAAAATAGATTTTTATGTTCTTGACTTGGATTGATTAATTAGAGACTCTTGAATTATCAAAATTCTTTTGTTGATTGGTGATTGAAAGTTGCTAGTTAGCTTGAGCCTCACTAAATCTAGTCTTCGACTAGAACTTGTGAACTTAAGTCGATTTTGCTCGCTTGACTTTCCTTCATTTGTTAGAGGATAACTAAGTTAAAACGATTCTCACTTACCATCACAATTGACGATGATAATGAGGATAGGACTTCTAATTCTCTTTCCTTGCTAAGAGCTTTATTAGTTATTAGTTTATTCTCTTGCCATTTTATTTTCTTGTTCCTTATTTCAAAACCCCAAAAAGAAGTACATCATAACCAATAATAAATATATTTTCCTGTAATTCCTTGAGAGACAACCCGAGGTTTGAATACTTCGGTTTATTTTTATTGGGGTTTGTACTTGTAACAACCTAATTAAACGTTGATTGAGGTTTAATTGTCAGTTTAGATCTATACTTGCAACGAAGTTATTTTGAGAAATTCTTTACCGACATTTTTCCTCCGTCAAGAAACCTACATCAGCTGAATGAATTTTCATCTTGTTTGTTGAATTATAATGGGAACATAAACTACTAACCTGACCATAATCAGCAACTATGAGAGAATTCCCAGGAGCAGCTATGAATGCTTGACGAATTTTGTAACAGTTCTTTTCCAGAGTGGGTTGATTATGATTACGAATTATATGTGAGTTGGATTAAACATGTTGCATTAAGAAAGCCAATGATCAAACTAGTCCATGAGATATCCATATTTGAATGTTGGTTCAAATATTCATAATGTATCTAACTAATTCGAAGCTCAAATTATTGTAATAAATTTGCTGAGAATGCAACAAAACTGAATAGGCGAATAGCTATGCTTTGTCCCAATAGGTGACATCGACTATATGAATCAAACGATGCTAAAACGACCTACCATATATAAAATATAAAATATTTAAAAAGAATCTTGTAAGTCTAGGGAGTTAAAAGAACCTGCAGACTCGGCCTTCTTGCTGATAAGCATCCTGCCTCTGTATTGATATTTATGGAACAATGAATACAGTAGTCCTTTTTGAATATATTTTGTCCCTTCCATAGAAGACAAATCAAGAAAATGCAGAGAAAGATATAAAAAATAAATAAAATTAAAAATTATTCTAAAAGAATTAAATATACATACATCTATGAAATGAGTATCATGTAAAAACATAAATCCATCACTAAAAACACGTAGAATAGAACAGGGAAAGCAGTAGCAGTTCAGCACCACATAGCAATAGTTGAGCACTACCACAGATACATCAGAATGGAACCAAATATCAAGAAGTTTAGAAAAAAAAAATCCTAAACCAAATATCCGAATAGAACAAAAAAAAGAAGTTTAGAAAAATCAGAAAAAATGAAGAACCAAGAAAATCAAAACAAAAAATCAAATTTAAAAACAAATAATCAGATCAAGAAAAAATTTGACCAAATAGTTGATGTAGAAAAAATCATGAATATGCTTAAAGTATGAAAAAATTAACCCGCTGATAGTTGATGTAGAAAAATTAGCAAAATAGAACAGACATAAATCTAAACAAATTCATTAAAATATTGCTGTAGCACAAATCCAGCAAGCAATAAAATTTTTGCTGCACTAATCATATTCATAATCTTCCTCATCTATTAGTTGGGGAGTTGGATCAAGTTTTACAACAACAAAAAAATACAATAAGAAATTTAAATACTGCAAAAGGAAGAAAAAACAAAACAAATAGAAGATTAATAACAAATTAAACACAACAAAACTAATTTAATAACAGAACTAGAACAAATATAAGATTAACAGAGAGATGAGAGGACTAGAAGATTTAAAAAACAAAGTACTTAAAAGGAGAATATCACAAACCCTGGAATCAGGAAGAATGACAGTGGCATTCACGAGACAGGGAGGACAGCAACATTCATAGGACAGGAGAGTAGGACGCATGTATTCACGGGACGGAGACGACACAATGAGGAGGACGCGCCTTGGACCGAGACTGCGAGACGTGCGAGTTTGCGATGGCATGTGCAAAGGGGATTCTGTGCGACGGCGTGAGGCCATGAGCGACGGCAGTTCTGGCGTGTGCGAGGGAGAGAAGAGAGTGACGGAAGAGAAAACTAAAAGGGAGATAAGAGAGTGAGAGAAGAGACTTAGGGACTTAGGGTTCCACTAAGGGGAGATGGTGATTTTAAGTTCAGGGTTTCTCTCTGTGTTCTGCGCTGTAGGATGAGGAATAAGGGTTTTGTTAAAAGTGGTAGAAAATTTAACTTTTTTAGTGAAAACTTTGTGGCACGTTTTTTAGGGGTGCCAAAAGAGTTAGAGAAAACCGGCACGCTTTAAAAATGTAACAATAACAAAAATATTTCGCCATGTTTCAAAAGCGTGCCTGTTTTCCTCTATGGCCACGCTTTGGAAGCATGGCAAAAAAAAGCGTAGCCAAATCACTTATCAGTTGCCACCCCTGATAAAAGCATTCTTGTTTCTCTATATAGCCACATTTTTGAAGCGTGGTAAAACAAAACGTGGCCAAATCACTAAACAGTCGTCACCCTCATAAAAGCGTGGCCATTGACCACTTTTGGCCACTCTATTAAAGCGTGAAAAAAAAAAAAGTGTGCCATCAGGCCTTTTTTCTTGTAGTGTAAAATTTGTGGGCGAGAAATAGATGAAACTGTATAATCAGAATAAATCAAGTTTAGTATGTGCTTGCTTGTAGTAATTGATTTTTCAAACTTCAATCTATGCTACTTGCTTGTCACACTACTCACATAAAGGTGGATTCACCATTTTAAGTCCTGAAAGGAGATTACATTCTGCAAGAATCTGTAGAGCATGTTCTGACATGTGGTCTAATTTGCAATGCCACAATATCGTTATGTCTTCTTGATTTATAGATGTTACCAATGCCTCTACTTCTTGAACTGTATCTTCAAAAAGCAAGTATACATTGGTTGTTAGGCATTTTGCCTTTATGATCACACGAGCACCTTCTTGTACCCTTGAGAATCCAATAGCCCAATGGATAACAACTTTTTCTCAGGCCATTCACATGTCTTACACCTTAAATTGTATGAATGGAGCTATCAAACACATTAATTTTGATGATACCAATTCCCACAATTTCTTAGGTATGATCATTTCCCATGAATACATATCTTTTTGAAACAGATTCATAAGTGCTAAACCACTCATGATATGGAGTCATGTGATATGTTGCTATCCAATTCGATAGCCAAACATGAGCTAGAAGTTTATTGCCTTTATGACCAATTACAGCTTCGATGCATAAGACATCTTCATCATCAGGGACGTTTTCAACACAACCACGTGAAGTAGTTATTTCAGCAGTTTTCTCTATGCTCATCTTGTTGAACCTACAATCTTTCTTCAAGTGTCTTTTTTTGCCACAATTGCAATAAGTAAGGTTCTTCTTTCGAGGCTTTAATTTACCATGACTTTGATTCCCACTAGAGCCATGTTTTATTGATATGCCTCTCATCACCGACAAAGCTTCTGCTTGCTTTGGGCTCTCCATTCAATCATCTTTGTTTTGGTGCCTGTTTTTTTCTTCAAGAATAGCGGCAGCGACATCATCAAATTGGAGTTGATAAGAAATATTGTTATTTGTGATGTTGATGATGAGTTTATCATACAAGTCTGATAAAACTTTGGAGAAGAAACTCAGCATGTTCATTCTCTACAATTTGACACTCTCCATGGTAGGCAGTTGTGAAAATATAGTATTAAGATTGTTGATATGATCTGTCACTGATATGGATTTACCCATACGAAGAGTATAGAGCCTCCTTTTCAGGAATCTGCTATTGTGAAGTGATTTTTCCTCGTACAACTTAGTAAGTGCCTTTTAAATCTCCTTTGCTGTTTGTTTTTCCGAGATGCCTGATAATATAGAATCTGCCATATCTAAGTGTAAATTGGCAACGGTGTTTTCGTCCATCTCTTTCCACTTGTCATTAGGAGTGCCAGTGGGCCTACCTTCTATTGCTTCTAAGCAATTCTCCTTTCTCAAAAGTGTTTTGATCTTCAGTTTCCAAAGAAAAAAATTATTCCCATTGGATTTTTTTATCTTAAATTTTGTTCCATTGTTCTGACACCAACTTGCTCCTTTTGCAGCAGAAGATTAAGAACCTAAAACTCTGATACCACTATTAGGCACCAGAGTTAATAGGGACAAAATAACGCAACTAAAATTTGTAGACGATAAATGGATGGAACTATACAAGAATTTAGATAATAGTGAAAATAATATGACAAAGTAATGAAATTATAATCTCTCAAAATACATAGAGAAGTCTATGATAATCTCTTACATATTATGAAAATTCATGCAAAAGGATCACACGTATGAAAAACCTTACTAATTTTTTCTCTAATTTTCACTCATTAATTCTATGTAAAATATGGCATACATTAGCAAATGCCTTAACCACCTAAATATAGTTTCCTAGAAGTAGTGATATGAGAAACAAACAAATCACCATTTGTTCATGTTTTCATGATACCAAGTTCATCAACTTGATCTTGTCAAGTTGTCATCATGTATAATTTTATCAAGTTGTATGACAAGTTGATAAATATCAACTTAATCTTATCATCATGTACAACTTGTTTCCAACACATGATTAAGTAACAACTCATTCTTTGATTAAGTCAAAGATTGCAACTAAGCTAGTTTATCCAATTTTGACCTTGGTAAAAAATTATCACTAGATATTCTAGATTTCCATATGCTATGAATGTATATTACCTTCAAGTTGATCAAGTTATAGCATCATATTTATACTCTAGTCAAAGTTCTATAATGTTGTTTGTTTTCTTGAAACTTTAACTTGCTCCACTTATAACCTCTAACCATTTTTGTTGACTTCAAACCAAAAAGAAGAATTTTGCTTCTTCTTTCACAGCGTATTGAGATAGACTAGCGTCTGCTACGCTAGACTCTTTAACGGTTATTTGACGTAATAATTAAAATTTTTTACCTCAATTTGCTTTATATACAAAACTTTTAAAACCTTTAAGTGAAACTAGGATTAGGATTTTAATAAATACTTTATTAGGAGCAAATTGAGGTAAAATAATGTTTTCAGTTGTCACTTTAGGTAGTCGTTCAGAAGTCGCAACTTTGAGAATTAGAGACTAGTGTGAGTCATGGATGTAAAATTCAAAACTAAATTAAGTAAATCAAAACTTTAAAGACCTAACGCGAATATGTATTAACTCAAGTTTTGTTTTAGTCACCTATAATTTTTTTTAGTCACTATAATTTCTATAAGTTTGTGCTTTGCTGTTTAGGTTTTTATAAATTTTAGGGTTAAGTACTTTTTTCGTCTTTAACATCTTAGGTCAAAATAAAAATTGTTTTCGACTTTTTTTCTTATTAATATTATCCTCAACATTACAAAACATTAAAATCGTCATTTTTTTTAATTTTTGGATCAAAATACCCTTCATCATTATCTTTTCCCTCACCCTCCTCACTCCACTATTCACCTCACCCCATCATCTCGACTACATCCACTAGCACTTATATTGCCATAACTCTATTCTTCGGTCACCACCATACCTGCAACACTCCCATCACAACAATACTCATTCATTGTAATAAAATTGGAAGCAAGACAAAGGAAAAAAAATTGGAAGGAGAGAAAAGAGGGCACAACGAAAAAAGAAAAAAAAAATTAAACTAATCATCTTTTTCACATACTAGCGTTTAATCCATGCTGCACTATAGATCCTAGTTGCTGCTGTCCTAGAGCACCCATCCATATTCATTTCTTGTGTAATGACATTCATTACAATGAGTCCAAGAGGGATCAAGTACATCCACTGAAATTAAAACAGTAGAAAGTTTAATTTACAAATGTTAAAAATGTATATTTATAGATTTGCAACTAAAAGAGAATTGCTAATATGTATATTATATAATCACTTTAAGCAGTTACTCACATATTTAGCCAAAAGGGACCTCTCTACTGGCTTTACAAGTAGGGATGGCAACACCACCCGAACCCACGGGTACCCACCCTACCCCTACCCTATGTGATTATGATTATATAAATTTTGAAAATTTAATTTTATTTATTAGATTTTAATAATTATAGGGGCGGAGCGGGTACCCGCGGGGGCGGGTTAGGGTTCAACCATTTACTACCCGCGGGTAGGAGTGGGGCGGGTTTTATGCGGGTTATTGTAAGGTAGGGCGGGGTCGGATAGAGCAAAAACCTGCCCCGTTGCCACTCCTATTTACAAGTTCACTCTTACTTCCCCACCAAGCACGTCTTCAGCAAATATTGGAGTTTTGCAGAAGCCAAAAAATATTAATTGAATGAAGAAAGAAGGTATCCCAATAAAAACTTGCTAAGAGAATGATGCAACAGCTACTTCATGTATGGTGTTAACATGTTGTTGCTGGGTCGCCGCTGGCATTGGGTCACCGCTGCCGCTGAGTCGGCACTTCTGTCGCTGGTTCATTGGAGAGAGAGAGAGAGAGAGAGAGAGAGAGGCG
>NC_029789.2:16290504-16291117 GCF_000816755.2 Arachis ipaensis | reverse complement strand
TCTGAGATTAAGGATATTTTGGTCTAAAAATTAGAGAAATAATGATTTTATAACGTTTTGTAACATTAAAAATGATATTAATAAAAAAGAGGTTTAATTACTCTGTTAGTCCCTATAGTTTCGTGAAATTTTCAATTAGGTCCCTATACTTTTTTTCTTTTTAATTGAGTCCCTCCACTAAATTTTTTTTTCAATTAAGTCCTTCTTAGTAGTAATTGGCTTAATTTTATAGGGACCTAACTAAAAAAAAATTGGTATAGGGATCTAAATAAAAGGAAAAAAAAGTGTATGGACCAAATTAAAAAAAAAAAATTGGTACAAGCACTCAATTAAAAGGAAAAAAAGTATAGAAATCTAATTAAAAATTTTGCGAAACTATAAAGACCAATAGAGTAATTAAACCTAAAAAAAAAGGTCAGAGACAATTTTAATTTTAACCTAAGTTGTTAGAGACAAAAAAAAAAGTACTTCATTCTAAATTTTATATCATATTCGTTCTTTGTTAAGTAACCTTTATTAATACACAAATTACAGCTAAGAGAATGAAATAATGTTCAAGTTATATGATTTTTTATTTGCTACCCGTTAATTGATTGGAAAAAAGAACGAAGAC
>NC_029789.2:16273101-16290464 GCF_000816755.2 Arachis ipaensis | reverse complement strand
TTATAGGGTTAAAACTATAAAAAGAAATTATAGCGAAAGAATATGGGATGGAAGATGCTCTATTATTGATTGATAAGTAGAGTGCGGTGATTGATGAAGATGAGCACAGTGCAATTTATGCTGTCTCGATTGAACTACCCAACTCAAATTGGTAAAACTTACACTTTTTCATTTGAACAAGTCTGGTCAAGCATCACGTATCTAGTTTGCACATTTAATGTTGTGAATGTAATTAAAAAATAAATTAGTTATAATGTTAGAAAAACAAAAAAAATAGCCAAAATTTGCCTTATTTAATATTCATTAATTATCGTAACATTTAATAAATGCTAAATAAGGTAAGTTATGACTGTTTTTAACTGATTTTCTTTGGTTACCAAACATTTTCGAATACTAAATATGAATTGATTATGTTTACAACATTTGTTTTTAAAAAGAAAGTATTACAGGTAGTATATCTTAAAATGTAGGAACTAATTTAAAATGTGATCATCCATACAAGGCATTACTACTAAATTTTTCAAACATTTCAATGTACCAAAATTATCCGTTAATTATAGGAGCCCACACACTCTGTTGGCACATGAAACATCTCAACAGACTGAACAGAGAGGTAATGTAACTCTGCCACTGAAATTAAGCCAAACCTACTCTCAGTTATGAGTTATGACTATGGCCCACAGTCTCTTCATAAATATAACATTGTGATTTGCTTTGAAGGTCCATTCTTGCCTCATGGTATTTAATACAAGCCCATCACTGATGGCCCATTTCTGCAGAGGGAGTCCTGATTCCGTGTTCGAATTTACTTTTTCAAAATTTTATTATCTTTCTTTTCTTTTTTGGATTTTTGTTTAACTATTTTAAAGTTTTCAATAATCAATTAATTTATTAAATTTATTCAGAAATAATAAGCTTTTGAATTAATAATTATTATAAAAATAAGATTACTTTGTTAAAAAAAAAATTATTCTTCACGTACAAGCATTTTTTCCATACAGTTTTTGTTCTTCTTTTTCTTCTTCTTCTTTCATTGAAATTTCTTTTCTTCCTTTTATTGTTTTGAATCCAATCAAGTGGCTGAGGTATGGTTTAATTCAGAAGAAAAAATATAGTATTAGAGAAAATATTTTTCTGTATTTACAGCAAATTTGGGTATAACACAGAGATATTTGGATATAATACAAAGATATTTGGGTGTATTTTAAGAATTTTAGGTGTATTTGTATTCTGATAAGTTCTGTATAATTCAAAATTCTTCCTCTTCCTCCTCCTTATCTCATACTGTTTCTTTTTTTTTTTTTATCATCATCACCATCTTCTTCTTTTTTTTTATTCATATTTTTTTTTGTTTTACCTTCTCAAATTTCTTCTTGTTTTAGAGCTTGTTTGGGTGAGCTTCTAAGAAAAGATCTTTTTTCGAGTTATCTTTTTTTAAAGGGTAAAGTATATTTTTTGTCCCTGAAGTTTGACAAAAAATTCAAAAATACTCCTAAATTTTATTTGGTTTCAATTTTGTCCCAAAAGTTTTCGATTTGCATCAAATATATCCCTGACGACTAATTTTTCAAAAAATTTAAGATCAATTCAACAACAATAACATAAGAACAACCCTCAATACAAGCAAATCAAACATAATTTTCATGCATTATTGTTAGATTGGTCTTAAAATTTTTTGAAAATGCAGCCGTCGAGGGTATATTTGATGCAAATCGAAAATTTTTTGGACAAAATTAAAACAGAATAAAACTTAGGGGTATTTTTGAAATTTTTGCTAAACTTCGAGGACAAAAAGTATACTTTACCCTTTTTTAAAAGATCTTATGGAAAAGTAAAAGTAATTTTATGTTTGAGTATCTCATGCAAAAAGATTTTTTTTATCTATCAATTATGTTTGGGTATAACAATATAAAGTAATTTTTTGTTTATTTATTACATAAAAACATCTTTTTTTAAGAGAAAAAGATCTTTTAAAAAAAGATGTAAATTATAACTTATCAAAAAAGATGTTTTTTTTTAGTACTTTTATTTTTACTACTAGAAATTTGCTAAACACACTAAAAAAAAAATCTTTTTTCATTGAAAAAATATTTTTTTTTTATCAAAATAATGGCACCCAAACAAACACTAACTCTCTTAATAAGAATAAAAATAAAAAAAATCAAACAAAGAAGAAGAAGAAACACATAATACTGCAAAATTACTTGGAAGAGAATGAACTTACATTCATTTAACTAAAAGAAAGAAAGAAATAAAGAAAAAGAAGAAGAAAAAATACAGCATTAGAGGAAATATTTTTCTGTATTTGCAACAAATTTGGGTGTAACACGAAGATATTTGGGTGTATTTTTATTTTGATAAGTTCTGCATAATTCAAAACTCTTTCTCTTTCTCCTCCTCATAAGTTCTTTTTTTTATCATCATCACCATCTTTTTTTTCTTCTTTTTTTATTCATCTTTTTTTTTGTTTTACCTTCTCAAGTTTCTTCTTATTTTACTCTCTTAACAAGAATAAAAACAAAAAAATCAAATAAAGAAGAAGAAGAAATACATAATGCTGCAAAATTACTTGAAAGAGGATGAACTTACATTCATTTAATTAAAAGAAAGAAAGAAATAAAGAAAAAAAGAAGAAAAAAAATGCAGCATTAGAAAAAATATTTTTTTGTATTTGCAGCAAATTTGGGTATAACACGAAGATATTTTGGTGTATTTTTATTCTGATAAGTTCTGCATAATTTAAAACTCTTTCTCTTTCTCCTTCTCATCGTCTACTGCTTCTTCTTCCTCATCTTCTTATTTCGTTTTCTTATAATTCTTCTTGGGAGAAAAAATCAAACAAAGAAAAAAAATACATAATGTTGCAAAATCAATAGATAGAGAAGGAGAAAAAAAATGCAGCAAAAATAACAACAATAAAATAAACCACAATGAGGATGAAAACGCGAAGAAGAAGAAGAAGAAAGAATGCGAAAAAAAATGAGAAGGAATGTAAAAAAGAAAAAGAAGAAGAAGGAGAAGGAGCAGGAGAAAGAACGTGGAATACAAACGTTGAAGAAAAACCGTTTCTCATTTTCCGCTATTTAAAATTGAGAAAGCGCGTATTTACATGCTCTTTAAATTGAGAGTTGTTTTTATTGGACTTAAACTGACTTATATAAACTTATATGCTAAAAAAACTTGTATGTGTACCAACTTAATATCTGCGTTTTCGGCGACATCTCTTCTCCTCATCCTTATGTACACGTTGCAATCACCTTCTGGAGACAATTCTTCATTGTTTTCAGATTGTGAAGTGGTGCGATCAGTTTGGATTTCTCTAGGTTTTTCTGATGTGTGTTTCTTTGGCTCTCACGAGGTACATGATTGGTTCAAGTATGGCCTCCTCAATGAAGGTTGTTCCAAATTTGCAGCTATAATATGGTCAATTTGGCAAGACAGAAATATAGGTAATTTTCAGGGAATTTTTGGATCTGCTTGGTCAATTGCATACAAGGCTCGTAGGTGCATGGTGGATTTTGAATATACAACTCAGAATCGAGTGTGTTGCATCCAGGGATTAAAACCTCTGTCTTAGTCTCCGCCAGAACCTGGTGCTTGGAAGTTAAATTGTGATGGGAGTGTGAACTTAGGGGATGATTGTGCTAATTTTGGGTGGGTAATTCGCAATAGCTCCAGTTAATGGGTAATGGGATGCTCAAGAAATTCCTTTGGATCTAGTGTCATCAAGATGGAGTTGTGGAGTATATAAAAAGGTTTGGCTTGAGCATGGGAGGCGGGTCTTAACCTTGTTGTTTGTGAGACAGATTACGCAGCAGCTTTTGAGCTAGTGATTGGTTGGCAAGTTCCACTCTGACATCTTGAAAAAGAAGTGATACAATTTATCTTTGACTTGAAGTTAAGAAGGGATTGAGATATTCGTTTTGAGCTTATCCCGAGAGAAGCTAATGTCGTAGCAGTTCGGTTGACAAAGATGGGATCTGGAGGTAGCGGAGCTGATGAAGTTTACCTTTGGCACCAGCCGTCAGAGGTGGTTTGTCATCTCTTGCTGTTAAGAACCTGATTTCTTTTCTTTTTCTTTTCTGCTCTTTTGTTTTTTCTCTTGGTTGTTCACCAAAAAAAAAACTTAAAAGATAGAAATAAAATATTTTTAAATTAAAATTAAAACAAAATAAAATTTATAAAATATTTTTAAATTTTTTAACAAATTTTAAAAATAAAAAATATACCTTATTATGTGTGATAAATCTAACATACATATAAATAGTAGTACCAAATTTACTTAATACAAAGCTCAGTTTAATTTGTCTGATATGATGAATTGAACCACAACCCCACAAGTTGTGTATCTTTTATGAGAAGTGTCAATTAATTACTAAAAGTACAAGTTCAAGCTATTACTCCTGCTACTACTATTACAACTCCAACTCCAACTCCAACCGGGAGTTCAATTATTCAACGTTGTAACATAAAATAACAAATAAATATTGCATCGGCGTGAACCATCAGAATTATATAGAAACAAATACTTAATTATCTCTCACACGCCAATTGACATATATCTACTATATACGAATCTAAAAAAACCTAATCCAAACTGATATGATAAAGTTACGTTGACCCTAACAGTAGTAATATAATTAAACTATTAAATAACATCTATATTAATGAGAATAAGAGACAATCAAAGATTATTAATAGATAAAGTCTTGTTTTTAGTTTAATTTGTCCTAAGGGCACGAAATACCGATTGCGGTGGTGGCGGCGAACCGCTCCGAAGCTGACCGTGAGACGAAGGAAGAAGAGATCTCCTCCGATGATGAAAGTGCAGCGCTAGCAGCGATCTCAAACTCCGGAACTTCGGGAATGGTGGAAAGAACAGGTCCACCAGACTTATCGTAAACCACGTAGAAACGCTCTTTATTATCATTCGAGTATTTCTCCGGCACCTGCACGAAACTGCTGCTGATCATTGAGCTAGTAGACACCGTAGATTTATTGTTATTATTGTTGTTGAGCTTGAAAACCGAGCGAAGCAGTTTATGTAAAGAACGAGAGATATTGAATGGCTTCTTGGAGGCGTGTGGCTGTGGCTGAATTATCGGAGCTCGACGCTCCGGTAAACAAGACATAGATAGGGTTCTGGGGGAATTAGCTATGGCGGAGTTGAGTCGGAGATTAAAGGATTTGAGCTCGAAAGAGTCATAGAGTGTACTTCCACAATCCCAGAGAGTGGTATTAGCATAAGTGTCCATATGCTTATTATTACTTGATGATGATGAGACTTGAAAAATCTGAGAAAATGAACGGGGAGACTTTTGATCGATAACTACTTTATTGGAATGGTTGGTGAAGGATCAAACGCGTTTGTTATGACTAGTGACCAGAAAGGTTACTTACTACCGTTATTATAAGCGTTTCACACGTCCACATATGTAGACCGTGCATGAATTCCGTGGGAGACCCTTCCCTTTTTACCCTTCATTGATTTTTGATGCCCATGTGTCCATTCATATTTATTAATAACAATAATTAATGAGAAAATGGGGTACGTTAGTGCTACCTAGTTGATATGTTAGATTATCTTCTCTATCTATGTATATCTGCCGAAAAAGTACGGATAGATATTGACAATATTAAATAACGTGAACAATGAATATATTAGATGTTTAATTTAATAGATATGCAGATAATTATGTTCATTATTTTTAATTAGATAGTTATTTTTTTTTATTCGATTTACCCATGCACAGTTAATAATGGCTAAATTTTAATTCATTAGATGTACATATGATTATCTTAATATTAAAGTTTAGGAGATAATTTAAGGATAGAGTATTTTTTTACTTTATTAAAACAATTTTAAAATTTATTATTCACATTATTTATAAAAGTCATTGTCTACCTAGTAAAATCCATATCTGCAATCATAGAACCAAGTAAGCTAAGGGTTTAAGAAACTCTTTTAACTAGTTTTAATTTGCCGCATTTGATAAAATAAAAATATAAACTTTTACTGTTTGATAATTATTCATCCGGTTATTGTGACTCGGTGAAATTTGAGCTGCACTTCGGACGAAACGTTTACTTTAATTTTATAACTCGCTCATTATAAGGTAGGTTTTTAAGAATGTATAAGGAGTCAAGTGCTAGAGATATAACCATTAATGTTGCCTTCTCCCATCAGCTTAAGCTTTTGGGATGAGTGGTTTCATAACATGGTATCAGAGCTCTATGTCCAAAAGGTCAAGAGTTCGATCCTTGATGAACCCCAAAAGTGGCATAAGGCCCTTGATGAGGAGTGTTAGAGAAAAGAAGGCCTATGCAAAATCAAACAAACCCAAAAAAGGCTCTTGTTTGAGGAGGAGTGTTAGAGATATAACCATTAATGTTGCGTTTTTGGGATGAGTGGTTTCATAACACCAAGGAGGTATGTTCTAAACTCCTTCTCTAAGAAAATTCTTCAAAAAAAATTTTTTTTACTAACTTAAACAGTTAAACGTCGAAATATTTTCAACATTTTAATATAATAAACTGAAATATACCTCGTCCTCAAACAAGAGAACAATTACAAAATTCATAAAATAGGATGCGCAGGTTTTTTACTTTTTTCCGCTTAACTATTTATGAGTTGTTTTGACGAGCTTTTTGTGGTGGCACATTAAAGTTTCATAGTTTTTCAAACATAATTGGCTTCCCCTAAAGAAAAAAGTGCTTACTGTAACGGGTTGGTCATGGACCAAAATAAATGGCCTTCATTTAATAGCAGGCAGAGAAGGACACTTAGAAGTTGGTCCATAAAATAAGGACTCTTAATTAACAAAACTTGTATGTACAATTCACCTAATCAACAACTTCATTGCCAAAAAGCTTAAATTGCCTGGCATCAAGAACCAATTTCCTTATAGAAGAGAATGCACCCATTATTCCAGCACCAGTGAAGACCACCATAATTGTTGTGTTAACCAAGTAAGTAAATGATGACTTTGGAGGCTTGTATGTCATGTTGTACAGAAGCATAGGCAGAACGAAATCCAGAGGGATAAATCCAATAGCACCCACCACACCGTTTATGTCCCCAAAAAATGGAAGCATGGCTGCCACAAAACCACATAATATTGTGTAAATTGATCGAAGAATTATCCTAGGAACAAGATTCCTTTTGGAAAACATCCCCTGTTTCACATCACCTGATTTCTTCTCCATTATCTCATAAGCCACTTGAGAGTAAACCTGTGACATGTATATATGTTGAGGCATATATATAGTTATTTCTCTCAGCTTTCTACATTCTCTGATCATTCTTGTAGATGAATAATTGAACACTTACCAGGCCAATGGCAAAGAGTTGAAGGAGCACAAAGATGACTGCAATGGCAAGGACCCAAGTTGGAGCCAAAGAAGTTCCATTATCTGGTAACAGACTGTTAAAGATGTTTGAACTAGACTTGTTTCCGAAAGCCCAATATCCAGAAACCGCAGCAGAGTAGAAAGTCAACCCTATGACACCATAACACATGCAAAGACCCTTCAACATCTTTCCAGAAGCCGGAGGCGCTAGTGTTGCCTGTATTAACAATGACATGATCATACTTAAGTCATTTATTTGGAGATACAAACATTGCTCACCTAATTAACTTGTTTCTATTTTTACTATTTTACATGGCTTCTTAAGCAAGCAACATTACAATAAGCTAGTTTAACTTGGAAAAAAATTGGAAATGTGGGTACTTGTATCTCGGGTAATATGCCATTCCCAAATATTGATGCAATTATGGAGATGGAAGTGAAGGCACTAAAGGCTCTTGAAGATTTCTTAGGTTCTAAGGAATAATCCTTTGCAGGGGCGTTTGCTGACATACCTGCAAAATGTATCATTGTAATCTTTGAAGTTGATTAAGCAATTAAATTGAAATTAATATTATCTGGTATGTTGTGGTACCTGCATGAATGCAGGCACCCACCATAAGAGCGGTGTAGCCGAGGCTGAGAAAGAGCGAACACAAGTTGATGTATCTGAGGGAATGGAAAGTGGGAAGCTGAGATAGAACTATCATAACCACTGTCACCATTGCTATAAAGTCGTGGAGTTTCAGGGATCCATGCGGTGAGATACTTGAGTACAGGATCTGATGATCACAGCATAAAGAGAACATGCGAAATTAAGCAACCAAATTAAAAATTTAAAATATGGCTATCAAGTTCAATTGCCAAATGTGTTAACTAGCATACTTATAAAGTAAAAAAGGTACATTGTTAAATGTTAAGAGATCCTAAACATGTGAAGTTAACAAGGGACTGAAAAAACGTTAATCAGCCTAAAATTGACATGTGTCATGTATTTTTAGTTAATATTTCACCCTGCTAGAAGGCAATAGTCTTATACAGAGACTTAATTAAGAAATTAACTTCATCATTGTCCATTAAATATGCTTTTTCAGCTCTAAGCAGAGAATGACGAGATATAACTAGTATAGCAGATTAGCAACATGGAATCTGTGCTTTAGAATTTTACAGAGCATCTAGATTAGTCCCTTACATAGATTTTTAGTTAGCATGTGTATAAAGCAGATCATAGCCAGGAGTTAGCCAATTAACAAACGCTAACATTTCTACACAACACATGGCCTCATGTGGTAGGAAAAAGGGTAAAGCTAGAACAAAGATGATAAAAAGGAAAATAGAATCAAAAGAGGGGATAAGTAATATTTTGCATTTCTGATACAATATTCAAACTGGTTTTTAAATACAGTGTAAATTTGTTATATAAAAATCAAGGGAAAATTTTGTGTGCATTAGTAGACAGAAATGTTATCAGTTGTTTCATTTCATTTCATTTTTCTGTTCTTATTAATTGTGTGTCAGAAAATTCAACTCCTTTGGAATTGGCGAGTAATAAATAGATAAGGATAAGGATAAATATGTAAATTAGAGAACGAACTAACTTGCTAACCTCAAGGCATTGGCCCGCAAGCAAGATTGCCCCTATGCCAATCCCACAGTTGATTCCTGTTTGTATAAAGACCACAAAATAGAACATCCATCCCGATCCTACATAAACAAAACCAAAAGGTAATTCATATGAGAGATTTTAGCTTTGAATTTTAGTTAAGCTACGTATCATTGTCTAAGGAAATAGTTTAGAGCTATTCTCAGGTGCTAGGTAAGAGGGGAGAAAACAATAAAATGAATTCATAATTTAACAGATTATGAAAGTGTACATGCTTGTTTTTATTCTTTGTTGATTAAATCACTTAGGAGTAGGAACTTCAATTGAATTAAGCGAATAATGTGCATGCGTGTCAACAAGTACGAGTGATGCAGATTGATTCTTGCCGTTACACCGACAGTGATGGCATTTTGTCAAACTAAGTTATAAATGACGGGTGAAGTTACCAGTTAGCAGGTGTGCATATATGTTATAAGTTATAAACCACCAATTATTACTCTCTGCTTGTTGAAGATGAAATTAGCCACGTGCACCTCTATGGAAAAAAACGTTAAAAATCTTATTATTTGTTAAAAGTCGCAACTCATCTAAATATATTTTTTACATGATACTTTAACAGGAGTGCTACGGGTCAACAACTTTTGTGTTTTGTAATTATTAATTGGCTATCAATAATATTTTTAATGATGTAAGATTAAATCTAATAGTATGGAATCATTCAATTTTCTTTTAATGGTTAAATGTTGGCCAACTTTTTAAAAAATTGCTGACCCTAAGACTTTCCCTTAATTGAATTATCTCACATAATAGTGTTTATATCTTAATTATTATCTTCATCAGTAGTCTATCTTTATTAAACTATAAAAACAAGTATGTAGATTCTCACGCAATTATTCATTTATTTTTAGAGCCAATTATATAGTGTTTATTATTTGATATTTAATTTTTTTGTCTAATTTATTTTTTATAATAAATTTTAAATATTTAAAAATTATTTAATTTTATATTTTTAAATTAAATATTAATTTTAAATTTTTTAAATTGAACATTATTTTTTAGACACAGGAACAATTACCAATTTTGATATCAAATACAAATAGATTTGTAAATGAAGCATGTGAGGAGCTGTTGGCCTAAAAATAGTGCAGTTGGGTCCACATCCCTTTCTTCTCCCAACGGTGATTTATTGTTTATGGGACAAAAAGCATTGCTCTCTGCACCACATATATTGTCACACAACACATGTTGCAGGTTTTACCAATTCAATTACAATTAAATAATGTGCATTTATTAATCATATAGTTTTAAAATGGACTTTTAACTCATTTTCTTTTAATTGTTAGACTCCATCTCTTATTAAGTATCGTGACAATCACCTATTCTTAGAAAGAAAAAGCAAAATTAAGAAATCAAAAGTGCTATTATATTCTGCATACCTAAAACATCGGCGGCAAGTTCTCGAAAGCGGATATGGCGGCGACCAGCGTTCTCGCAATGAGCAAGAACTTTAGACATGAGCAAGTATGAGTAGAAGGTAACGATTCCCATGGTGGTTAGGCAAAAGATACCAAGCTCCCATCCCAACCCTCTGAACGCGTACGGCAGCGTCAGTATCGTGGGTCCAACGATCGCCGTCGTTAGATGAAAACCCGCGTGCCACCATTCCCCTATGTATGCATTCACCGTAACAACATATATATGATAGCATAATCAATCAGCATCATCACAAGAACCATAAGCGAGCCACGATCACACGGTGTGATAAACTGATAGTTAGTTAGATGAGAGAGTGGGGGGTTTTACGTTACCTTTTGATTGGAGGACGAAAGCGGCTCCGGCGTCCACGTCCTTGTGGTCACGGCGTTCCTCACCTACAGTAGGGTCTGCCATATGGCTAGCTAGCGAGATTGTGGAATAAAGAAGAAACTAAAAAAGGATGTGACACTGGGAAGGGGTAGAATTTGCAATAGCCAAGGTGTAGGGACTGAAAACCTTTTCATACGTCTATAAATACGTACCGTTTTTAGTTACATTTGAATTTCGCCGATTCACATCTAGCAAAAGGTGCGTGGATGAATGATGTTAGTTATTAGTTGTTATCAACATATTATATTACTTAGCGCCTGTTGTTCACAAACAAATATATGAGGCAATTCGCCAACATCATGGTGTGCATTTTTCCACCTTGGTAAGCTTTTCCTTTTTTTGAACAATGTTAGGGCCAACAACTTTTGTAATTAGTAGCCATCAAATAGCCATCAATGATAATTTAATGGTATGAGATTAGTATGAGATTTCATCCAATGGCTCACATTTCTCTGCTGGTTACATGCTGACCAAAATTCAATAAAATTGCTGGCCGTAGACTTTTCCTTTTTTTTTTTGGTAGTGACCTTGGTTAAGTTTTTCCTCTCGCCATCTTTGGTTCTTTTTGGGTTTTCTTTTTTATGGACATGATACTTTTTGGGTTTGAGAAACTGTTACTAATTTCTCTGGACTCCCAATGCAGCTACAGGAGGTAAAAGCCCAAAACTCACAGATGAGCCCAATTAGAGGATTATGATCCTACATAGTATAATCACCAAAAACAGCTTGTGTGACAATACATAAAGGCAGCATAGCATTCACTCAAAATTTAATAACCTTTATGGCTTTATCCTACAAAAATTTACACAAAAACAAATTTATACCAACCTGAATACCCGATAATAAGTAAAAAAGAACCTTGAATAAGGTTTAAAACTTCATGCATTATTATACTAAACAACTACTGTAACAGTTTATTCAAACTTACACAGGACTACAGGAGTGCCCGCCGTATCACTACAACAAAAACGTCATTTAGCAGCGGTTTCTGGAGCCGTTTAGCGGCGATTTTGAACCGCCACAAAACATTTTGCGGCGGTTTTATTCAATCTCTGAAATAACCGCCGCTAAATAGAAAATAAACGAAAGTAGCACTTGTTTTGCGGCGGTTCTAAACCGCTGCCAAATTTCAGTATTTTCGTTCATAGTTATTAGAATCGGACCGGACCGTCTGGTGGTCCAATTAAACCCGCACCGGACTATCCGGTGGTCCAATTAAACCCGCGCTTCCACCAATAGACCCACAACGTGTGGATCAACTATGTAAAGCCTTCCACAAATGAAGAAGGCAGGGCTCGAACGTTTGAACCTGGAAGAAGGAAAAGCTTTAACAATGTCATGCTGCCACCAAGCCAAGTGACTCTTCGATATATAGCGCTAATAATTATGTATATCATACGAACACATTTGATTGCAACACAATTTTGTTGTTGTATACTTTATATATGATCATAGTTATAAAGGCACCTTATATATTGGGCAAAATGCACAATTAAACCAAATGGACGACCAAATTACACAATTCTACCAAATTGAAAAACATTATCAGGATATCCCAAAAGCACATTCTTATGTAATTCGAATCAGTCCCATTCGAATGAGACAAACCAACACTAATTCGAATTAGTCCTATTCGAATTAGTAGTGATGCTTGTAATTCAAATTTGTCCAATTCAAATTATGCTTGCATGTAATCTTAGGGGAGTTCAAATTAGGGTGATTCAAATTATGCATGTTAGGACATCCCTAATAATTCAAATCGGTCTATTTCGAATTAATTTTAGACCATAATAGATCGAATTAATTTACATCTATTTATATATGATCCAAGCGTATATAAAGAGTACATTTAATTATATCCATAATAAATTCAATAAAGAGTACATTCAATAACAAATAACAAAAATAATAATTATAAATATTTTTTATAAATTATTAAAAATCTAACATTTTCTAAAAATATTTATTAAGATTTAGAATTTAGTCTTTAATATTTAAAATTAGTGAAATATTTGCCAAAAATATTATATTTGTTAGTCAGTTAGCATTATTGAATTTATTAACCATGATAATATGCAGATCATTAATTGGTTTTATATAAAAATATTTTTATTCTATTTAGAATTTAATTTTAATAAAATATTAATTAATTTTGAATTTAGTTATTATGAATTCTTATATCTAAGAATACAAGTTAAGATTGTTATTTAAAAAAATTTTAAATTTTTTATTTTAATAAATGCTCAACAAATCATTAAAATAAAAAATTAAAAATTAAAATTATAATTTTGGTAAAATTATAAAGTTTTGAATTCTTAATGACTTGTAGAAAATATTTTTAATTATTATTTTTAATAATTTATAGAAAATATTTATAATTATTATTTTTAGAAAATATTTTATTTTTAATAATTTATAAAAAATATTTAGAATTATTATTATTTTTATTTATTATGGATATTATTAAATGTACTTTTCATTGTATTCTTTATATACTTTTGGACCATATATAAATTGATATAACATATGTAGCTTAAGATAGTAGTGTTTACTTAACTAGATTATACCCAGATAGTTATTACTAAAGAAAACATTGCAATATGTGGTAATACACATTTTGTGGCGGTTTAAACAAAACCGCCGCAAAATGTAAAACAATAACTCATCCGGAGTACATATAGCGGCAGTTTTTGAAAATACGCCGCAAAATGCAAATCTGATTGAAATATAGCGGCGGTTCGAGAAAAATCACCGCTAAATGTCGGCCTGATTGCAGCTCCAACCCCTAACCGCCGCTATATGCGTCGCATGTTGTCGTTTCGCGGCAGTTTCACACAACCGCTGCAAAATAACCGTCACTATCTTAAGGAATTGTTATAGTGGTAGATCCGCCTTTGATCTTTTCTACGAAAACCATCGTGCATTTGATTTTGCAATTTAATTACACTTCCACATTCTTTGTTCTTTGCTTGAAGATACCGACTACAAAAGCAAAAATTAAATTTCAAATATGATAAAAAAAGAAACAGTCTCGCTACGTTACCAACAACATTTCTGCCAATTTCTGCCAACTCTTATTTATAATTGTGTTTAATGAAAGTGTTTTCGTGGATGTGTCTAATAAAAATATATTTTTTATGGCTATGTTTAATAAAAGTGTCTTTATAGATATATTTTCTGAATGTGTCTTTTTATATATGTGTTTAAAATATAATAATTAAATATTGATAGTAATAAGTTGACAAATAATATATTGGTACCTGTACTTTTCCAAAAAGAAAAAGATATAGGCCCATCAAAATCAAATTACAGAAATACCAAAAGAATTGAAGAGTCACGACTCACAAGTCGCAAGTTATGACTTATGAGTTATGACACAGACGCGCGCGCATATAATAGCCCCTCTTCAAAAGGAAAGTCCGCGAACAAGCACACAAATATTTCATTTCTTCCCATTCTCATTCTGTTATACCCTTTCTTTTCAAACGCTACCTCGCTCACCATATATATAGAGCCCTCGGAGTTCGTCTCTCTCCGTACGTCATTCTTAGGGTTCTACCTTCAATGGCGTCGCAAGATTCGCTTCCGAAGACCGCCGACTCTGCGAAGCTTGCCGATGCCAGAGGAATCGAGCCTCCGCCTCATCATACTCTTCTCAGCATCTGCAAGTCTCTTGCCGCTGGTGGAATCGCAGGTGGAGTGTGAGTGTCACTTCCTTTCCACTTTATTTTTTGCTTCTTTCTTTCTTTTATATATGTTTCTGTTCTCTTTTATTGTTCTGATTCTTTTTCTTCTGATTTTGCGATATTTTTTATATTCGTAGTGATTTTGAGCTGGTTTTGGTCTCGAATTTGCTGTTTTCTTGAATTCAACTGTCGTTATTGTGCTTATGTTGCTTCTTGCTTTGAATCTTAGAGATCATGAAATCGCTTGTCGTAATCTTTTGCTAGGACTAAGCCTTACATTGAAATCTGAATTTTCTGTGCTATTTAGTGGTTTCCGAATGACTTCCGTGTTTATTGGAGAATATTCATTGTAATGAAATCTTGCTGAGCCCTTTCAGTGCATTATTTCCTTCCTTTCTGTATTTCAAGTTCGGGTCAGTAAAGTTCCATTAGAAATGCCAGAGAAAGTACTGTATTGATTATTAGAAGATAATGTACGTGAGACATACATAAGTCGCTTAATATCTAGGAAAGATAAATTCCCTTACGTATTCCTTGCTGTCAAATGCTTCTGAAATATTCCGCTTCAAGCATGTGAAAGGAATAATGAAGGGAAAACTTGATTTGCAAACTAGTTTATTTATAAAGTGGATTTACATCTTAAAGGGAACATAGTGGCTGGAAAGATCTATTGGACATGTGAATGTGTTAATATTAAAAAATAAAAATGTCAGTAAGGTTATTAGTATTTCTCATAAACATTATGAAACAGGCTAATAAATAGATATAGCGCCTTTTATTTTTTCCCCTTGACATAGATGGAGCATATTTTCAACTCATGATGCACATACATAAGATTAATTTTGATCTTGAATTATGCTAAGGGGAAACATTTAAGTATATTTAGTTATTTACTTTCTTTAATAGGTCGCGAACAGCTGTGGCTCCTTTGGAGAGATTAAAGATTCTGCTGCAGGTAGTTCGCTTTAAGATTCTTAGTTTCTTACTACTAAATTTTTGGTTGTAACCATTCTCTCCATCGCTACTTCCTCATCCCAACCGACCTTCCAAATAGATTTTTGTTGCATTTATGTAGGAATGTTGCATCTAGCATGTTCTTCAATGCTATGAGGATTATCGCTGTCTATTAAACACTGTCTAGATGTATCAACTCTTTTTCATAAAGAACAGGAGAAAGTGTGTGGATGGCCAGTGCAAGAATGTAGATAAATATGCCTTTGACTAGGGAGATTGTTCTCATTCTATACTTTTCTGATTATAGGTTAATAAAACCAAGTGTTTTTTGAAAATGCAGGTCCAAAATCGTGACAATATAAAATACAATGGAACTATTCAAGGCTTAAAATATATATGGAGAACTGAGGGTTTTAAAGGGATGTTTAAAGGAAATGGAACTAACTGTGCCCGTATTGTCCCAAATTCGGCAGTGAAGTTCTTAAGCTACGAGGAAGCATCTAGGTATGTTTTTTATCTTCCGATATTTATCCTATTTCTGTTGTCATTGTGTTAAGCCAATAGCAGTCTACCTGAAACTGTTGCTTAATATATTGCCATGTCTGCAACTTACCCTATGGACATGGTGCGAGGTCGGCTAACTGTCCAGGTATTATTAAAAGGAATTCCTTAAAATTTTTGCTTCATTTGTAATTATTTCTAATAGTGTTATTTATGGAAGATGAGTTAGCATAGTGAATTGTTTATTTTTCTGGCTATATTTTTTTAATTTATTTTCAACAATTTTGTAGACAGAGGCATCCCCACACCAATACAGAGGAATTTTTCATGCTCTGTCAACAGTTTTCCGGGAAGAAGGCCCTCGAGCCTTGTATAAAGGATGGTTACCATCAGTCATAGGAGTTGTATGTACTATGTATACAACTCTCTTTTTATTCTTGAATTAAGTTTGTGTTAACCTTTATTGTACTACATCTTGGAACCAAAACTTTTGTTCATATCATTCTTTATGCTCTTAAAAAATTTCTCTATTTTCATCACCTTCATTAATATACTTTGTTTTGGCGCTTTGCAGATACCATATGTAGGTCTCAATTTTTCAGTGTATGAATCTTTGAAGGACTGGTTGATTCGATCCAATCCACTTGGAATAGCTAAAGACTCTGAGCTAAGTGTTATCACAAGGCTTGCATGTGGGGCAGCCGCTGGCACTGTTGGTCAGACAGTGGCTTACCCCCTTGATGTCATTCGCCGGAGAATGCAGATGGTAGGCTGGAAAGATGCTGCTTCAGTTGTTGCTGGTGATGGAAAGAGCAAAGCTGAGTACGCTGGCATGGTTGATGCATTCAGGAAAACTGTGCAGCATGAAGGATTTGGAGCATTATACAAGGGCTTAGTACCCAATTCAGTGAAGGTCGGTTGATCTCTTGGCATTGCATAACTTCCTTCTCTTATAGTCTTTAAGTCTTTGAAAAAGAAAAATTAATGTATAGTACCACTGCGTTGCCGATTGAAATTTTCTTTCGCTCGTTTCAGGTGGTCCCGTCTATAGCTATTGCTTTCGTGTCATATGAGATGGCGAAGGACATGCTCGGAGTTGAATTTCGGATATCTGACTGAGGAATTAAGTTTTCGTTGGCATTTGCCAGATGTAAAAGTGGAAGATGGTAAAATACTATTCATTCTGTAAAGTAAACTTCATGATTCTGTCTACCTACCAAGAAAAATAAAAAGTAGAGTAACGATTCGATTCCTGTCTTTTTTTTCCCGAAAAATGTCCATTTCCATTTTTGTCCTTGATTTTAGTATGACAATGCGGTTCTTTTGCAAGTTCATTTGTTAACGAAAGTTTGATAACCTGTTGAGTTGGACGATAAGTATTAACATAAAATAGATAAAGGCTGATT
>NC_029789.2:16264495-16272993 GCF_000816755.2 Arachis ipaensis | reverse complement strand
GATTTTAGAAGACTTTAGAAGGTTATAGAGTATTTTAGAATAGTATGAATGTATATAGAAATATAAAGAGTAATATGAAATAATCTAGAAATATTTAAAAAAATATGGTAGGTTAGATATTTGTAACGAAGATTTTGGATACTCAATTTAGACTGTTGATTAGATTTAATCATAACTATCCATTGAAGAAGTGGATGACTATAAATAGGGAGTTGAGAGTTAGAGTTTCGGTATGAGAGTCATTTTATGACAGTTAACAAAAATTTGAGTAATAAAGTATTTTTTTCACCAAAACTTCATTTTTCTTGTATTCTTAGTTTTTTTGCTAAATATTGAGGGTTAGGCTAACTTGGTCTTAACTTAAGAGGTTAAGTAAGTCCAAGTACCGGCACGGTAGTGTTGGAATATGTCCAAGGCCGTGACAAGTTGGCACCAGAGTAAGGTTCGAGAGAGAGCACAAGTGGTTTGCAGGTATGGCTTCTAGTATAACCATGGAGTATGTTGAGTCACAAAGGAAAAGGGATGCTATTCATTTTCAATAGGAAAACAAGAAGGTGCGCTCTTCAAGTGAGCCTAGAGGTAAAGACTCTAACTTCTTAGAAGAGAGGGTTTCTATATTGGAGAATATTCTATCCTCTATGAATGAGCACTTTCAAAGGATAAAACACGACAACAGGACCCTCGATGCTCACATATTGGAAGAACTAGATGCTTTCAAAGAAAGCATGCTCCAAATATAAGAGAAGCTTGTGAATTCCTTAAAGCTATTTGAGGAAGTTCGAGTTTGGTTCGATGAGGCAAAATCTCGACCAACCATTATAAGGGAGACGACAAGAATTGATCTCCCAAAACCAAAGGAGTTTAAGGGTGTGAGGGACGCTCGAGAGGTGGAGAACTTCGTATGGTAAATTGAGAGATACTTCAAAGGCCAAGGGGTAGTCGAAGAAGCAATAAAGGTATGCACTGCATCTCTCTATCTTTCTGATAATACTACTTTATGGTAGAGGAGAAAGTGTGTAGACATAATAAAGTGTACTTATAATATAGTCACATGGAAAGATTAAAAAAAAGTTGAAAAGTTAATTCTTCTCTAAAAATATAGTCTATAAAGTAAGAAAGAAGTTGAGATAGTTGAAGCACAAGAGTACAATTAGTGGTTACATTCAGGAGTTCACTATTCTCACACCTCAAATTTCTAACTTAGCATCAGAGGATGCATTGTTCTTCTTCATTGATGGACTCCAACCTTAGGCAAAGCAAGAATTACAAAGGAGAAATGTTAAAGGATGTCGACGAGGCTATTGTGGTGGCCGAATCACTTACTGAATATCATCGGGGAGACTCTAAACCTGAGTCTTCCTCCAAACCTAGTTTCACTAAGGGTGGAAGAGACAAGAGGAAGAGTTTCTCAACCAAAAAAGAAGGGAAGTACTCTTCAAAGAAAGAAGACGAGAAAAAGAAGAAAGCTTTTGTGCCCAAAGAAAGATGCTTTGTATACAAGGGACCACACCAAATGAAGGATTGTCCCAAGCTAGGGACTCTAGTATCTATCGTCAAGGAACGAGAGGCTCAATCGCAAGTGACTGAATGTGTTGGATCTGTCCAACTCATGAATGCTGTGAAGGGCAAAGAGGAAAGCACTGCAGAAAAAAATGCTTGATGTATATCAAAGACTTTATCAATAAAAAATCTGCCATGATTATAATCGATACTGGTATTATACACAACTTCATCACGTCTGATGAAACAAAGAGGTTTGGGTTGAAGATCACAAAAAGAAAGTGGCTGGTTCAAACCCGTGAATACCAAGGGTGAACTCCTTAAGAGAGTAACAAAAGGGGTTGAGATGACTCTTAGTTCTTGGAAGGGTCATGTGGATTTCTCAGTAGCACCCATAGATGATTTCAAGATAGTCATTGGACTCGACTTGCAAAAGAAGAAAAATATAATATATATGTCATACTACCACATAACATGCGTCATGGATAAAGGGTCTCCATGCATGGTCCCTACAGTCTCTAAAGTTGGAGGACCACCGATACTCTCTGCTATGCAACTCAAGAAAATATTCAAGAAGGGAGAGATGACGTATTTGACTCTATTACAAGAGGAGTCAACATCTAAAAGAGAATATGTTCCCCCTAAAATTAACGAAGCACTTGAAGAAAATAAGGATGTGAGGCCTCCCGAATTGCTAAAGCAACTACTACCTAGGAGAAAGATGAACCACAAGATTGAATTGGAATAGGGGCGAAGCCACTTGCTTTAGCACCATACAGGATGGCACCGCCAGAACTTGAGGAGTTGAAGAAGCAACTCAAGGATCTACTATATGTTCAATTCATCCGTCCATCAAAGGTACCATATGACGCACTAGTCTTATTCCAAAAGAAGCATGATGGTTCGTTGAAACTATGCATCGACTATTAAGCACTTAACAAGATAACCATCAAGAACAAACACCATATTTCTTTGATAGCCAATTTGTTTGATCAACTTGGTAGATCCAAGTGGTTTTTAAAGCTAAATTTGAGATCAAGATATCACCAAGTGATGATTGCTGATAGTGATGAGCCTAAGACCACGTGTGTCACGAGATATTGATCGTATGAGTGGTTGGTGATGCCTTTTGACTTAACCAATGCTCATGCGATCTTCTGTATCTTAATGAACGAGATATTTTGTCCTTATCTTGATCGGTTTATAGTGGTCTACTTAGATGGCATTATTGTCTATAGCAATACCTTGGAGGAACATATAGAACACTTACGAACCGTGTTTAAGATCTTATGAGAATATAATCTATATGTGAAGAAAGAAAAGTGTTCTTTTACAAGGGACGAGGTCCATTTCTTAGGACACATCATAAAAGATGGAACTTTCTACATGGATCAAGGAAAGGTGAATGCTATAAAAAAATGGGAAATGTCAACCAAGGTATCTGAATTGAATCACTCTTTGGGTTGACTAACTACTATTGGAGGTTTATCAATAGATATTCCACTAAGGCTGCACCATTAACTAATCTTTTCAAGAAGAATCAATCTTAAAAATGGTCAAAAACTCAAAGGGTGTCAAAAGGCCTTTGATGAGTTAAAGGCTGCTATCATATAAGGACCAGTACTAACATTGCCCGACTACTCAAAGGTATTTGAAGTCCATACCGATGCTTCTAACTATGCTGTTGGAGGGGTTCTAACATCCTATTGCCTTTGAGAGTCGTAAGTTAAATAATACATAGAAGCGATACACTGTCCAAGAGAAGGAGATGACTGTAGTGATGCGTTGTTTAAGAACATGGTACCACTACTTGCTTGGTTCACATTTTATCGCAAGTTGAATGACACATAGAGGTGATACACTATCCAAGAGAAAGAGATGACTGATGTGGTGCATTGTTTAAAAACTTGGTGCCACTATTGCTTGGTTCACATTTCATCGTCAAGACAGACAATGTGGCTACTAACTACTTCTAAACTCAGAAGAAGCTTAGCCCCAAACAAGCTAGGTGGCAAGACTTCTTAGCTGAGTTTGATTTTGAATTTGAGTACAAGCCAGACAAGACTAATGTGATAGCAGATGTGCTAAGCTGCAAGGTTGAGTTGGCATAGTAAGAATCGCACTAATCCGCGACTAGCAAGTTTTCCGAAACCAAACTGAATAGAATTATGACTTTCAAAAAATGCTTGCTGAAAATCAAAGAAAAAAGGTCCATTTTCCCACGTAGTTCGTCGATCAAACCTACGATTCTCTTCTTAATAGAGAGATCTTTTTCTAGTTAGACTTCTATCAATGCAATGAAAGAACCATCCCTTCCTATTTCTTTGTCCAGTCAGATAGAAATCTATAGATATATACCCAAAAGAGCCATTCTTTACCATTTTAGAGGGTAGGGGTGAAGGGTGGAGGGTTTACATACAATCGAGGCAAAGTGGTTTATGATTGAATCTTAAGGCTGAGTTGGAAGCCATTTTCATAGTTGAAGGAGATATTGTGCATACCATTAAAGAAGGGTTGCATCATGATCCAATATCCAAAAGTTCGTGGAGTTAGCTAAAGAAGGTAAGACCAAAAGATTTTGACTATAAGATGACCTTCTCTACACCAAAGGAAGAAGACTATACGTCCCTAAGTGAAAAAATCTAAGGAGAAAGTTAGTGAAGGAATGCCACAACACTAAGTGGGCTGGTCATCAAGGGCAACGAAGGACCTTAGGACTCATTAAATCTTCCTATTATTGGCCTCAAATTAGAGATGAAGTGGAGAGCTATGTGAAGACTTGTCTTATGTGCCAACAAGATAAGAATGAAAACAATACACCAAGTGGGTTGTTGGAACCTCTACCTCTACCGGAGTGACCGTAGAAAAGTGTGTCTTTGGATTTCATCTCTGCCTTACCAAAGTTCGAAGGGTTTGGATCTATTCTTGTAATAGTGGATCAATTTTCGAGGTATGCTATCTTTATACCTGCTCCTACTAATTGTACTGCAAAGGAAGCAACACGACTATTCTTCAAGAATGTGGTGAAGTACTGGGAATTACCTAAAAGCATCATCAGTGATTGAGATCCACGCTTCACAGGACGACTATGGACATAATTGTTCAAATTGTTTGGATTGGAGCTTTACTTCTCGACAAGCTTTCATCCTCAAACTGATGGACATACAGAGAGAGTGAATACTTTACTCGAGTGTTACTTGAGGAATTTTGTAAGCGCTATTCAGAAGGATTGGACAAAACTTTTCGATATTGCCTAGTTCTCATACAATCTGCAAAAGAGTGAGCCAACAGGAAAGAGTCTGTTCGAGATTGTGACTGGACAACAGTCGCTTACACCACACTCTCTTTCTTCCTCTTACTCAGGAAAGACTCCTGGAGATTAACACATAGTCAAGTCTTGGAAAAAACAAGCAGATGTCACTCGTTCTTACCTTGACAAAGCCGCAAAGAGGATGAAGAAGTGGATAGGCAAGAAGAGGAGACATGCTAGTTATCAAGTGAGAGATAATGTAATGATTAAACTTCTTCCACAACAATTCAAAGTTTTTCTCAAGGTTCATAAGGGTTTGATCTGCAAATACAAAGGGTCATTTGAGATCATTGGGTGTGTTGAGAATGTTGCTTACAAAATACAACTCCATCCCTCTATGAAGATACATCCACTCTTCCATGTAAGTATGCTTAATCTATATCATAGAGAATGAGAGAAACCAAGCAGAGGTGACTCGAATCAAGCTCCACTCGTGGTAATTAGATCATTCGACAAAGAGATTGATGAGATCCTAGCTAATTGGATTGTACGACAAAGAAAAGTACCATCAAGTACCCAATACTTGGTCAAGTGGAAAGAACTCCCAATAACAGAGGTTAGCTGGGAAGGTCGTGAAGATCTATGGCAATTTCAAGAACACCCAGAGCGCTATCATGAACAGAACGCGACAAGGATATCTGCACAATAGGTGTGAAAGAATGTCACGGTAAATTTTAGGTTAGATTTAACGGTGTTTGTATAGTTTTCTGGAATATTTGAGAATGCTCTAAATAGTTCCGAAACATTGTAGAATGTCCTAGAATGTCTCGGAATACCCTAAAAGGTTCTAGAAGACTCTGAAAAGTCATAGAGTATTCTAGAAGAATGTGAATGTATATAGAAGTATGAATAGTAGTATGGAATAATCTAAAAATATTTAGAAAAATATGGTAGGTTAAATATTTATAATGAAGATTATGGACACTTGATCTAGATTGATGATTAGATATAATCATAACTATCCATTGAGGAGGTGGATGGTTATAAATAGGGGGTTAAGAGTTAGAGTTTGGGTATATGAGTCATTTTGTAACAAATATTTGAGTAATAAAGTGTTATTTCCACTAAAGCTTCATTTCTCTTATGTTCTTTTGTGTTCTTAGCTTTCTTGTTAAATATTAAATGTTAAGCTGACTTACTCTTATCTTAAAAGGTCAAATAAGTTTAAGTGCCAATATAGTAGTATTAGAGTGTATCTAAGACCGTGATAATGTGCTAATCAATAACATTTAATGTTAATCCTTATGGTTTCTTATCTTGTAATTTTGAAAATTCTTTTGAGTAGGTTTTGAGTGTTTTTACATAAAAAAAATAATAAAAAAGGAAAAATAGATTGAAGTTAATATATTTCATTATTTTGATATTAAAAATATATTTATTTAATGTCTAATAATGTATCAATTATTCTTTTAAACTAAATAAATCTCTGCAAATGGACTTTTGACCAATTTGACATCAAAATTATGGTATTTTATTTAAATGAATAAAAATAAATAGGCAGTTATAAGATACAGATTTATTCGTACAGATTTAAGGAGGTGTTGACAAATGGCAAAGATGATGGTGTTATGGGACAGGCTTGGCAGGGCTTTATAACATTGTCTGCCTTGGCCGATGAAGGTGGAGCCGGATAATGGAAGCTGGAGCCGATGTAACAAATCTGAAAGTGGATTTAGTCAGTGGGCTTGCCTTTGCTTTAGTTGTTAGTTTTTGGCTGAGCCTTTGCTTTAGTTGTTTGTTTTTGGCCATGAGTGAGCTGGGCCTTTGCTTTAGTTTTTAGTTTTTGGCCATGAGTGGACTAGAAACAAAATGACATAAGAAGATAGCCCCATACTTCACGCTAGGCACAGCAACCATCAGCACCGAATAAAAGTGCGGGGTATACCAGCAACGTCAGGTGAATTCGGTAGTTAGTATTGACTCCATGGTTGAAGTAGCAGCAGTGGACGAGCGGAAGTAAATCGGTGGACAAACCAAGGAATCATTAAGGGACCGGCCATAGACCTCGTCAACACCGGGTCTACGACTGTGGGGGGCCAAGTCAACCTCATAAAGGGCTTGACTCCACACGTGATGATGAATCGGAGGGTCGCGCTGCGAGTGTTGAATTGCGGCAGCCGTGGGGACAAACCACCTTGGTGCAATGCGTTGTCTTCAAAAACCAGCCTATTTCATACCTGCACCGATCCGGGAAGTAGCGCCGCACTAGTTTCCGCCCGCGCCCGCAACGATAGCATCTCACGCCAGCCGCAGTCAGCACCGGATACGAGAGGAACCAGCAACCTACACTGGAGTTGGTTTCAAGCCTTTGACCTCTGCCGCGGCAACACCTTCAGCGGCTGTCTCCCTGGCTCTCGAACCTAGGACATCAATTTTGGGCATAACATCTTCGTCAGTGCTTCGCCCTCCTTTGATGCATCAGGGTATGCGACTGGGGTTTTTTTCTCCCTTCCATTCACAAAGAAAAAAACAAAACCCATCTTCTTTAGATACCTAAATATTTTTTTTGGCATAGCCCACCTTAATAAGTCTACCAACAGACAGTCCAACCAAAAAATTTTGGCTAATGGCTCAGCCAACCCTAACATCAACTAATAGACAAGCCTGCAACAGCAGAGCAACATATCGATCTCATGAATTTGGATAAAAAATCTGTAAATATGTACCAATTTCAATCTGTACCATAGAATGACCCTAAATAAATAAGACTCCAACCAATTTGGGTTGGTTCATATCCATTTTATGTTAGCACTTAATAGTCATTATTAACGTGACACGTCAGCTACTTTCTTTAACCGATGACAGTAGTACGGGACAGAGGGCCGCGTTATCTGATAGAAATCAGGAACAAGGGTCGAAGTAGAACTTTTTTTGGTCAATAATCGCATATGAAAAATGGATAGGACAGATTAGTACTTTACTCTAAAAATAAATAAACTCAAGATTCAATCGCGGTAAATCAGCTGTGCATCAATCAACAACTCATCATCCATTTCTTAACTCTTCGTTGCATTGTCTTGAATAGTTGAATTATTAATTTATTATCGTTCATCTGTGATGAATTGCATGCAGTCATGCATATCTGAACTGTACAATTTCATTTTCGAGTAAATACTAACTTTGTGGTAGAGGAGCCATAATGCAATTGTCTTATTTTCGTTTAATTAGCCTAAATAATTCTATACAAATGACTCAAAATTTTAAAGAAAATAAAAACATTTTCAGAAAAAAAAAAAAAAGAAGGTAGCTTGTGCTACGTTAATTGTTTCAGAAGTAACAAGCTCCCTTTTTAAATTGTCCTTATTTTTTCAACTAACGATGAAAAGCATTCTCTTAAACGAGGCTATAAGTACGTAATCACAATCAAATTGTTTACTAGCTTTTCAAATGATTAAATTAGTCTTAGTTTTAAACCAATCTTTAAATTGGTCAAATTAATCTCAACTTTAAATCGTCAGTTGATGCGAGCAAATTATTAGGCAGGTTGTCATAGCATAAAAATTATTTCAATTAATTTGGTTCCTTTTTAACTAAATTTTAGGTACAATTTGGATCAATTAAAAATTAAAAGACTAAATGTTGGTTTGGATTAACCTTTTTGAGTGAAGAAAGTGTTTTTTTAAAAAAAACTAAGAAATTTTATTTAATTTAAAATCTATTTAAATGTCTTTTAAAAAAAATATTTTTA
>NC_029789.2:16257867-16264459 GCF_000816755.2 Arachis ipaensis | reverse complement strand
TGGTAAATAGAAAAATTTGTATAATTTAAATTAAATAAAAATTATATATAAAATATAAAATTACACATAAAATGTAATCATCAATTAAAATCATATATGAATAATACTAAAAAATTTAAATAAAAAACTATTTCATACTAAAAATAAGAATTATAAAATCTAAAAAAAAGTTTTTATAAAAATTATAAATTAAAGTAAACTAAAACAGAAATTGAAAAAATAAGTAAATTTAAATAAGAATTACAAAATATAAACACAGTTTCAATAAGAACGCACAAAAGTTAAAATAAGGTTTATAAAATTTATTTTAATTATAGGTTAGTGCCTAATTTTAATTTACAAATAGAATTTTTTATTAAAAAAAATCAGGGCAATGGTTTAACGGGATTTCGATTTATATATAGAAAATTGGCCACCATGCTTTTGAATAGTACGGACTGCGGAGGCAATGAAAGAGGGAGAAAACGAGAACACCAACTTTCTACACGGTGACTCATTCTACAAACGGATCACAAATATTTGGGGGAATAACGAACTGATTAAAGTTCAAATATTGGTATATAACATAAATCTGGCATTGGTTTGTAAAAGAATTACCTGGATTTATTATATTGCTCTCTAGCCTCTGCGAGTCCTTGATACAACGTCCATGAGAGTCTTATAACGACTGCGATGATAATCGATTCCCAGACACAGCTGCCTAATGGCCTCCCTCTTCTCCTCAGCCAACTGCAACATACCTTGGTCTTTCTCTTTCACCAATTTTTGTAGCTCTCCAATAGTGTTCTCAAGTTGAACTACATTTGTCCTTAGATTCTTCTTCGCTAGTTCCTCCTCTCTTGCCTTTTCATCTAACTTCTTCACCATCTGCCTCAAATCCAACTCCTGCTTCTTTTTATCCTGTAGTTGCTCCTCCAAATGGTTTATTTTCTCCTTCAGTTGCACTTTTTCCTTGTTCATCTCCCTGACATAGTTCCTTGCAATGTGAAGCTCATGTGACATGTTTGAGATATAGTTCTCATAATTTTTACACTCATCCTCAAATTTCCACACAATATTTTCGGTTCCAGTCATCACACTGTTCACACTTTCTTTAATGCCAAACACAATTTCCTGATAAGCATCCTCCTGAATAGCAATAGTTGCTGACAATTTGGCAATCCTCTCTTCAAGTGATCTCTGATCGTTATGGAACTTCTCTTCTGCTTTCCTGAAGCCCTCCTCTTTCTCACTTAGCAATTGATCAGCAACCCGGAGCTTTTGGTTTGACATACGAAGCTTAACCTCAAGGATGCTAATATTCTCATGTAAAGTATTAATTTCATCTCCTTTCTCTTCAAGGTCTCTTTTCAAGTCTTCTGTTGTTTGTTCCAAATCTGCTATCATCTGGTCCTTTGAGCCAATGTCTTCATGAAATTCTTCTGTCATTACTTGGATCTTCTTCTCTGCAGCTTCTAGTTTCGCCTTGCATTCCTTATACCAATTATCTACTTGCATATACTCTTCATTTAACTTCTCATATGCATCTTCTCGTTCTTCCAATGCTCTGTTAAGATCCAAAGCTTTGGTTGCAAACCCATTTCTCTCATCCTCTAACATTAAAAAACTTTTTGCAGCTCTTTCACAGTGGAGTATCATTTCTTCTTTCTCTTTCTGCAACAATAGTAAGTCTCTTTGCAGGTTGTCAACTTGGGTAGTGAGCACCATCATTTGTGCTGTAGCTTTGTTCATCTCTTCCTCAGTTTCAGTTTTCTGAGCATGTAGTTTACCCATTTCGGCCAGCAGATTGTTTATTTGAGATGATAAATTTGCTATTTTAGAAGACGACTCATTCTCAGTACTTTCAAGTTTCTTCATTAGATCCTGTTTCTCTTCACTTGTCATTGTCAACTTCTGATTTAATTCCGCAACTTCCCTCTGTGCTGTTTGAAGTTCTTGCTTCATGCCATTAATTGTCTTTTGAAATTCATTTTCCAGTTGTCCATTTTTGCTGTCTTTGTCCATTGAAGAATAATCAGAATCCGAGTCTGAGCTGGAAGAAAAACTCTCCTTTCCTTTCTTGCCAATGATCTTTTTCCTCAACTCATCTGTTAGATTATCATACTTTGCATAGAGTGATTGGTATTGAATGTGGAAATCCTCTATCAATTTAACAAGTGATTCCTTCTTAGAAAGTTCTAATGGAGCATCATCCTCTTCAAGATGTTCATCTTTAATAAGTTTCAATATTCTTTTCACCTTGTCTTGAATTTCTGTAAAAAAAATAAGGAAAACACCAAATCATCAGTCATATTATCAATTTATCATCATAAGGTGATATACAAATAATAAATTGGTCATCAGTATATTCCATGTTGTTTTGTTGCACATGTCATGGCTAATCTTGCTAAAGACTTTACCTCCTTTAGCTCCTTTCAGCTGCGCTTCCTTTTCAGGGTCGATGTAGCTTTTAAATAAAGATTTCATAGAATCTCTCAACCGATGTTTCACCATCTTCTCCGCAGATCTTCAACTTTCTTAGCAGCTCGTCAAGACAATCTGTTCTCCATGTTAAGTTTTTAACCCAGCATGTTAGGAGCTTAAATATTTAGTGCTGCTGTTTTACATTTGAGCACTGCAAAGCTTTAAATATTTATATATTTTGTATAAAATTTAGCATGCAATAGCTTCCTATAACACTAGCCAACTTCGGACTAGCAGCTAATAATTACAATCAAGCGCTACGTCAACATTGATGAGAATTTCCTTGTGACTCGAAACATGATAAGCAGCCATCAATTTCTTAGGTATTTGTCCTTCTAATCGATAATTACATGAAAGAGGAAAAAAAAAATCAGAGAACATTATGCCATGGAGATCAATGTATGAGACACGCACCGCATTCACTACTCAAAGAGTTCGAATTTGAATTTCTAATAGAGTAGTTATCTTAATCAGTAACTTAGAAGTTAACATTACTCGCCAATAAAATCCGATGGCGTACCTTGGGTATTCTTTTCCTTTCTCTTCCACTATTTTCTCTCAGTTTTTGGTTATGCTCTAAAAGCAAAATCGCGGCGAAACCTACAGATAGAGGAGGAAACTAATATTAACAAGTAACAACACAAAAATCGAAGAGCATATATATAGCCTACAAGCTACCGGTGACAATGAAATTACTAAATCCACTGAAATTGAATACATGCACTAGTTTTCTTTTTATTGAAACATATCTCAGCAAATTTACTGAAACCAACTGTTAATCCTTCACAAATCGTCATCATGGAAAATTAATAGCAGAAAAAGATAATTTAGATAAATAATCAATAAATCAACATGAGATGAGCTTCAAAACAGAACTAACAGAGGTCGAGACGAGATAAAGAAATCAAAGCACGCATGAGTTCAGCTTCAAGGTAAACAAAACTCGATCTGATTGAAATACGAGAGTATGTAAAAGCCTCTTTCGTCGGAAGATCAAAAGTCAAAGCAAAGCGGACGAGAATTGAAATAAAAATAATCTGAAATAAAACAGAATCGGTAGAAACGAAGGTGTTGGTTACCTGGAGCTGGAAGTAGATGATGAACTTCGAGAAAATCGAAAAGAAGAGAGAAGAATTTAGTGTGAGGGAGAGAGTGTGAGCGGTGAGCCAGTGAAGTGAGAAAGAACTGCCTGTATAATTAAGATTTGAAAAAGAAATTGAAAATTGAAACCGGTTTTTGTTTGATTGGAGGGCTCCAAAGTCCAAAAGACGCCAGCATTTTGTAGTATCTCGAAATTTTCATAAATGGAACTTTTTGACAGCTTTTCACGTGTTCGTCCATTCTGCTTGCGTACCATGGTGAATTATTTATTACCATAATGCCACTGTGGCCTTAGTTTCTGCCGCGTAACTTCGCGTAGTGACTGCCGTTATACCCGTGTGCCTACCGTCTCTAGCTAACAAGTTACTGTCACACAGGCACATCAGAACCCCGTTTCAAATTCCACACCGGTTGCTTAACCGTGTAGACAAAATAAAGTTTGTGAAAAGATTGCTGTGGCTCATATAAGGAAATTATTATTTGTACGAAGAAGCAGTAAAATTCTTCTTTCCTTGGGAAAAAAATTCAACAACATTGACTATGGGTGTTGCAAATGCTATCAATTGTATCTACGGGTGTATGCAGGTTGGATCGGATATGACTGAAAATTCGATTTGATCCGCACAATTTTTATCGGATCGGATCGGATATGATATCCGTATTTTTTAGTGTCAGATCCGATCCGATCCGATTCGACCTGTAAATTTGCGGATCAGATCGGATATCGGTCTACCCGCATAATTGAATATTTTCTTTCTAATCATATTTCTATGTAAAAAAAATTCAATAAAAATTTTTCTTTCACACTTTTAAACCTATTTATTTTTAAAATATTTTTAATCAATTTTTTTCTAAATAACAAAAATAAAATAAAATAATATATGAATAATAACTACTAACTAAAACATAAAAAAGTAAATATTATATATATTTACTTTTTTTAATTAGTATTGTGCAGATTCGCAGATCGGATACGTGGATGTAGAGCTGATATTCGCGATCCGATCCGATCATATATCCGCAATTTTCGGATTGGATCGTTCCGTAATTCTCAAATCGGATGCGAATATTTACACAAACCCGATCCATGAACACCCCTAATTATATCATGTAGAAGTTTTAAAAAAATTATAAAACAATTAAGAACCATGCATGCAAGCTAAGATAAAGTTATAATTTTGACTTAGTCAAAATTGTCAAGTTACGGTTATTATTTATTTAGCTTGTCAAAATATTAAATATATAAGTACAACTCAACTTTAAGTGGAATAAAATAAAAGAAAAAAAAAAAAAACATAAAAATATGTAATTGAAATTTTTGACAAAAATCAAAACAAGAATAAATACAAATGCATAAGAAAGTCATAATTTGATATACTTGCCAGAAAAATTATGGCATTGATAAAATAATGTCTAATTTTTGTTATTGTCAAGATGATTCCTATAAAATTTTAAAATTTGACAAAGTGACCCACCGTTAGTTGAGTTACCTAGAGTTAAGGTTTAGAGGTGACGTGTCAATTAACAATTATAATAATTACAAAAATTACCCACTTTTAATTCTTATAGTTTAAAAAACACCTCAATTTCAATTTTCTAAAAAACTCTAATTCCCTTTTCTTTTCCCTTCGTTACTCGTCCCGGTTCTCTTTCCTTCGATTCTTTTAGGTTTATCTCTATCTCCATTTCTATCGGTTCCTTTCTTTCCCTTATTGTGAGTCGAGTAGTGTGGGTTTCAATTTCGATTATTCTTTTCTTATGCTCTGAACTTTTTTCTCTAGAGCTGACAACATTTGCAATCTTGCAAGATTCATAAGCTATAGCTACTCCTACTTCTCTTCTTTCTCCTTCTCCGCCTCCTCTTCCTCCCATGAATTCGAAGTCGCAAGATTTAGCTTCCAGTTCCACTCATTAGTCAATAGATCCCAACAAGAATGGACAACTATACAAGCATGATATGTTTTTGAGTTTCAGAGGAAGTGACACCCACAACAATTTTACCGATCACTTTATTATAACCTTATCAGAAAAGGAGTTTTTGCCTTCAAGGACAACAAGAGGCTTCAAAAAGAAAAATCTATCTCATTCTAACTCATGCAGGCCACCAGAAAATTCTCCTATTTCTATCGTTGTCTCTCAAGTGATTATGTTGCCTCCACATGGTGCCTCAATGAAATGGCTACCATAGCTCAATGCAAGAAAGAGTTTAGACAGAAGATTTTTTCGGTTTTCTATTATGAGATGTTTCTGATATTTGAAAGTAGAGTGGGGTGTATGAAGATGCTTAGGGAAGAAGAAGAGAAAAAAGGAATTAAGGTTTTAAAAAAGTGAAATTGTGTTTTTAAAATTATAAAAACTAAAAGTGGGCAACTTTTTGTAATTATGATAATTGTTAACTGATATGTTATCCCTAAATTTTAACTCCAAGTAACTCAATTGATGGTCGGTAACTTTTGTTAAATTTTAAAATTTTTTGAAGATTATTTTATCAATAACAAAGACTAGGTACCATTTAATCATCACTAGAATCTTTTAAATACCGATTTAGTATTTACCTCTTTTTATAACCATATATAAAAAATTCTTCTCTTCTTTAACCTGAGTTAATACTTAAATTTTATTTTGAACTTTAAATTGACTCTTGAAATATAAATTGCCTCAATTCCAATACTAAATTTTTATTATGTTACTCACATTAGTTCCTCAAATGATTTTTGTTAATACCGTATTGACGTGGTATACTGATGTGTCAGAACACTAATCAACTATGTGGAATAAAGTAATGACATATCTGTCAATAACATAATAATATAGATTGTAGTATTGTATGACATAACGCAATTCACCTCCATATTTTTTATCTATGAATCTCTAGTATATTATCTTTTAAATGATTCAAATTGACCTCTAAAATTTTATTAATAACTCATGTTAACTCTTGAAATTAAAGAACGCAAATTAAATTAGTCTTTTAAATAATTTTTCTCATTTTTATTTTATAAATTCAAAATTATTAATATTGCTTGAA
>NC_029789.2:16240677-16257860 GCF_000816755.2 Arachis ipaensis | reverse complement strand
TTATGCTTGTTACCATTAAAATTAATTAATTAATAAAAAATATTACTTATATAAAAATTATCACAAAATATTTTGTTTGAAAAATATATAAAGTGAATGGTTAAATTTATCTTTTATATAAATATTAATAACCTTATGCTTTTTCTCAATTTTCCTCACATGCCTTCTTTAAAAAACTATATGTTGTCGGAATTGAAAAACGATTGAAACAAACAAACAAAACAAACAAAATGCTAAATAATCTTTTATCATGAACTCCTAGTTTTATATTTTTAGTTTAGTTGGATACAATCGATGATTATGTATTATATTTTATTGAAGATAAATGAGAATTTTCTAATTAATATATAAGTTAGGTAGTTATTGTTTTTATAAGGGATAAGTATTGTTTTGGTCCCTAACGTTGAGGGTCAGAATCGAAATCGTCCCCAACGTAATTTCCGATTTAGAATCATCCTTAACATTTTTTTTTTGTATTAAAATCGTCCTTTTAATTTTTTTGGACAAAAATACCCGTACCACTACCAGCACAATTACCTCCTCCATCACTAGCACCAACACCAGCACCAACACCAGCACCAACGCCAGCACCAACACCAACACCAACACCAACACCAACACCACCACCACCACCACCACCAACACCAACCAACACCACCACCAAGAACACCAAACAACAACAACAACCTAAAAAACACCAAACCAAGAAGCAGAAACAGAAAGCAAGAAAGCAGAAGCAAAAAAGCAGAAAGCAAAAAAGCAAAAGCAAGATGCAGAAGCAGAAAGCGATGCAGATGAGGCGGCGAGGCGGTGAGGCAGAGGCGGCGGCAGTGTCTCGCGTCTCCTCTCTCCCTCACGATCCCCAACGACGACGGCCACATCGACGGCGACGGTGACTCCAAGGTATTTAAGTTTTTTGAAATAGTTTTTTCAATTATGTAACAAGAATTTTATTTAATTTACATTTGAAAAGATAGATGAAAAATTAGAAGATTTAAAAGATATTAATATTTTTTAATTTATAAAATAAAAAGTAAAAAAATTATTTTATGGACTAATTTGATTTGCGTTTTTTATTTTAGGAACTAAAATGAGTTATGAGTGAAAATTCAGAGACTAATTTAAATTACTTAGAATGATAACATATTAATGATACATAAATAAATTATGTTGTAACACATCACACATAACTAATACGTGAACAAATTGCGATATGACACGTGACATTATCATCCATATTAGCATGTTTTGTGTCACTAATAAATACGTCATCACTTCATTCTCTGTGATCGAATGTTGTTCTGATACGTGGCATTGACGTCAGCATGCCATGTTAACTTGATGTTAACGAAAATTATTTGAAGAGATAATGTGAATTAAAAAGTGAAAATTCAATATCTAAATTGAAACAATTTAAGATTTGAGGTATTTTTCAGAAGTCAATTTGAGTGTTAACTCTCTTTAACTTCCATGTACTCATTATAAATAGGAATGTTTGGTTGTGATATTGGGTATTCAAGTTTGGAAAATTTTAGCGAGTGAAAATTAAGGAAAAAATGGCAAAATTTTTCTCATGTATATAATCCTCTTGTATGAATGTTATTTCCAAAATATATAAGAGAGTATTATAGATTTCTCTGTATTTTTTGAAAAATTGTAATCTCACCATTTAGTTATATTATTTTTATTATTGTCTGAATTTTTGTTTAATTTCATCCATTTTTTGTTCATAAATTTTAGTTGCATTATTTTACCTTAATAATTCTGGTACTCGATATTTTTTGTCTCACAAGAACAGAATAATAGAGTTAAAACTGAGACAAAATTATTTCTTGCTGGATAATTAAGTCTAATTCATCCCAAGAATAAAGTCATTTCATTTGAGGAAAACCATCCCTAACAGCTTATTTCGCCATAAGATCTGCAACGATATTTGCGGAACATTACATAAATGTAACAATCACAGTTTAATTTCTCTAAGTAATATCTTAATCTTAATAAGAAAGTCCTTATCTTCTCTAAACATCAATGATGCTTCGTGTTGAATTAGAAAAAAAAATTTGAATTATTCATTTAATAACATATCTGTAATCATACTCTTAAGGCAACAAGAGTCATTGCTAAATAATAAAAAACTCACATCTAAAAATTTTATCACTAGAAATAAAGTCTCAAAAATTTAACAACTAATATCTCAAATTAAATACCCAAAAATTTTAAGATGGTTCATAGTCCTTAAATTTGCATCATAATTCACTTTGAATATATTTGACCAGAAAAAAAGAGTTTGTCATACACTCAAAAGAGAAGAAGAAATTAAATTTTTTTAGCGAATTGAATTAGAAAATCATTTTGACACCTTCTTTTGAGTAAAAAAATGGTATTTTTAAATAAATTTTTAATTGGTATAATTTACCAAAATAGTAGCCTAAGTGACATGTAGAAATATGTGTGGTATGCAAGCAAAAAGCAACTATGTGTTGCAAAAAAAAAAAAAATGCGTACCATTTTTTATAACGTGTCATTATATAAAGTTGTTATTCACATGTGAAAAGATGTGGCTTATATTTGTGTAATATATATTGCAAGTCTATTTTGATTTAATTTATCAATTTTGAATCTATCTATGAGCCTTTTTAGTATCCTATTATATACTTGTATATAAATATATAATAATTAATTTAGTATCAAATTTTTTATTTAAAAATAATATTATTTATTCATATGATCAATACACACACATAGCCAAAAAAAAAAGAAAACCAGAGGGATGAAAGACACCTCTTTCGTTATATGTATGAGTATGTGATAGATTAGAAAACGTGCAATAGGATTTGTAATGAATTTGTATAATGGGAAGAAAGTATACTGAATTAGTGTTATATTACTAGTGAATAGCATGAATGAAAAGGAGTACACACAAACGTTTTCCTGCTTCAAGTGAGGGTTATACTCCAGAGCCAATTCTCTAATGACCAAATGATAATTCTCTACTCTCTCCTGATACTACTTTTACCCCCATATCAATCATTCTCATACTCAAACGTAACTAGCTTTGCCACGTAGGCATTCTAGAAGCAATTTGTTATATCACATAATCTGGTGCCAAGTTGGGCGCTTCTTTCTTCTAGGACCCAACATCTTTTGCCCATGACTCTCTTCTTTTTCATCTTCAATTGGTTCCTCTTCAGTTGGGCCTTGTTGGTTTGGATTTGGGTTTGCATCAATTATCCCCCTCTCCACTATGACCTTGTCTTCAAGGTCTACATTTAGAAACTCCCTGCTAAGTTCAACCATATCTACTCATGTGGTCTCATGGCGAGGAACTCCTTCCCAATCAATAAGGAGTTCAGTTCGAGGTCTTGTCGGAGTGGAGACAACACGACTTGCTATGATGGCTGCTGGGCGTGGCTGCAGGGAAGACGGTAATTTAGCTGCAGATGGCACTGACACTGGCGGAGGACCGTGGAAGGGTTTCAGCACTAACACATGAAAGACCGGATAAAGGGCACACGACTCCGGCAACTCCAACCGGTAAGCCACCTTCCCTACCTTCTGAATGACTTTGTAGGGACCATAATATCTCTTTCGCAGTTTATTATGTGGTTCCAAGGATAGGGAGCGCTGCCTATAGGGTTTATTCTTGAGTAAAACCCAATCCCCAAGGTTAAATTTCATGTCCCTTCTATGTGAATCAGCTTGCTTCTTCATTTTATTCTTGAGCTTGTCTATAGTCTCTCACGTGATGGGATATCTTGGTTTAGATTAGTTAGTTATTAATGTTTGGAAGCTATAGCTAATTAGTGTGGGTTAATTAGTAGGCTTATACGTACGCCTTATTCTAGTGCAGGTGAGGAGATTATTTTTTTTGGGGAAGTAGTTAAGGAGTTTTTAAATAATCAGCCCAATTAATTTATTGTTTTGTTGGACGTTTGTATTCTTAATATATAATTGGGCACTAGGTCCAACTATTTTTGAAAATTATTTAATAGTGTCATGACTGTGTTTTTAAATAATAATAAAAATATTGAGCTAAGGCCTAATAACTTACCAAGAAAATATGACAAGATAACTTTGATATAACTTTGTGAGAGCTCGATTAGATAAAATGAGTTGATTTTATCTGTAGAATTTAACATTTTTTTATTAAGTAGATACTTGATTTGTTTGTGTTGTCAACAACTAATAATAATTTTAGAAAATAAAATGAAATAAAAATATAGAGATAAGACTTTGATTGATTTTTGTGAATATTATTGAAACAATTATGTAAATTTTTGCATAAAACTTTGAATCTAACGTATAATAAATTTGTCCCGGTTTAAATGTATTTGAGGTGACTTTTGTCGATGATAAAATTCTGGTGTATTTTTCTTTGGGAGAAAATTATTGAATTGGATTATGAGATTTATCCATTAAAAAAATACCGCTAATTTTTATGCACTTATATGTAGCTATGTTGAATATATTAATTTCATAGTGTATAAATCATAATTAAGAGTCTAAGTTAAAAAATTAGTCGTTAAAAGAAAGGAAATGAATGAAGTTGTAGTTGATAATGTATTTTTGAAGGTGATTAAGTTAGAATTTCAAAAATTAGGATTTTGATATTAGGTTTCATATTTAGAGTTTAGAGTTTAAGATTTTGGACTATGGTAAATGATTCCGGTTTAAGTGATTCAGAATGATGATGGATCATAAACTATATAGTATGATGTCCAAAAACAAAACCAACAGTCATAGACTAGTATGCATACCACTCGGTTATGAACTTAATTTAGAAAGATATGTTTATAATTCTATATAAGAAGCAGTATTTAATGCATTACTAGACTTGTCAATTATTAATGTTTTCGTTCATTCTAATTATGTTAATTGTGAATCATTCCAAAGGTAAAACACTCGAATAAACCAAATACATGCCAAAATTAAGCAAATCATTGAAATACTAATTAAGCAAATCATTGAAATACTAATTAAGCAAAATTAAGCAAATCATTGCACTTCCAAGTATTATATTTGACAAATACTAATTATATAGTATACATAAATATCTAATTTAATTTAATTTTTATTTTTTTTATTTTTCAAATTAATTATATTTGAATTATATATCATTATTAATATAAATATAAATTTCACTAAAAATTTATTAATTTACTTGATCTATTTTATTGCTAGTATTGTGATTAAGGTTATTTGTTTTGATATTAATGTTAAAATCTACTGATATAGTGATATTATAGTTAGATGATAGGCTTTGTGAATTAATTATTTTTTATTGTGTCAAATTAAAATACTATTGTAGTATTACTGATAAATTTTATGGTTTTTTTTATATTAGTTATTTTTAGAAGTTGAGACTTGATTCTTCATAAAATGTTAGTGAAGATATATATTTCAAATTTTAATTTTAAGTTTTTAACTATTTTATATTTTATATTTACGTGAGACCAGTTTTATTAGTTTAACGAGTGATTTATCGGTTGAACCAATAAATCAGTGAACTAGTAGCTTGACCGGTTTGATCACCAGTTCGATTCTGATAACTATGACACGAATCAACAATTAAATGAAATAAGCCAATTTAATTTATAGAGATGGTGGCTTTGGTAAATCGAATACAACATTGTCGACTTAATATGCACGTAGCCATAAATCTTGCAAAAAAAAATGTATATTATAACAAAATTATAATAACAAAATTATAACCCTTGTCGGAGAAGGTAAATAAGAAATTATAAGTAAAAATTTTATGTTACAACTCTTTTCATAATAACAAAATTGATAATAACTATATATATATATATATATATATATTTTATTATGAAAGGAAAAACTACCAAAAGTACCCATGAAGTTTACGAATGCTGACAAAAGTACCCATAAATTAAGGAAATTAACGTTGTACCCATGAAAGATGGGTTCCGTATGACAAAAGTATCCAAATCTTAATTTTTTGTTGATTTTTTAATAAAATTCCTAAACTACCCTACACTCAATCTCAACTCACTTTTTCAACCTTTCATAACTCAATTTGCACCAACTCTTGTCATGGAATCCAAAACTACTCCTACAACAAACCAGTCCGAAATCAATGGTAGTAGTGGTGGTGGTAGAGGATCGGACCTCAACCGATTCACTCATAAGTTTATAATCCATTCCCAAACTAAATTAATCAAACACCAAAAAATACTCAAAATATAAAAATTTTCAAATCCATTCATCCAATTTCAATTCACTTTAGCAAAACTAGAAATAGAAAAAGCCATCAACTATAAAAAATCAACAAATCCATTCATCCAATTTGAAATTTATTTCAACAAAAATTAGAAGTAGAAGTAGCCATCAACTGAATCTTCTGTAAATCAATATCAGCCTTCATAAAAAATAGAAGCAGGTTAAAAAAAATATAACAGTGTCATTTTAGTAGTAACTAAATCAATTTCTGAAAAGAAGAAAAATAAAATAAAAATATTTTAAAAAAAATACCTTTTTCGTCGCCGACCGACTGTAACATCGTCAATGGCAGAACCTCCATCCACAGTGCCACCTCCCTTTCTTCTCTGATTTCTCTTTACCGAACCCGCTTTCTGCATGCAAGAGTACCACGACCCCTTTCTCTTCTTAGGTGTGCGACGACGGTGTTCTCCTCGGCTGGGTCAGACGCGCCACGACGACGTTCTCCTTGGCTACAACAGGCGTGCCACGGCAGCATTCTCCTCAGGTTGGGTCACAGGTGTGCGATGAAGGTGTTGTAGTCACCTTAATAGTGAGAGGGAGAAGCAGTGAGAGGGGAAGAGATTGGCAGTAATGGAGTAGGTGGGTGGCGGACAGCAATGAGGAGGTAGGAGGAGAGTTTCTGTGACTCTGTGAGGGTTTTTGAGGGATAAGTGAGGAGAGAGGAAGAAGAGAAGAGAGGGAGTGATGGTAGAATGGGGTTAGGGTGGGGTAGTTTAGAAATTTTATTAAAAAATCAATAAAAAATTAGAATTTGGATACTTTTGTCATACGGAATCCATCTTTCATGGGTACAACGTTAATTTCCTTAGTTTATGGATATTTTTGCCAGCGTTCGTAAACTTTATGGGTACTTTTGGTAGTTTTTCCATTATGAAAAGACTACCAACATATATAAATGGATTTATGTTAACTGAAAATTAAAATTAAAGTATTAAAAATGAAATATAATTATGTTATATTAATAACTATTAAATATAGTTATGTTATATTGATAAATATAAATAATATATAATCATTATGTACTTAACCAAGTAAATGAATATATAGGAGTTATTTTGTAGTCTCAATGTTAATTTATATGTTTTGAATTTTCTTTTAATAATATATATGCAGCAGGCATATTAGGTAGTCAAAGTGTTTAGAGGTGTGCAGTATCTTCCCATATTCCCAAGGTATTCGCATCATGAAGGCTTGCCTTTTTTCAAAAAGGCTTTTCAAGACTCGTTGGACCCCACACCGAGTTTTCACATCAACATTGAATACTTTTGTGTGAGATACTGAAGCTGAATTATATAGTCACTGGAGTGCCTAGATTTGCCGTTGAACACTCATCAGAGAATTCACATCACAGAGCGAGCAAGAATGGAAGGTGGCTGATATCAATACTATGCGGTGAGAAGGGGGCGTGTTCCTGGCATATACGACACATGGTTAGAGTGCAAGCATCAGATAACCGGGTTTAAGAACGATGACTACAAGGGTTTCAAAGACTTGGATGAGGCTAAGGTGTGGCTTGGTGGCGTTGCAGAACCAGCAGATTTTGGGGGGAGCCTCAACAGCTTGCTATCGAGGCAGGGGAGCAATATCAACAGGGAGACCTCGGGCAAGACCTTCCGAATCTGATTCAACTTCCAGTGTATGGAAGCCCGCCGTCCCATGAAACTGAAGACACCCGTGGGAGCTCGTCAAGTAGTCTGGACGTTTGCGGTGGCAGCTGCAACTTGTATGCCTTAGAAGGTCTGTGAATAATTGATTTAAAAAGCTTTTGTTAGCTTTTAGAGTATGATTGGTTTGAGGGATTAAGGAAATGAATTTGTTTTCTGATGCAGGTGGTGTCGAAGGCCGTGTGATGAAGGTGGGACCTTTCTTGCACGTGGAGGACATGGAGTTGTTGCTAATGCGTGCATGTCATCCCTTAGCATCGGGGCTCCCATTTTCGTATGCCAGGAGAACAGGTCTAGTGAGGAGGCCGTTCGCTTTGCGTTCACCGTGGTTCTGCCTTATAACAGCAGGAGTGTGGAGCTCGTTGCACACGGACCCACTTCAGCAGATGTGCTAGTGGCTCGTCAGGAAGTATCATTTGCAATGTTGGAGAAAATGGTAGCAGCAACTGGATATAGCATATGCGACTACAACTACTGCACAGTTGCCCGCATGCAGGAACGCTGGAGAGAGATTCAGGATGCCAGTCTAGCTTCCATGGCACAACGGATTCGTCTTCTAGAAGAGGAAAATGCTGATCTTCAGCATCAAGTTGAGATGATAAATGAAATGCTAGAAGAGTAGTGGTACATTTTACAATTTAGGTTTGGGTTTGAGGTATGTGTGCTTAGGACAGTGGCTATTGAAGGTTAAGGTTTTTACTCTAGTTGAATATATTGTTACTTTAGGATAAATTAGGGTAAGTTCTGGTTGCTAACATTTCTAGCATTGGGGTGAGTATCTCTGGTGGAGTAGTATGCATTCATGTTGAAGTTGAATGTAACATGGATATGTATATTCTACTTATGATGAATATGGTGGATGATTAAGAAAATGAAGGTTTGATTTCCATTTCTGAATCAGTATTTGAATATTGGTATAAACACTAACAATGTGATTTTGTTGCTAATTTTATGGTGTTGGAGTCCTGATTTTTTGCTTCTTCCTGTTGACATCCGGCAAGCGCCGAGTGGGTACGTTGTTATTTGGTAGGAACACAGGTGGAATAAGCTAAGTAGTTGTAAATAATGGTTAAATATTTAGTTGATAAGATTACTCAATATTTTGGTTTAAAGTGAACCCAATTCTATTAATTAATGGTTAATTTGAAATCAAATTTGTGATTCTTTGACCATTTTAACAAAATAGGTGGTGATTAGTGTATTTTAGCTGTGAAGCCGTGGATAAAGGGGTCGGGGAAGAAGTTTCCAATGCCCTAAAAGAATATAAACTTGTAATTTGCTTTTGAAAAATAAATATTTAACTTAAGTGTTCACAGCCATCAACCATGTCGAATCAATCTATCAAGTAGCATGACAGATAGTAGTTGGAAGGATTAGGGTGAGTGGCTCGGTGACCACCTCGTGACTCGTAACAAATCTTGCAACAGAAGATTACCATCAAAAGAAGGGAGAAATTTTGTTGGGCCTCAATGGTTGGGCCTTTGGTTGCATTTCATTCCCTTTGTGCAAAGCAGGGCCTATCCTAGTGAAAGAAAGGAATTGACACCTGGGTTAATAAAGTCACTTGTCCTGTTGTACTGGTAGTAGGAACACCCCAGTAATCGTCCTAAGTTCCATTTAGCGCGTAAAGTTGGATTCTTGAGGGATGAAAATGGGTGATCAAAAGAATGGCATTGGTGAAGCTCCAGGATCAACAGAAGTTCCTCCGAACTTTGCATCGGTGGAGGCATCCGTGTTAGATGAGATTGTGAGGTATGTCTTTGTTTTCCATGTCAACATATGCATAGCCGTGTGAAAGGTTCATGTTTGAAGGTACTCAGTCATTTGTTATTTGCATCAATAGTGAGAAGAAGAATGCACATGAAGAGGATGGATCTGCTCCGGAGGACATGATCATGGCTGTGTTCAACAAGATACATGAGGTCAGTACGGTGATATTGTTAATGGTACTAGTGTTGCAAGTTTCCATACTCGGTTTATCGTTGTCGACATTACACGTATTTCTGTTGTAGCTGTTGATGGACAACGATCGAGCTGTGCGGAAAGTCATGGAGTCTCAAGGAAAGCAGATAAAAGGATTGTTGGAGCTTGCGGCAGAGAACTGCAAAGTAATCGCCATGTTGTGGGAAGACTACGCGGCGAGGCGCAAAGGAGAAGCCACGGTTGCTGATGTTGACATAAAGAAGAAACGTGCTGTGGTTTGTTCAAGTGCACGAAGGGGTAATGTTACTAATGCGAGTTACACCAAACAGAGGACGACAAAAAAAGTTGATCAGCCAACTAGAGAGGTGGAAGCTGTTATTAGAAATGCTGAATCCATTTTAAGTAACATCAGAGGGGAGGCGAAAGACCTTGTGAAGTCAAGTAAATGCTCGGCAGAAGGAAAAAAGCATGCCAGAATGTCCAAGGTTGTGTCCAGGAAGGGGACATCAAGGCAACCTTTGAAGGTGGTTAAGGTATGTTTTGTTTTCTTGGTACCATTGGCAATTAGTTTTTGTTAATATTCAGCGGTTCTAAGGTCCTTACGGTTCTAGTTATTTTTTGATGTGGCGATTTTGTGCAGCGAAAACTTGATTACTGGTTAGGGGACGATGCTGTGGGTGGTTTGGGCCCAAACCAAATCCAACAAGAAGTCTTGAAGTCACTTGGACATGTTGATGTCATGGCGCCGGGTTTCGTTGAGATATGTGACCTGTTGCTGTGGCTAGATCTTTCCTTCTATCCACCTACCGGAATGAACTTGTCGACTTTAGAGTTGGTGGTCGTGGCTTATATCTTCGCGCCTGATCTAGATAAGAAGTAAGTTTTACTTTGAAAAAGAGAGCTGCAATATTGTGCTTGAAAAGTTTTTTTCCAACCTTATTCAAGATTTTTTGGTAACTCTTAAGCTTGGTTACTAGTGAGGATCCTTCACCGTGAAAACAAGCTCGTCTCGGAACTTTCTCTCTGGGTATACCTTTTTTTGGACTTTGCCGTAGCCCATATAACTGACCCGGCCCAACCAAAACCGACCCGTTACCTGACATACTGACGGACCGACCCATCCTAATAGACCAATCTTCTCATCCTTGTTCTCTGTTTCTAGAGATCTCAGTTATTACGAAAGCTTGGCTCCAAAAAATGTGACTTTAGTTGCATGGAGCATATGCCAAGTGGCTCCATCTTCAATTGCGGAGTCTGCCAGAGTCGCACTATGTGGAATGTTATTTGTATTGTGGTTTTCATTGACACCCCTGCATTTTCTTCCACTATACCCCATGATATAGAAGATCCATTATGCATTATGTACTATGAGCAAACCATGATGAGTGTCTGTGCCTTTATCTTTCAAAGTTTTTCCTTTGGCGCTGTGGGTGGTATGATGGCTTTGTATGATTTCTGCAAGTTTTGTTAATATTTTTACTTTATCATCAGTTGGGGCTTCCGTTATTTTTACCAATTTTTCTTCTTTTTTATGTCAGGCTTTATTTTTTTTGCTGATATTTTGTTTGGGCTTAAATCCTTTAGATGGAAAAGTTCAGTAGCCCGAATGATTGTTACCCTAATATTTCAATCACGACACTTGTTTCTATCTCATAAGTGAGACAGGATGAGACCTTCAGATGCTGATGAGCACGGACAATTGGACAAGAGAGGCAGTGGATGAAAGTAAAGGGATTTATTTTGGGGTTTTTTTTCTGTTTAAAAATTGTGTTGCATATTGTGTTGCATATTGTTTAAAAGTTAAGTGATGCTATCTTCCTGCCTACAGTACTGCTTAATTTGTTTCATTTGTGCTGTGGTTTTCGTTGGCGCCAACATTTCTTCCACTATAGACTATCATATAGAAGACCCAGTATGCACTATGTACTATGAGCAAACGATGAGGACCGCGCCGGTGGGTTTATCTTTCAAAGCCTTTACATTGGCGCTGTGGGTGGTTTGAGGGTGTTGCCCATGATGTCTAGAAGCGGGCGTTGTTAATTTTTTTTACCTTATGAATAGGGTTTCCATTTGTTTAACCAATTTTCCTCCTTTTTTCTGTTAGGCTATATTTTCCTTTATTGATGATATTTTGTTTAAGCATTTTAATTGTTTTGCATATCGTTTAAGAGTTAATTGATGATATCTTCCTGCTTATGTTGCTGCATAATTTTTATCATGTCTGTCGGGTTATTCATTGATGCCCCAACATTTCTTCCACTATACAGTATGATATAGAAGATCCAATATGCACTGTGACCGCCAGTGGGTTTATGTTACATAGCTATTCCGTTGGCGCTATGGGTGGTTTGATATTTCTGCGTTGCTCGAAAACCATATTTTTAAACCAAAAATCCAATTTCAAAACCAGGTTACATAAATCCAATTTCAAAGCATATTTTATTATCAGCAAACCACATTTAAATCTAGAATTCAAAGAGTGCTAATTTTCATGTATTTATCAGAAACGACCAATCAAATTTAATGGAAATGCACTGTTATCAAAACGCCAACTTTTCACAAAGAGGACACAAACCGAGAATCAAGAACAAGATAAACACAAAGACAAATAACAAAATAGACTCTAGAAACTTCTATCTTATAACCAGACCTCATAACAGTTTTAATAATAAACATATAGCTAGTTCAAATAAGCGACAAAAATTAGAATCAAAGAGAAAAACTTTTAAATTCTCAGTCCACCCATATACCATAACCACATACCCATTTCAACACAACAACATGAAACATGTTTAGACCAACCTTTTCTTTGTGTGGTGTCACATTAGCATCATCTTCCAAGTTGTGTAGCTTTACAGACGCCTTTTTGAATCCTTCAATGCATCTTCGCTTGGTGTGCCCAGTTCGCCTGCAAGTCATGCATCTTCTTTTCTTACCATTTACCCCCCGGGTACTAGGAGCCCCTTTCGTCTGCACGACAGTTGGATCACGCACACCAACTTCAGTATTTGTGTTGGTCTGATCATAGCCATCCCCGCGCAATCCCTCCATGTCAACACACATGCTACAAATTCCCCTCATCGCTACATTAAATAGCTCATGGCTCTGCGCACCAAGAAACAACAACCACTGAGCTGCCGCATGTAAGGTAGCATGCCGAAGCAAGAATCCCTGATCATCGGCCACGTCCTTCTTCTCCGAGTAGTCTTCAACGGCCTTAGCGTCCTTTTACCATCATTTCAAAATTAACCGATGAGGAATTGTCTTCAAGTGCTCATGCTTCTTCACAAAAAACATATGTCGGCAAGGTATCCCCTCTCTAGCATAAAAGTTACATCTACACTCCAACTTTGTTGTGTTCATGTTGATCAAAGTAACCACTGGCTTCCCGGGATTACCATACTCCTCCATTGTGTACACTACCATCGTCGACACCCTCCGCTTACTAACAATGTTTAGAGCTCCAACTGCATCTATCTCCTTTTTCACGTTGGTGAAAATGGCCCGTGTATATACCATGGCAGCACATTTTTCGATTGGATCGAGGCACGTCGTCATAACAGGGACGTTATAAATGGAGTTGAACTATGCAACCATCTCATTGTTCTGGTATTCACGAAGGACTAGCTCAAGGTTTTGCACAAGCTCCAGTATAGTGTGCTTCGAGCTAAGGAATTTCTTCACATGCGAATTTATACCCTCGCATCACGATGTGGTACTAAACCCAGCACAGAACTTGTTGCAAAGGTATGCATTCGCCCACATCTTTCTTTTTTCGTACATCTGCATTGCTCACAACTTATCATGTAACCCGTATTCATCCGCTGCTTCAGCCCATTCGGCTTCAAATTCATCTATCGACATATCCGCATACAACCACCTCGAAAACAAGTCCCTGAACATCTGCTCGTTCCCATTAGATGTAACATTCTTTTGTAGATGCCAAGCACATAGGCGATGGGTAGCACTAGGAAAAACTTCCGTAACTGCGGCAATAATGGCATCATCGCCGTCTGTGACTACAACAGATGGCAATTTATTACACATCACCTCAAGGAGATTTTCTAGTATCCACTTGTACGAAGCAATTGTCTTGTCCAACACTAACCCGAACCCAAAGATCGTCGTCTGTTTGTGGTTGTTTGCACCCGAGAATATTACAAGCGGTCTCCTGTACTTGTTCTTTTTGTACGTCGAATCGAACGCGATGACATCACCAAAGTGTTGGTAATCAGCTCCGTTCATTCCATCGGCCCAAAACAAGTTGGCCAACATACCCTCCTTAGTCAGGTTATACCTCGCCATTGCTACAGGGTCCACAGAAGCCTTTCCCTCCAAATAGACAATGGCAGAATTTGCGTCCCATCTACGATCCTAGCGCGCTTAGTCCGGTCAAGGTAGTTATAAGCATCCTTCTTTGTGAAACCCAATAGTGGATACCCCCCGGCAATCCCTGCCATGTACCCAAGTATCTTTGACATAGGTAGCCCATAACTTTGCATACCAAATAGCTGATCCTTTGCCGCACCTGACACCCAATAGAACTTTGGAATCAAGTGTACCATACACCTAGCTACTAACTCATGGTTGTGCTCGAGGATGACTTTCCGGACCTTCCAGTTCGAACTTTCTTTGTTAAGATATATCGACAACTTAGCCTGGCAGTTCATTTCTGTCTCAGGCTTATGACATCTTTTTCTATCGAATCTATTATAGTGCTTTTCATCCCTTAACCCATCTCTGTTGCAAAAGAATCTCCTCTTAATTACATTTCCGTCATCATCCTTCCCATAGTCTCCCTTGCGTACACCAAACCCATGGCACTTCCCAAACCTCATATAGAATTCATAAGCACGCTCCTCTGTTCTGAAAACCTTGTTCTCTATTTCAGCTGCGGTAAGACCAAATACATCTCCATCCGACACGTCATCCTGCCCACTTGGATCCAATTGCTCAACATCAAATTCATCAGCATCTGAACTGACTACGTCACCAACACAATCGCTTTCATCCTCCATGCAGAATTTCTCACTATGACCAGTGTATTCCATCTGAAAAAAAATAATCAACAAATAACTCGTCATCTAATTTTCTCACGCTCCCTAATGTATTCCAAGTCCGATCCGTATGAAAAGAATATTGGTACTACTTAATACTTCTATGACACACATTACAAATCCCTCTGGCAGTACTAGGCACATTCACACTAACAAGTATCACTCCACAAATACAACCACTCCTAACTTTGCATCCACCAGATACTTCATCGCAGATACCAAATTAAATAACAATTAGTCAAAATTCACATAACACTACCATGACTACATAAAACAAGTGGTCTAATAGATTTTCTAAGTTAAATTCCCAAGGCCTAATATCATCGATTTCAGTTTATCACAAGTCACAAATCATCTACTGAATACTTACATAAACCGTCATGATGATGTATTTCGTTTGGAACAAGTTGTTCATCTGATTTTCACTCTTATATATATTCTTTTCATTAAACGTCAACAACATTTCAATTTTACTCTTATTTTTTTACTTCATGATAACAAAGATAAGTTTATCATGTTAAATTACATTGAACTAAATGAATTCCAACTATGAAATAAAAAAATAATACAAACAAATAATTTTATACTATTTTATTCATTCTGATATTTCATAAAACAAATTATTTTTCAACTAAATTATAAAAACCATAAACAACATGTCTCAGCTAAATTATAAAACAGATAACCAGTTATACCCTTATCAATTTTCAACAATACTTTATATCTGCATTACTTCACAAGCAGTCATATAGGTCTAAAATCAGAGGCATAAATAGCAACTAAGAATTCGTTCACACACTCATACCTTTAACACTGTCGATTTTACACCGATGGCATGCAGATTTTCCGTAAATCTAACGCGTTAACCAGCCAAGCTCCCTAAACCCTATACCACGCCCACCAATCTTAGCTGACTCGACAACCATCAAAGAAAGGGCAACTCCACTGCACTTGATATAGTTACCTCTTCTCAAATAACTCTACTCCAAGGGGTCCGACATTCACAGCGGGAAAACCCTTATAGAAAAAAACTCCAATTGAATTTCTTTCTCCAATTAACCTTTTTCTTTACATATTTTTTGCCTTCTCCTGTAAGATTTTATTCTAACTCCTGTAAATCACATAGCCCAAGCCCATCAACATTTTAAGAAACATTCAACATGTGCAAAAAAGGCCCAATAACATGAGGCCCATGTTCAACTAATGCTAATTATCCTTACTTAGCCTAATTACACAACCTGATATTGTTTCCAGATCACGTGGAGGGAGTTGTACTTTCTGAATTAAGAGGACGCCTTTCCTGCAGCAAGTCACATCTGCTCCTTCACTCACACACTTGTCGCACATTGCACCTATCCACATCATTTCTACATGTGTAGAAGCCGCATCAATTTCTACACGAGAGACTTCGCCATAAGGAAATTATTATTTGTACGAAGAAGCAGTAAAATTCTTCTTTCCTTGGGAAAAAAATTCAACAACATTGACTATGGGTGTTGCAAAAGCTATCAATCGTATCTAGGGGTGTACGCGGATCGGATCGGATATGGCTGAAAATTCGATCCGATCCGCACAATTTCCATCGGATCGAATCGGATATGATATCCATATTTTTTAGTGTCAGATCCGATCCGATCTGCAAATTTGCGGATCGGATCGGATATCGGGTATACCTGCATAATTGAATATTTTCTTTTTAATCATATTTCTATGTAAAAGAAATTCAATAAAAATGTTTCTTTCACACTTTTAAACCTATTTATTCTTAAAATATTTTTAATCAATTTTTTTCTAAATAAAAAAAATAAAATAAAATAATATATGAATAATAACTACTAACTAAAACATACAAACAAGTAAATATTATGTTAGAGGCACCCTAAGCTGGGAATGAGTGCATTCCATAATGAACCTGCTGGGTCACGTGAACGACCAGTCAACATAGCTTCAACACTGTTTAATACTTACACATTAGTGCTAATGCGCATGGTTCAACGAGTGCACGGTCCTTATCAAACTCGTACCTGTAGTGTTAAAGCACGTGGCGTACCAAGAATTAACAAGATATTAAAAAAATTTTGAAGATGTACTATATTAATCCCCACAAGTACCTAGCCTAGCATAGGCGTTTAAATGCCATTTATAAACGTAGGCTAAGTTTTTAACGCCTATGCTAGGTTAGGTTTTTAACGCCTATATACTAGCCTAGCCTAGCGCCTATAGTCGAGATGTAGGTGCATAGATTAGACGCCTAGGCGTCTAGGCGTGTTATGATTAATTTTTTTCATTTATATAT
>NC_029789.2:16237171-16238488 GCF_000816755.2 Arachis ipaensis | reverse complement strand
AAAATACATAAGTGAAGGTCCAGGCATGGCCGAGATGGCCAGCCCCCTAAAATGTGATCAATAGTCTCCTAAGATGAACAATGGATTAAAACTGAGACCAAAGATGCCTAATACAATAGTAAAAGGTCCTATTTATAATAAACTAGCTACTAGGGTTTACATGAGTAAGTAATTGATGCATAAATCCACTTCCTGGGCCCACTTGGTGTGTGTTTGGGCTGAGCCTGAGTGTTGCACGTGTAGAGGTCCTTCTTGGAGTTGAACGCCAGCTTTTGTGCCAGTTTGGGCGTTCAACTCTGGTTTTGGCTCCTTTTCTGGCGCTGGACGCCAGATTTGGGTAGAAAGCTGGCGTTGAACGCCAGTTTATGTCATCTATTCTTGGCCAAAGTATGGACTATTATATATTGCTGGAAATCCCTGGATGTCTACTTTCCAACGCAATTGGAAGCGTGCCATTTCGAGTTCTGTAGCTCCAGAAAATCCACTTTGAGTGCAGGGAGGTCAGAATCCAACAACATCAGCAGTCCTTCTTCATCCTCTGAATCTGATTTCTGCTCAAGTCCCTAAATTTCAGCCAGAAAATACCTGAAATTACAGAAAAACACACAAACTCATAGTAAAGTCTAGAAATGTGAATTTAACGTAAAAACTAATGAAAACATCCCTAAAAGTAACTAGATCCTACTAAAAACATACTAAAAACAATGTCAAAAAGCGTATAAATTATCCGCTCATCACAACACCAAACTTAAATTGTTGCTTGTCCCCAAGCAACTGAAAATCAAATAGGATAAAAAGAAGAGAATATACTATAAATTCCAAACTATCAATGAAACAGAGCTTCAATCATATGAGCGGGACTTATAGCTTTTTGCCTCTTGAATAGTTTTGGCATCTCACTTTATCCATTTGAGGTTCAGAATGATTGGCATCTATGGGAACTTCAGATTTCGAATAGTGTTATTGACTCTCCTAGTTCAGTATGATGATTCTTGAACACAGCTTCTTTATGAGTCTTGGCCGTGGCCCTAAGCACTTTGTTTTCCAGTATTACCACCGGATACATAAATGCCACAGACACATAATTGGGTGAACCTTTTCAGATTGTGACTCAGCTTTGCTAAAGTCCCCAATTAGAGGTGTCCAGGGTTCTTAAGCACACTCTTCTTTTGCTTTGGACCTTGACTTTAACCGCTCAATCACAAGTTTTCACTTGACACCTTCACGCCACAAGCACATGGTTAGGGACAGCTTGGTTTAGCCGCTTAGACCAGGATTTTATTCCTTTAGGCCCTCCTATCCACTGATGCTCAAAGC
>NC_029789.2:16194619-16237017 GCF_000816755.2 Arachis ipaensis | reverse complement strand
TCTGCTTTGAGAGAAGCTTTTTCTGCTTCCTCTCCATGGTTGCAGAGGGAGATCCTTGAGTTTTAAACACAAGGGAGTTCTTATTCCATTGAAGGATTTCCAGGATCCTGTCTCTTCTGAGGCAATGTCAGTTGATCCAGATCACTTAGTTCATTGATGAACAAGGGAGGTTCAACTTTCCAAGTATCAATGCCAAATAATTTGGCATTCAACTTCATGATTGCACCAAGAAACTTGGCAGTTTGCTGTTCAGTAACATCCTCATTCTCCTCAGAAGAGGAATACTCATCAGAGCTCATGAAGGGCATAAGGAGGTTCAATGGGATCTCTATGGTCTCTAGATGAGCCTCAGAGTCCTTTGGTTCCTCAGAGGGAAGCTCCTTATTGATCACTGGACGTCCCAGGAGGTCTTCCTCCTTGGGATTTGCGTCTTCCTCTCCCTCTTTGGGTTCGGCCATGGTGCTTATGTCAATGGCCTTGCACTCTCCTTTTGGATTCTTTTCTGTATTGCTTGGGAGAGTACTGGGAGGGATTTCAGTGATCCTTTTACTCAGCTGGCCCACTTGTGCTTCCAGATTTCTAATGGAAGATCTTGTTTTATTCATGAAACTTACAGTGGCTTTAGACAGATCAGAGACTAAGTTTGCTAAATTAGAAGTATTTTGTTCAGAGTTATCTGTCTGTTGCTGAGTGGATGATGCAAAAGGTCCTGTGTGAGTGGAAGAAGAGGGGGAGACAAAGAATGTAATATAATGGAAGAAACACAACTGTGAGGATGGCAGAGATGTGAGATGAGATGTTAGGATATAAATGAATAAATAGAATAAGATGGGGGAGGGATAATTTTCGAAAATTATTTTGAAAAAGAGTTAGTGATTTTCGAAAATGGTTTTTGAAAATTGTTAGTATTTTTTCGAAAAATTAAGATTTAAAAGATAAAATAATTAATAAATTAAAAAAGAAATTTTGAAAAAGGGGGAAGATATTTTCGAAAATGAGAGAGAGAGAGTTAGTTAGGTAGTTTTGAAAAAGTTAAGAAACAAACAAAAAGTTAGTTAGTTAGTTGAAACAAATTTTGAAAAGATAGGAAGTTAGGAAGTTAGAGAAGATATTTTGAAACCAACTTTTTGAAAAAGATAAGATAAGAAGATATTTTGGAAATTAATTTTGAAAAAGATTTGATTTTTAAAATCTCAATTAATGACTTGATTCACAAGAAATCACAAGATATGATTCTAGAACTTAAAGTTTGAATCTTTCTTAACAAGCAAGTAACAAACTTCAAATTTTTGAATCAAAACATTAATTGATTATGTTATTTTCGAAAATTTGATATAAAAATAAGAAAAAGATTTTTGAAAAATATTTTTGGAATTTTCGAAAATAACTAAGAATTTTGAAAAAGATTTGATTTTTGAAAAAGATTTTGAAAAAGATAAGATTTTCAAATTGAAAATTTGATTTGACTCATAAGAAACAACTTGATTTTAAAAAAATTTTGAAAAAGTCAACTCAAATTTTCGAATTTGATGAGAGAAAAAGGGAAAGATATTTTTTTTTATTTTTTTTGAAATTTTTATGAAAAACATGAAAATTATGCAATGCATGAAATTTTTAGATCAAAACAATGAATGCATGCAATAATGCTATGAATGTCAAGATGAACACCAAGAACATTATGAAGATCATGATGAATATCAAGAACACATTTTTGAAAAAATTTTAATGCAAAGAAAACATGCAAGACACCAAACTTAGAATTCTTTAATGCTTAGACACTAAGAATTCAAGAATGCATATGATAAAAAAAGACACAAAATAAAAAATCATCAAGATCAAACAAGAAGACTTACCAAGAACAACTTGAAGATCATGAAGAACACTATGAATGCATGATATTTTCGAAAAATGCAAAATGCATATGCAAGTGACACCAAACTTATGATATGACTCAAGACTCAAACAAGAAACACAAAATATTTTTTTTGTTTTTTATGATTTTCTAAATTTTTTTGGATTTTTTTCGAAAATTATATGAAAAAGAAAAATAAGGGTTCCAAAATTTTTAATATGAATTCCAGGAATCTTGCCATGTTAGTCTAAAGCTTCAGTCCAGGAATTAGACATGGCTCACTAGCCAGCCAAGCTTTCAAAGAAAGCTCCATTCCAAAACACTAGACATGGCCAATGGCCAGCCAAGCTTCAGCATTTAACACCAGAGTATATTGCTCTTGATAACAAATTGCTGCTCATCATTTATCAAGTATGTAACTTACCTCTGATGGTTTGGAAGCCTCAGTCCAAAAGAATTTAGACATGGCTTTACAGCCAGCCAGGCTTCACATGCTTCATGAAACACTAGAATTCATTCTTAAAAATCTCGAATAAAATTTTTGAAAACATTTTTATTTTTTTTTTCGAAAACAGATGAGAGATTTTTGAAAAAAAAATTTTTTGAAAGATTTTTTTGAAAACAAAACGAAAAGAAAATTACCTAATCTGAGCAACAAGATGAGCCATAAGTTGTCCAAACTCAAACAATCCCCGGCAACGGCGCCAAAAACTTGGTGCAAGAAGTTGTGATGTCCAGGCTTTGGTACGTGAGCAATTTGGTACGCGTAATCGTGATTACACATTCATAATTTGTCACAACTTCGATACAACTAACCAGCAAGTGCACTGGGTCGTCCAAGTAATACCTTACGTGAGTAAGGGTCGAATCCCACGGAGATTGTTGGTATGAAGCAAGCTATGGTCACCTTGCAAATCTCAGTCAGGCGGATATAAAGTGATAATAGTGTTTTAGAATACCACAGACAAGGTTTAGACCTTCCGGATTCTCTTGAATGCCGCCATCATTCTAGCTTACGCCACGAAGATTCTGGTTAGGAGATCTAAGAGATATTCATTTTAGCTTATTTCATGTAGAACGGAAGTGTTTGTCAGGCACGTGATGAGCGTCACACATAATCATCACCTTCATCACGTTCTTGGGTGCGAATGGATATCTTAGAAGCGAAATAAGATGAATTGAATAGAAAACAGAAGTACTTTGCATTAATCTTTGAGATACAGCAGAGCTCCACACCTTAATCTATGGAGTGTAGAAACTCTACCGTATGAAAATACATAAGTGAAGGTCCAGGCATGGCCAAGATGGCCAGCCCCCTAAAACGTGATCAATAGTCTCCTAAGATGAACAATGGATTACAACTGAGACCATAGATGCCTAATACAATAGTAAAAGGTCCTATTTATAATAAACTAGCTACTAGGGTTTACATGAGTAAGTAATTGATGCATAAATCCACTTCCTGGGCCCACTTGGTGTGTGTTTGGGCTGAGCTTGAGTGTTGCACGTGTAGAGGTCCTTCTTGGAGTTGAACGCCAACTTTTGTGCCAGTTTGGGCGTTCAACTCTGGTTTTGGCTCCTTTTCTGGCGCTGGACGCCAGATTTGGGTAGAAAGCTGGCGTTGAACGCCAGTTTACGTCATCTATTCTTGGCCAAAGTATGAACTATTATATATTGCTTGAAAGCCCTGGATGTCTACTTTCCAACGCAATTGGAAGCGCGCCATTTCGAGTTTTGTAGCTCCAGAAAATCCACTTTAAGTGCAGGGAGGTCAGAATCCAACAGCATCAGCAGTCCTTCTTCATCCTCTGAATCTGATTTCTGCTCAAGTCCCTCAATTTCAGCCAGAAAATACCTGAAATCACAGAAAAACACACAAACTCATAGTAAAGTCCAGAAATGTGAATTTAACATAAAAACTAATGAAAACATCCCTAAAAGTAACTAGATCCTACTAAAAACATACTAAAAACAATGTCAAAAAGCGTATAAATTATCCGATCATCACCATGCATGCAAGCTAAGATAAAGTTATAATTTTGACTTAGTCAGAATTGTCAAGTTACTGTTATTATTTATTTAGCTTGTCAAAACATTAAATATATAAGTACATCTCAACTTTAAGTGGAATAAAACAAAAGAAAAATGAAAAAGAAAAAAGAACATAAAAAATATGTAATTGAAATTTTTGACAAAAATCAAAACAAGAATAAATACAAATGGATAAGAAAGTCATAATTTGATATACTTACCAGAAAAATTATGGCATTGATAAAATGATGTCTAATTTTTGTTATTGACAAGATGATTCCTAAAAGCTTTAAAAATTTGACAAAAGTGATGACCCACCGTTAGTTGAGTTATCTGGAGTTAAGATTTAGGAGTGACGTGTCAATTAACAATTATAATAATTACAAAAATTACCCACTTTTAATTCTTATAATTTTAAAAACACCTCAATTTCAATTTTCTAAAAAAGTCTAATCCCCTTTTCTTTTCCCTTCGTTACTCGTCCCAGATCTCTTTCCTTCGAATCTTTTAGGTTTATCTCTATCTCCATTTCTATCGGTTCCTTCCTTTCCCTTACTGTGAATCGAGTAGTGTGGGTTTCAATTTCGATTGTTCTTTTCTTATGCTCTGAACTTTTTTCTCTAGAGCTGACAACATTTGCAATCTTGCAAGATTCATAAGCTATAGCTACTCCTACTCCTCTTCTTTCTCCTTCTCCACCTCCTCTTCCTCCCATGAATTCGAAGTCGCAAGATTTAGCTTTCAGTTTCACTCATTAGTCAATAGATCCCAACAAGAATGGACAACTATACAAGCATGATGTGTTTCTGAGTTTCAGAGGCAGTGACACCCACAACAATTTCACCGATCATCTTTATTATAACCTTATCAGGAAAGGAGTTTTTGCCTTCAAGGACAACAAGAGGCTTCAAAAAGAAAAATCTATCTCATTCTAACTCATGCAGGCCACCAGAAAATTCTTCCATTTCTATCGTTGTCTCTCAAGTGATTATGCTGCCTCCACATGGTGCCTCAATGAAATGGCTACCATAGCTCAATGCAAGAAAGAGTTTGGACAGAAGATTTTTTCGGTTTTCTATTATGAGATCCTTCTGATATTTGAAAGTAGAGTGGGGTGTATGAAGATGCTTAGGGAAGAAGAAGAGAAAAAAAGAATTAAGGTTTTAGAAAAGTGAAATTATATTTTTAAAATTATAAAAACTAAAAGTGGGCAACTTTTTGTAATTATGATAATTGTTAACTGATATGTTATCCCTAAATTTTAACTCCAAGTAACTCAATTGACGGTTGGTAACTTTTGTTAAATTTTAAAATCTTTTAGAGATTATTTTATCAATAACAAAGTGTAAGACCTCTAACTTTTTAAAAGTTATTAATTAATCATTTACGATGCATTATATTTTTTTAAGACTATATTTCGGAGATTTTTATATAAAAGTTGAGTAAACTCTTATTTTTGATTTAGAGTTCTTATAATTGAAAAATAGGGAATATTTTATATGCCTTAATTTTAAATATTTATATTTTTAACCTTATTTTATAAATGAAGGAGAATTAATTTATTTGTCTCCAATTTTTATTTAATTAGCATTTAATCGAAACTAATTTATAAATTTGTAATTGAAAGGTATTTTCAAGATGGATATTTTATATTTAATTTAATATAATATCTCTTAATTTTATTAAAATTTAACAAAATTCCAAATTGTCCAAAAATCCCTAATTTCACATTTGCCCCAAATTGAACCCTAATCCTAAAATCAAACACACAAAACCCTAATCTTAATTAACACATAATTTTCCCTTTATCCCAAATGAAACCCTAGCTGCCCCTTACCTCCTTCAGCCGCCAATTACTTTCACTTCAATAACCCCACTCATCGAAGAAAGAAAGAAAAGAAAAGGAAAGAAGGAAGGGGGACCGAGGAAGGAGGGAGAGGGGGGAGAAGAGGGAGGCGGCGCGGTGGGTGTCACTGCCACCGCCGCCGCCGCTGCTAATCGAGAGAAGGGGAGATCCAAGAAAGAGAGAGAGTGTGCGTTGGTGGGAGAGGAAGACCGCTGCCACAGTTGCCGCCGTTCGTCCTCCAGCTCGTCGCCACCATCGCGGATCGCCAGTGACCTCGCGCCCGTCGCCGCCAACCACGAGCCAGAGGAGAAGAAGAACGATACTATTACGCTGTTCCTCGCTGTAGATGAAGCTCGCCGCCGCAGATGAAGTTCGCCGCCGCAGCCGTTACTGTTCGCGCTGTCGTCGTCGCCGAAGGGAGCCATCGTCGCTGTCATCGGAACAGAGGGCGAGAGAGAGACAGAGAGCTCGCGGTGGGGGAAAGGATAGGCGCCGCCGTGCTGCGTGAAGCTTCCGCCGCCGTTCCTGCCGCCGTCCAGCCTCAGTTAGCACCGCCGAAGCTCCTGCCATCACCGTCGTTAAAGAAGCTCACCGGAGCTGCTGGAGGCTACCGCCGCTCTACCTGGTTCTGTTTTGAGTCGCGCAACCGTGTCCGTGGCCGTCGGAGACCGTATCTGAAGCCTCTATCTTCTTGGGTTTTGGTTGTTGCAAGTTACTCGGCTCTACGTTGTTGTCGGAACTAGGTCAGATTTACCGGTAACTGCTTCCTCCTTTCTTGAATCTGTTCTATTTCTATTTTGCTCCGCTATTCTGATTTTATTGATATCCCTGCTGCCTTACCAATTGGAATATGTTACTGCCATCAGGACAGATGCATAGGTCCCTGATTATGTTCTTTGCTGCTCTGTCGTTCTGTTTTCTATAGCTGCAGTAAGTTATTTTAACCTTGATATCCTTATTGCTATTGTTTTCCTATGAATTATTGAGAATTTGGTGAAATTGACGTTCTAGGGTCGAGTTTCGGTAATCACATGGTTGGAGTAAAAGCCGTTTTTTTTGTTGTGAAAGTAAACGGAACTGCGGATGCAGCTGCCGCTAAATGCGAGCCAAAAGAAAAAGAGTTTAGTCTCGTAGTTAGATCGCAATCGAGGTAGGGGTTTTTCTTAAATATATTTTACATTACAGGGTTGTTATAAATCGATATTAACGCGTAAAATACATTTTTGTGATTTCGTGAGTCTTATGAATTGAATTGACTTGTTTTGGTTGAATGAGATCATTAATTTGATTTGATATTAAACCCGATTTGATATTGGAATTTGATTTTAAAATAAACTTGGAAAAAGACTTGATATTTGAAAACGGGTTATTTATTGAGAATGATTTGCTATTTTTTTTTGGAAATGATTCGAAAAGTGTTTGAGGGAATGGTTTGGTTTGAAACTGTTTGAGAAGACCGAGAATTCTTAACTATTGATTGATGCTGTTGGTTGAAGTCGGTTTAAATTGTGATTTATAGGATTGGTTGATTGAATTCTGGATTTTGTAATTTCTTTGGGTTGAGTACTGTTGTTATGATAATGGCTGTTGGAAGTGATTTGACTGATTAACGGGTGTTTGGTTTGGTTTGGTTGGGACCCGAACAGAGTGGCAGAATCTGAGTTTTAGAGGAGATGCTGCCGAAATTTTATAAAACTGGAAGTTTTGTTTGAAGTAATTGTTTAAAAAGATTTAGTTCTTAAACATTATTTGTTTTGGATTGATTTATTTAGAAAAGTAAGAATTAAGTGCCGTGGCTTGCCACCACGTGTACCAGGTTGAAAACTCGATACTCTGTTGACCCTACGACGTAAGTGTGACCGGGAACTATATAAATTCCCGGGAATGTTACCCCCATTGAGCAATATTGATTATTTGAGAAAAAACTATGCATAGACTCTTAGGGATGCACGTCGGGGGACAGTCTAAGGACAATTCAGACTTGTCGGGTTGGCTGGATAACCGACAGATGAGCCTCATCAGCCATAGGACAGGCATGCATCATATGCATTTGTATGCTTTGTTTGGGTTTGAACTTGTTTTGGTTTGCCTAATTGCTAAACTGTTCTTAACTGCTACTTGAACTATTTGCTGTAACTGCTACCTACTTGTGCTTTCCTTGTTTGTCTTGCCTGTGTTTGTCCTGGCGTGCTACATTTGAGAATAAACTTTGGTGCTGAATTAATGATTGTGTTGTTTGATTGCATGATTGGTTTCTAATTGAGATTTTTCTTATAAAGAAGGAAATGTTTCAGATTTTTGAATAATTACACGTTTCTTTAAAAAGGTTTTGAACGATTACCTACTGTTTTTTTAAAAGATTCATAAGGCAATGATAATCACTGAGCTTGAAAACAATTTTCTTATTAAATATCTTCTTATGACAACTTTGAAACTGCGTGGTGAGACCGTGTGGTTAGGTTCTCACCCCCTACAGCTTTATCTTTTCAGGAACCGGATGAAGCATTAAGAAGAGTTATACTGCGTTCGGTTTATATGTTGTTGTATTAATTAGATTATTTTCTTCCCTCGTCTTTGTTATTAAAATTTTGTAAGAGGGATAGGAATTGTATGTTTTATATGTATAATATATTGAGTTATTATGTAAGGAGTCTTGTATATGAATCTATGCCTGCTTGTATAAAGTATTTATTTTCGGTTTTCTAAAAAATCAGCGATACAGTGTCGAGTCACAGGTTCCTATTTTAGTATTTAATATGTAAAGTAGTTTTAATACTTCTTACTATCAGAGTAGCGCAGCCGGAAGCGTGACTTCTGATAGTGAGGGTGTTACATTATGGTATCAGAGCGGTCCTTCCTGTAGAGCCTGAGGAATGGACTGATTATGCTTCAATTGCATACTCTGAGCGTCTGTCATGTAATAGGTCTCGTTCAGATAATGAGAATTAGAGTTTTATACACATGACGGTCTATTGATTAATGCCATTAGTCTTGCATTGCATAATTCCTGGTATTAAGTTTGGCCGGCTTAACACTAGTAAATTATGTATATGGAAGCACCAATGGGTTATGATAGACAATATGCAAGTCATAGATAACGCGAGTTGCGGGTTTTGGGAGCGTTAGAAATTAATTCTTGAAGTTGGTTGACATGTGATCCTTATCTGTGATAGGTGTTACTTTTACCTTTATCATTTGCATTGGAAATCCTTGATTCAATGCCTTTCTTGAGATACGGTTTGATTCTTTGTCAAATTATATTTCTGACTATCCCCTGGATTCTTAATGTTATGGTCCTCAATTTGACGTTCTCTTATAAGAACTTTGTACTCTAATTTAATTGGAATTTGCTTCGATCAATATATTATCTTTCTTCTTGTTGTTCATAGCAAAATTTTCTGATTTAGATTCTCTCCTTAAGTTATGATTTGATATCTTGCCTCTATGCTTTGCACCATATGCGTATTCTTCTCTTAACATGCACCTACTTACTCTATAGATTCTTGACATCACAGCTTTAGGTTCTGTATTCTTCTACTTAAACGATGTAATTTATCGATGAAATCTGAACCTGTTTTGCCGTAATACATCCTATCTTATAAAGCCCTCTTGTAATTTTTGTTTTGGGTCTTCAAAGTAATTCTGGTTTGATTCTCCTCTTGAATATTTTTCAAGATTCTTGAAAGAATATTTTTGCTCATAGCTTAATTAAGTTTATTTTATAAATTTTGCATATTTTATTTTAATCTGAGTTGTTTTAATGCAAAATCTTATTTAAACATTTCATGTTTCTTTTGAGAAAGTGAATTCGTTCCTTTTTGAGATTATCCATTCTTTGTTAACGCTACCAATGACTTTTAGTATTATTTTCGACTTAGCTCAAATCCGATTTAAATAAATGCACTGTTCTTCTTCTTGATCGTTCCTACAGGAGTTCTTAAATTCAAGTTTCTTCTTAGGACTACAATTTGATTTTCTACCAAGATTTTCAGGAAAATGTTTTATCCTTAGCCTAACTAATTTTTATTTCATAAATCTCGCATAATCTAGCTCGACTTGAATTTGTTTTAACAAGACGCAATATTTACGTTTTTAATTGACTTTCTTGAATTTTGTAAACAATTACCCTATTCTACTCTATGGTTTCTATTGAAGATCTTTGAAATCAAAATTTTTTTCTATTTGTACTTCGATTTTTCTGTCCGGCACACTTTATGATTTTTGACCATTCTTGTTTGTTGGTGACTCAAACCATTTCTTCAAATACTTGTAAACATTGTCTTAAATCATGTTATCTTCTCTTTTGCAAACTTTGTATGTCCTTTATTCGGCCTAAATTTGTTTCGGCTAAATATGTTAACTTTTCTGATGATTCCTATTGAAGTTCTTTGATTCAGATCTCCTAGGAAAAAAAATGTAAATTGACTCTCCTTCTGGAATATTTCATTGTTATTGCGCATTCTTGTTAAATTGCGACTCTATTCATCCTTTTGACTTCATGCAAACGTTGCCCTTGTCATTTGATTTGCTCTTCCTAGGTATTTTATCCCTCTAAGTAAACTCGAGTGCTTCGGTGTCATGTGCAACCCCTAGACATGGGTAACAATATGCTAGTTTTTTAGTACACAGCTTATTGATGCAGGAAGTAAATTTGGTGAGTTTGAAAATGTCGCAGGTTATGGCATTTAATTTTGTACTGGTGTGTTTGAGCACGTGTCAGGTCGCTAAGTTTTCGAACTAAGACCGATTGTTTAGATTGTCGCATAACAATGAATGAGTTTAAAACCTTGATTGAGATTGAACTAGACCTTGGAATACTGGGGATTGGTTATGGCTTTCACTTCTTGAAACTCTCCCATTCCGTTTTTAAACTTGGAAAATGTTTTGATGAAGTATAACTGGATTTTCTTTTGACTATATGTCAGTTTTATGCATGCGTTTGGTTAGTGAAGCGCTTAAATACTTTTACTCATACCTTTTCAAACTTTACATAATCTCTTACAACCTGAAATTGTATTCAAGAAATGTCACATCTATGTTTTCGTTATTCTTTTTCAAATATGTTGTTGTATACTTTTCTTTTGAAAGGAAAAATGATTTTCTTAAGTTTCGATTTTGGTAAATGATGCATTCGAAAGAGTTTCATTGATACTCGAATCTTGTGAATTATCTTTGGCCTTAGATTTTCTTTTTTTATAAACCTCATACTCCTTGACCTTGAATTCATTTCAAACCGTTGTGTTGTTGTCTAATCCTCAAGGTTGTCTTTTAAATTCTTGTGAACATCGTCCTTGTCACCTGACCTTATCTCATGCCTTGTAACCTTCTAAATAACTCGGGAATTGCTTTAGAGGCACGTATGACCTTTGGGCATATCAAATGAAACGTTAGTCTCCTTAGAATGCTGCTCGTGAGCGTGAAAAGATGAAGTAGTAAGTGTGTGACGTAATAAGGGGCTGTGGTAGTTTTATTTCCATGTGAAAATTTGTGGATGATAGGCTTGTAACCAACTTTTTTTGGGTTGCGAAGTAATTGATGGAGTTGCAAATTGAAGTTCTGAAGTGAATACAACGTTGGTGAATGAACGTTTTACCTGTTGTTTAAATACCAGCTTGCTTTGTAGCCATTTTGCCACATTAACTATAACTTTGCATTGTGAACGCCTATCTTGTATCTCCTGCCTTATACCATACTTTACCCTTATATATAAATCTTATAGTTATTCAGTATTTGAACATCTATATACATAAATATGCTAAACTTTCTTGCTTATCTAAAACGCATTTAGAAAGTAAAGTACTGTTGCTTCAGACCCATGTGACATTCTTGTTTTAAACCCCCGTGTAACTTTTGCTTCAGACCACACTTTTTCCATACGCCTAAGTTTTACAAACTATTCGATATTTGGAAAATTAATACATATATCTGCTAAGATCTCTGCTTTTCTAAAGTATTCAAAACTATTTTAGAATGATGTGTATTAAGTTAATTTTCGAGGACGAAAATTTTTATAAGTGGGGTAGGATGTAAGACCTCTAATTTTTTAAAAGTTATTAATTAATCATTTACGATGCATTATATTTTTTTAAGACTGTATTTTGGAGATTTTTATATAAAAGTTGAGTAAACTCTTATTTTTGATTTAGAGTTCTTATAATTGAAAAATAGGGAATATTTTATATGCCTTTTTATTGATATCCCTGCTGCCTTACCAATTGGAATATGTTACTGCCATCAGGACAGATGCATAGGTCCCTGATTATGTTCTTTGCTGCTCTGTCGTTCTGTTTTCTATAGCTGCAGTAAGTTATTTTAACCTTGATATCCTTATTGCTATTGTTTTCCTATGAATTATTGAGAATTTCGTGATATTGACGTTCTAGGGTCGAGTTTCGGTAATCACATGGTTGGAGTAAAAGCCGTTTTTTTTGTTGTGAAAGTAAACGGAACTGCGGATGCAGCTGCCGCTGAATGCGAGCCAAAAGAAAAAGAGTTTAGTCTCGTAGTTAGATCGCAATCGAGGTAGGGGTTTTTCTTAAATATATTTTACATTACAGGGTTGTTATAAATCGATATTAACGCGTAAAATACATTTTTGTGATTTCGTGAGTCTTATGAATTGAATTGACTTGTTTTGGTTGAATGAGATCATTAATTTGATTTGATATTAAACCCGATTTGATATTGGAATTTGATTTTAAAATAAACTTGGAAAAAGACTTGATATTTGAAAACGGGTTATTTATTGAGAATGATTTGCTATTTTTTGGAAATGATTCGAAAAGTGTTTGAGGGAATGGTTTGGTTTGAAACTGTTTGAGAAGACCGAGAATTCTTAACTATTGATTGATGCTGTTGGTTGAAGTCGGTTTAAATTGTGATTTATAGGATTGGTTGATTGAATTCTGGATTTTGTAATTTCTTTGGGTTGAGTACTGTTGTTATGATAATGGCTGTTGGAAGTGATTTGACTGATTAACGGGTGTTTGGTTTGGTTTGGTTGGGACCCGAACAGGGTGGCAGAATCCGAGTTTTAGAGGAGATGCTGCCGAAATTTTATAAAACTGGAAGTTTTGTTTGAAGTAATTGTTTAAAAAGATTTAGTTCTTAAACGTTATTTGTTTTGGATTGATTTATTTAGAAAAGTAAGAATTATGTTTTGAATTGAGATTGTTGATTAACAGAAAGAAGGATGATGAGGATTGATTTGAAGTATGATTTTTGAATGAATTTGGAAGGATATGGATTGACGAATGATGATGATATTGAGAATGGCTTAGATATTGATGAATGATGAATGAATTATTTGTGGCTTATGAATTTAAAATATCCGAGATACGAGGTTCCCTGGATTAAGTGCCGTGGCTTGCCACCACGTGTACCAGGTTGAAAACTCGATACTCTGTTGACCCTACGACGTAAGTGTGACCGGGCACTATATAAATTCCCGGAAATGTTACCCCCATTGAGCAATATTGATTATTTGAGAAAAAACTATGCATAGACTCTTGGGGATGCACGTCGGGGGACAGTCTAAGGACAATTCAGACTTGTCGTGTTGGCTGGATAACCGACAGATGAGCCTCATCAGCCATAGGACAGGCATGCATCATATGCATTTGTATGCTTTATTTGGGTTTGAACTTGTTTTGGTTTGCCTAATTGCTAAACTGTTCTTAACTGCTACTTGAACTATTTACTGTAACTGCTACCTACTTGTGCTTTCCTTGTTTGTCTTGCCTGTGTTTGTCCTGGCGTGCTACATTTGAGAATAAACTTTGGTGCTGAATTAATGATTGTGTTGTTTGATTGCATGGTTGGTTTCTAATTGAGATTTTTCTTATAAGGAAGGAAATGTTTCGGATTTTTGAATAATTACACGTTTCTTTAAAAAGGTTTTGAACGATTACCTACTGTTTTTTTAAAAGATTCATAAGGCAATGATAATCACTGAGCTTGAAAACAATTTTCTTATTAAATATCTTCTTATGACAACTTTGAAACTGCGTGGTGAGACCGTGTGGTTAGGTTCTCACCCCTCTACAGCTTTATCTTTTCAGGAACCGGATGAAGCATTAAGAAGAGTTATACTGCGTTTGGTTTATATGTTGTTGTATTAATTAGATTATTTTCTTTCCTCGTATTTGTTATTAAAATTTTGTAAGAGGGATAGGAATTGTATGTTTTATATGTATAATATATTGAGTTATTATGTAAGGAGTCTTGTATATGAATCTATGCCTGCTTGTATTTTTTCTTAAGATAAAGTATTTATTTTCGGTTTTCTAAAAAATCAGCGATACAGTGTCGAGTCACAGGTTCCTATTTTAGTATTTAATATGTAAAGTAGTTTTAATACTTCTTACTATCAGAGTAGCGCAGCCGGAAGCGTGACTTCTGATAGTGAGGGTGTTACACAAAGACTATGTACCATTTTATCAGCACTAGAATCTTTCAAATACTAATTTAGTATTTACCTCTTTTTATAACCATATATAAAAAATTCTTCTCTTTTTTAACCTGAGTTAATACTTAAATTTTATTTTGAACTTTAAATTGACTCTTGAAATATAAATTGCCTCAATTCCAATTACTCACATTAGTTCCTCAAATGATTTTTGTTAATACCGTATTGACGTGGTATGCTGATGTGTCAGAACACTAATCAACTATGTGGAATAAAGTGATGACATATCTGTCAATGACATAATAATATAGATTGTAGTATTGTATGACATAACGCAATTCGCTTCCATATTTGTTATCTATGTATCACTAGTATATTATCTTTTAAATGATTCAAATTGGCCTCTGAATTTTTATTAATAACTCATGTTAACTCTTCACAGGCTTGCTGCTCCAATCCCCACCACCACCACCAGCAACACCACCACCACCACCACCACCAGCTGCACCACCACCACCAACACTAACACCAACACCAACACCACCACCACCACCACCAACACCAACCAACACTAACACTAGGAATACCAAACAATAGCAACAACACCAGACAACACCAAACTAAGAAGCAGAAACAGAAAGCAAAAAAACAGAAAGCAAGAAAGCAAAAGCAAGAAAACAGAAAACAAGAAAATAGAAGCAAGATGCAGAAGCAGAAAGCGATGCAGATGAGGCGGCGAGGTTGCGAGGCGGCGGCAGTGACTCGCGTCTCCTCTCTCCCTCGCGATCCCCAAGGACGACGGCCACGACGACGGCGACGGTGGCTCCAAGCTTCGCCAGCGCCGTCCCCCCTTCCCCTTCCCCCCCTCCCTTTCCCAACAAATTTTCTTTTATTTTTTTTTAAATTTTATAACTTTTTTATTAAAGTAGGGGTAATTTAGGAATAAATTAAAATTTTTTTAGAAAGGACGATTTTAAAATGAAATGCAACATTAAGGACGATTTTAAGTCAAAAATTACATCAGGGACGGTTTCGATTCTGACCCTCAATGTTAGGGACCAAAACAGTACTTATCCCTTTTTATAAAATAATGTGTTGTATTGTATGCTTTTCAAAATAAATTTTTTTAAAAATAAAAAGTAAAAAATTTATTTTATGGACTAATTTGATTTGCGTTTTTTATTTTAGGAACTAAAATGAGTTATGATTGAAAATTCAGAGACTAATTTAAATTACTTAGAATGATAACATATTAATGATACATAAAAAAATTATGGTGTAACACATCACACATAACTAATACGTGAACAAATTGCGATATGACACGTGACATTATCATCCATATTAGCATGTTTCGTGTCACTAATAAATACGTCATCACTTCATTCTCTGTGATCGAATGTTGTTCTGATACGTGGCATTGACGTCAGCATGCCACGTCAACTTGATGTTAACGAAAATTATTTGAAGAGATAATGTGAATTAAAAAGTGAAAATTCAAGATCTAAATTGAGACAATTTAAGATTTGAGGTATTTTTTAGAAGTCAATTTGAGTGTTAACTCTCTTTAACTTCCATGTACTCATTATAAATAGGAATGTTTGGTTGTGATATTGGGTATGCAAGTTTGGAAAATTTTAGCGAGTGAAAATTAAGGACAAAAATAGTAAGGTTTTTCTCATGTATATAAGCCCCTTGTATGAATGTTATTTTCAAAATATATAAGAGAGTATATAGATTTCTCTGTATATTTTGAGAAATTGTAATCTCACCATTTAGTTATATTATTTTTATTATTGTCTGAATTTTTGTTTAATTTCATCCATTTTTTGTTCATAAATTTTAGTTGCGTTATTTTACCTTAATAATTCTGATACTCGATATTTTTTTGTCTCACAAGAACAGAATAATAGAGTTAAAACTGAGACAAAATTATTTCTTGCTGGATAATTAAGTCTAATTCATCCCAAGAATAAAGTCATTTCATTTGAGGAAGACCATCCCAACAGCTTACTTTGCCATAAAATCTGCAACGATATTTGCGGAACATTACATAAACGTAACAATGACAGTCTAATTTCTCTAAGTAATATCTTAATCTTAATAAGAAAGTCCTTATCTTCTCTAAACATCAATGATGCTTCCTATTGAATTAGAAAAAAAAATTGAACTATTCATTTAATAACATATCTGTAATCATACTCTTAAGGCAACAAGAGTCATTGCTAAATAATAAAAAATTCACATCTAAAAATGTTATCACTAGAAATGAAGTCTCAAAAATTTAACAACTAATATCTCAAATTAAATATCTAAAAATTTTAAGATGGTTCATAGTCCTTAAATTTGCATCACAATTCACTTTGAATATATTTGACCAGAAAAAGAGAGTTTGTCATACACTCAAAAGAGAAGAAGAAATTAAATTCTTTTAGCGAATTGAATTAGAAAATCATTTTCACACCTTCTTTTGAGTAAAGAAATGATATTTTTAAATAAATTTTTAATTGGTATAATTTACCAAAATAGTAGCCGAAGTGACATGCAGAAATATGTGTGGTATGCAAGAAAAAAGCAACCATGTGTTGCAAAAAAAAATGCGTACCATTTTTCATAACGTGTCATTATATAAAGTTGTTATTCACATGTGAAAAGATGTGGCTTATATTTGTGTAATATATATTGCAAGCCTATTTTGATTTAATTTATCAATTTTGAATCTATCTATGAGCCTTTTTAGTATCCTATTATGTATAAATCTATCATCATTTTTTTAAATTAGTTATTTATTCATATGATCAATACACACACATAGCCAAAAGAAAACCAGAGGGATGAAAGACACCTCTTTTGTTATATGTATGAGTATGTGATAGATTAGAAAACATGCAATAAGATTTGTAATGAATTTGTATAATGGGAAGAAAGTATACTGAATTAGTGTTGTATTACTAGTGAATAGCATGAATGAAAAGGAGTATGAACACAAACGTTTCCCTGCTTCGAGTGAGGGTTATACTCCAGAGCCAATTCTCTAATGACCAAATGATAATTCTCTACTCTCTCCTGATACTACTTTTACCCCATATCAATCATTCTCATACTCAAACGTAACTAACTTTGCCACATAGGCATTCCAGAAGCAATTTGTTACATCACATAATCTTGGTGCCAAGTTGGGCGTTTCTTTCTTCTAGGACCCAACATCTCTGGCCCATGACTCTCTTCTTTTTCATCTTCAATTGATTCCTCTTCAGCTGGGCCTTGTTGGTTTAGATTTGGGTTTGCATCAATTATCCCCCTCTCCACTATGACCTTGTCCTCAAGGTCCACATCTAGAAACTCCCTGCTAAGTTCAACCATATCTACTCATGTGGTCTCATGGCGAGGAACTCCTTCCCAATCAACAAGGAGTTCAGTTCGAGGTCCTGTCGGAGTGGAGACAACACGACTTGCTATGATGGCTGCTGGGCGTGGCTGCAGGGAAGACTGTAATTCAGCTGCAGATGGCACTGACACTTGCGGAGGACCGTGGAAGGGTTTCAGCACTGATACATGGAAGACCGGACGAAGGGCACACGACTCCAGCAACTCCAACCGGTAAGCCACCTTCCCTACCTTCTGAATGACTTTGTAGGGACCATAATATCTCTTCCGTAGTTTATTATGTGGCTCCAAGGATAGGGAGTGCTGCCTATAGGGTTTAATCTTGAGTAAAACCATATCCCCAAGATTAAATTCCATGTCCCTTCTATGTGAATCAGCTTGCTTCTTCATTTTATTTTGAGCCTTTGAATAAAGTAAGTCAGTTCCTTATTCAGAACTTCCCTCACCTTTAACATCTCATCCACCTCTATAACACTCGTAGTACCTGAGGAGTACCCAGGGAGTACATTCATGGGAAATCCAAATAAAGCTTTATGTGGAGTCATGTTAATAGTAGAATGGTAGGAGCCATTATTACAGAAATCTGCCCATGATAAATTGGTGGTCCATTATTTTGGATAGGTGTGTGTGAATACGCGTAGGTATTGCTCAAGTGTTCGATTAACCACCTCTGTTTGGCCATCACTCTGAGGGTAATATGCAGAGCTATAAAGTAACTTAGTCCCACTTAATTCAAACAAAACTCTTCCAAAACCGACTCAATAAAATCAGATCTCGATCTGAAATAATAGTAACAGGAAAGCCATGTAACCGTACTAATAAATTAATGAATACCTGTGCCACATCCTTGGCTGTAAACCCAGGTTTCAGAGCACTGAAATGACCCACTTTGCTGAAACGGTCCACCACCACTAAGATCCCTGTAAACCCAGTCGACTTAAGAAGTTGCACAATAAAATCCATGGAAATATCGGCCCATGGTCTAACCGGAATTGGTAAGGGCTATAGAAAATCTTGGGACTTGGCAGGAATGTACTTAGTGACTTGGCACTCTTGAGAGTGCTCAACAAACCTGTGAACTTGGCCTCGCATTCCAGGCCAAAAAAATGACTCCCCAAGGGCCTTGTAAGTCTTGAGAATTCCCCCGTGACCGCCTCTAAGTGATGAGTGAAACTCTTGCAATAATAATTCCCTCAACCCTTTGAAATCGGGAACCCAAAATCGCCCTTGATACATCAAAAGACCCTCCTTGACTGTATAATCTAGCCCCAATTCCCCTGTTTTCAACTTATCATGGAGGCGCAGCATGGCTGGATCAGTCTGATTCCCTTCCAATAAATCCTGCATCAGTGTGAGATGGATTGAGGTGAAAGCCAGGAATTCATGAGCCATAGTTGTCTCTGGATGCCTGGACAGTGCGTCTGCCACCTGATTTTGTTTTCCCGGTCGGTATTCTATGTCAAAATCATATCCCAATAATTTGTGCAAATAAAATTGTTGTTCAGAGGTCAACACCACCTATGTCAACAGCTCTTTTAAACCCCGATGATCAGTTTTTACGGTGAATTTTTTGCCTAGTAGATAATGACGCCATTTGGCAACCACCTGAGTAATGGCATACAACTCTCGAATATAGGCAGAAGACATAGCCAACTTCGGATTTAGCTTCTTGCTAAAGTAGGCTAAAGGGTGCCCATTCTGGGATTGGACAGCACCTATCCCGGTGTTAGATGCATCGGTCTCAACAGTAAACCTCTGAGAAAAATCCGGAAGGGATAGCACAGGTGTGTGAGTCATGGTTGTCTTCAATTTGTCAAATGCCATGTCCGCTTCAGCACCCCAATGAAAATTATTTTTCTTCAGCAATTCAGTGAGTGGATGAGCTAGTTGGGCATAGGCCAAAACAAATTTTCGATAATAGCCTGTTAACCCAAGGAAACCCCTCAATTGCTTAAGGGAAGTTGGCTTCGGCCAAGCTTGTATTGCCTCAATTTTAGAAGAGTCAACCTTGATTCCCATAGAGCACACAACATGTCCCAAATAATCAACCTGATTTTGACCAAAAGAACATTTAGAAGCTTTAGCATATAGATCATGAGTACGTAGGACAGCAAGAGTAGTTTTGAGATGCTCCAAATAATCCGCCCATGTACGGCTGTAGATGAGAATGTCATCAAAGAAAACTGCAATGAATTTTCGTAGGTAAGGTTGAAAAATCCGATTCATGGTAGCTTGGAATGTAGAAGGGGCATTAGTAAGGCCGAATAGAATTACCACAAACTCATAGTGACCCAAATGAGTTTGAAAGGCTGTGATGTGCACTGAATTTTCATTCATTCTGATTTGGTGGTAGCCCGACCGCAGATCAATCTTAGAAAAATATTCGGCACCAAAGAGTTCATCAAGTATCTCTTCTATAGTTGGTATAGGAAATTTTTCCTTAACCGTAATTGCGTTGAGAGCCCTATAATCAACGCAAAAGTGCCAACCACCATCCTTCTTTCTTACCAAAAGCACCAAGCTAGAAAATGCACTATGGCTTTCTCTAATCACACCAGTTTCAAGCATTTCCACGATCAAACGCTCCATCTCATCTTTCTGAAATTAAGGATACTTGTAGGGTCGTACCTTAACCGGCTGGGCACCCGGTATGAGCTCAATTTTATGGTCAATCTTCCTAGTGGGAGGGAGCTATGTAGGTTCCTCAAAAACCTGTTGGAATTCTTCCAAAAGCTGCTAAATATCTACAGGGACTGTTGGTTTGCTGTTGGTCTCTCCTTCAATCATTCTCAGGTGATAGAACGTAGTAATTACCTTATTTGTCACCAATTTCTGCAGCATTCTATTACTGAGCCCTTCTGATTGCAATAGCCTTTCCCCTTGTAACTTTACCTTTAAATTATGCACTACAAACTCCATAGTCAACAACCCATAATGAATGGTGACATAACCAAGACCCATAAGCCATTGGACACCTAGAACCAAATCTGCACCTTGCAAGTCCAACACATACGTGCTGATGTTAAACTTGTAGCCTTAGAGAATCAAGGCAATTTCCTCACACTGTGCCTAACAGCCAATACTATCTCCATTTCCCACTAGTACTTGTAAAGGAGTCACATCACGCATAGGAATTGCAAGTCTCTGAGCCACACTGGTTTTAATAAAATTATGGGTACTGCCCCCATCAATAAGCACCATCAGTGGCTGGCCATTATATGTTCCCTTCAACCTGAATGTAGTGGGCTAGTACTGCCCCACCATAGCGTTAAAGCTAATCTCAGGTTGCACCGGTTCAATAATTATCGGTTGTTTTGGTCCTTCAGTAATTACCTCCTCTGCTGGTGGTTCCCTCAACAGTTCCTGCATTGCATCCTCTCCAATTAACAGATGCAGTGTGGTTTTACAGCGATGGGAAGGTGACCATTTATCCTCATAATAATAGCATAATCCTTTAGACCTCTTTAGCTTAACCTCCTCTGCTGATAAGTGTTTGTAAGGGGTGTTTGGGATGTGCTTAGGTTGTGTTTGGGTTGTGGTTGGGCTGGATGCTGCTAAGGTTGTTGTAGGATTGTGTGTGTGTTTTGTTGTTGGGATTCGGTTAGTTGGTGGAGTTGGGGTGCTGAAGTATATGGTGGTGTTTCAACTGTTAGGGTTTGTGTATGGTTTCAGGCTTTTAATTGAGTATGTAGGGTTCGCAGCATGCTTTTGTTCATGCAATTTGGCTAAGGCTACCGCGGTATCATACTCTTGAGGTTTAGCTATCATCAACTCGTATTTGAGATACTTCTGCAAGCCAGCAATAAACATGGATACCAACTAATCCTCACTCAACCCAATCACTTGGGTTGATAATTCCTCAAACTGGGTATGATATTCTGCCGTAGAATCAGTTTGTTTTAGCTCCTTAAGAGCTGCCTTTGGGTCATAGAAATAATTCTGGCCAAAACGAATTAACAATGAATTCAAGAATGAGTCACAAGTATGTCAAATATCATTTTTTACTAACCAACGATACCAGGAATAGGCAGGACCAGTTAAATGGAAAGAAAGCATCATGATTCTCATCTCCTCAGGCACACTAAACCATTCAAAATATTCTTGCACCTTGAAAACCCACTCCTCAACCCTTTCACCATAAAAAATAGGTAGTTCAACACGCATACCTCTATTTCCCGAGTGGAAGTGATTAGAATGATGATGATGATGCTTGTTGTTGTTCTCAACGTCAGAATTAGAGTCCTATTCTCTAATTATTTTCTTTTTCTTCTTGGAATCCGCTAACATTCCTTTGATTTGTTTCAGGAATTCTTCCATGGAATGTAAGCGGTCATTAGTGTCCGAGACCTTGCTGTTAATCTCAATCTGACCCCACTGTAAGACTACAATTTCTGCTTGGAATTGTCGGAGTTCATCGGTATCCACCATCTCTCAACGAGAGCACCAATGATAGATTAGAAAATGTGCAATAGGATTTGTAATGAATTTGTATAATGGAAAGAAAGTATAATGAATTAGTGTTGTATTACTAGTGAATAGCATGAATGAAAAGGAGTACGAACACAAACGTTTCCCTACTTTGAGTGAGGGTTATACTCCAGAGCCAATTCTCTAATGACCAAATGATAATTCTCTACTCTCTCCTGATGCTACTTTTATCCCATATCAATAATTCTCATACTCAAACGTAACTAACTTTGCCACGTAGGCATTCCAGAAGCAATTTGTTACATCACATAATCTTGGTGCCAAGTCGGGCGTTTCTTTCTTCTAGGACCCAACATCTCTGGCCCATGACTCTCTTCTTTTTCATCTTCAATTGGTTCCTCTTCAGCTGGGCCTTGTTGGTTTGGATTTGGGTTTGCATCAGTATGACTACTAGTTGACGATAATCTTACACCTAAAGTTAAAGGGCAAAAATAATAAGAGTTTAAATAGGAGAGAAGATTACAAATTTACGATAGGAAAAGTATAAGTAGACAATAAAAATATTAAACAATATGAACAATGGATATATCGGATGTTTAATTCACTAGGTGTTCGGATGTTCAATTCACTAAGTGTGCAAATGGTTATTCTAATATTAAGATTTAGGTGAGTAATTTGGAATGTAGTGTGTTTTACTTGAATTGAGCCAATTTTAAAATTCTTGTTCATATTGTTCAAGAAAATCATTAATTACCTAACATAACCATATATAATGGACAAAAAGAATTGTAGACAACAAGAAGCAGAACATTCTCAACTTGTATAATATTAGTTTCCCTTATTGCCTTTGTGACAAAATCTTCCAAACAGTCGTAATAGCAATGTTGTTGAAACTCAATTAGAAAACAAAGCTGTCTTATTACTTTCCTCTTCTCTCTAAGCACAACCAACTCTTCATCCTTTTCTTCATTTCACACTCTTTTCCAATCTTCCCACTTTCTTTTCAAGCTTGCAAACTACTCGTTAGGTTCAATTTTCCTCCTCCTTTGTTTACTGTTGCTTCTAAGTTCCACACATTTAACCTCAAACATGATACCTCCTATGATTGCACATAATAAGTGCATAATCTGCCAAACCAGGTAAAAGCAAATTTGTTTTTTTATATTCACATTTGTGGGCCTTAGATATAGCAGTAAATGTTCTAAGGACGTTACTGAACTAAGTTATAGTCATAATAATTGTACCCAACAGTTTTGGGTTTAACAATAACCCATCCATAATCACATGTGAGCATAGAAGGTTGAGTTAGTTATGGTAGTTATGATTGTTATAGGAAATTAAATTAGTTATTATTGTTATTATTTTTATATCAGTTAGCAAGTCAATCTGTTATTGGTTAGTGCTGTGTAGTTGTTCTCTTCATCATCAGTATTTTTCAGCCTTTGTAACAAGTAAACTAACTTCATTTCAATATAACATTCATTAACGTTCAATTCATCAATTCTATAGTGACAGTATATCTTATGTTCTGAATTTTCAAAGATAAAAAAATGACTTAGTTGTTGCAGCTCTTATTTATATACGAAAATCTAATCTCGCACTCGCCAGAAGACAATTTTTGCTTCTTCTTCCCTGGTAAGCAGCTTCTAAGGTCTTAAGATTAGTTGTCTGAGTTTCTTCAGGAAAAAATAGTTGATGAATTATTCATTTCTACCAAATCAACATAGTTGGTGTAGAAAATCATGATCTAAGGCGTCTAAACATCCATGAATCAGAGAGTTAGCAATGAATGGAGTGGATTGATTAACTTCTCATAACAGCAAATGAGAAAATTCAGAATTACTAAAGTGAAGATAGTTTACAAGGCTTAAATAACCGTCCTAACCAACTTTACTTGTTCTGGAAGCTTCTAACTACTACTCCAAATTGCTAACAGAATTAAGAACTAACTAACATAATTAGTTATGATGAACAGTCTAACTAACTAATGCTAATTACTAACTATGGCTACTGCTAACAATCCAAGCTTGTTAAGATAGTAGAAAATGGTCCTGGTGGTAGAGACTTGGTGAAAAAATCGGCAGGTCTTTGGAAAAATCTGGCATTAAGTGAATCACGCCTGAGAGTAGCTTCTCCCCTACAGTATGACAGTCCACTTCAATATGTTTGGTTCATTCATGGAATATGAGATTATTGTCTATATGGATTGCTGACTGATTGTCACAGAAAATGGTGATAGGCTTTTGCAAGGAAAAGCCAATGAATGACATGAAAAATGAGAGCCATCTAGCTTCACAAGTAGCAAAGGCAAGTGCCCTATATTCTACCTGTGTGGAAGATCACAGTCGTCTGTTTCTTGCTCTTCCAACTAATGAAGGAGTCACCAAGTATGAAATAATAGTCTGAAATCAAGCATTTGGTATTGGCACACGTAGCTCAATCAACATGAACGAAACCTGAAATGTGCAGGTTGGAGGAAAAAGAGAAGAAGAGACCTATGGTGGGTTGACTTTTGATGTATCTTAGAAACTGACTCAAGCGACCCACAACATAAGAAATATCAGTTCAGGTATTTGTGAGATAGAGGAGGGGTCCTATGAGTCGCCTATAGAGGGAGCAGTCTTCTAAGGGAGTGCCAGATTCCTTTGTCAGCTTTTGAGTGTAGTCAATTAGGGTGGAGAGTGGCTTGCAGTCTAAGTATCCAAAATTCTTAAGCAAGTCAATAGCATACTTCTTTTGGTAAATGTGAATCCCAACCTTGGATCGTACCACTTCCATACCCAAAAGGTATTTCAAATTTCCAAGGTCTTTGATCTTAAATTTGTCATCCAGAATCTGTTGAATTGAGTTGATTTCTTCAATGTCATCACCAGTGAGCACAAGGTCATATACATACACAAGTATGGCACTGAAGCCTTTATCCGTTTGTTTGATAAATAAAGAGTGGTTATCAACACACTGCTTGTAACCAGCTTCAACTAGCGTTTGAGATAACTTGATGTTCCATTGTCTACTAACTTACTTTAATCCATAGATGAATTTTTGCAATTTGCAAACAAGGCCTGACTTGTGAGTTGCTAAACCCGGTGGAACCTTCATTTAAACTTCTTTATCCAAGTTGCCATGTAAAAATGTAGTATTTACATCTAATTGTTTGAGATGCCAAATTTTGGCTGCTGCAATTGCTAATATTAGCCTCATGATTGTTATTTTGACCACGGGACTGAAGATATCACCATAATCAACACCTTGGACTTGTGTAAAGTCCTTTGCCACCAAACATGCCTTATATATATATATTCTCTATAGACCTGTCTGGATTAAATTTGACTCAAACAATCCCCTTACAATCCAGAGTCTTTTTGATGGTTGAATTATATTGCTGTTGCTTCTGCCTTAAATTGGGAGGATAACCATGCTTTTTGTAGCAGGTTTCTTCAGCGTGTCCTTACTTGCCACAAAAGGTGCACATCATGTGAGCTCCTTTTCCATGACTTCCTTGTGGACTTGTGGTGAGGTTCTTCCTCTACGTTCACCGCACCATGTAAAAAATCATGATCTGAACATCCATGAATAAGAGAGTTAGCAATGAATGGAGTGGATCAAAGAGTTTGATTAACTTCTCATAACACCAGATGAGAAAATTTTAAATTACTAAAGTGAAGATAGTTTACAAGACTTAAATAACTGTCCTAACCAACTTTACTTGTTCTGGAAACTTCTAACTACTTCTCCTAATTGCTAATAGAAGAACTGACTAATAGAATTAGTTATGATAAGCTGTCTAACTAACTAATGGTAATTACCAACTATGGCTACTGTTGTACATGAGAAATGACCTAGGTTATCGATGGAATTAATATGAAATATACTTTAAGGTTTTTTATAACTAGAATGACAAATATAACATTGACAAAAATAAAGTATAAACTTGGCAGAACCATCTTCGGTAGTAACTTGTCTTCACTTCTTGAGTTTTCTGGGCAGCATAGACTAGACTAAGGCAACATCACCCAATTTCCAAGCTTTCATATTATTATTTTAAAAGGTCATAATCTCTTGTTCAAAAAACCTCAACCATTTAACTAAGATAGAATGTATGAATAATAGAAATTAACGACGAACTCAAAAAATTTTGACAATAGAAACAATATATATAACATAATAATAATAATTTTTATAATAAAAATTAATATTTATTTATTAAATTAAAAATAACATATAAAAATTTACTCATATTTATTAAATTTTAATAACATATAAAAATTTACTCATATTTATTAAATTTTAATAACATATAAAAATTTACTCATATTTATTAAATTTTAATAACATATAAAAATTTACTCATATTTATTAAATTTTAATAACATATAAAAATTTACTCATATTTATTAAATTTTAATAACATATAAAAATTTACTCATATTTATTAAATTTTAATAACATATAAAAATTTACTCATATTTATTAAATTTTAATAACATATAAAAATTTACTCATATTTATTAAATTTTAATAACATATAAAAATTTACTCATATTTATTAAATTTTAATAACATATAAAAATTTACTCATATTTATTAAATTTTAATAACATATAAAAATTTACTCATATTTATTAAATTTTAATAACATATAAAAATTTACTCATATTTATTAAATTTTAATAACATATAAAAATTTACTCATATTTATTAAATTTTAATAACATATAAAAATTTACTCATATTTATTAAATTTTAATAACATATAAAAATTTACTCATATTTATTAAATTTTAATAACATATAAAAATTTACTCATATTTATTAAATTTTAATAACATATAAAAATTTACTCATATTTATTAAATTTTAATAACATATAAAAATTTACTCATATTTATTAAATTTTAATAACATATAAAAATTTACTCATATTTATTAAATTTTAATAACATATAAAAATTTACTCATATTTATTAAATTTTAATAACATATAAAAATTTACTCATATTTATTAAATTTTAATAACATATAAAAATTTACTCATATTTATTAAATTTTAATAACATATAAAAATTTACTCATATTTATTAAATTTTAATAACATATAAAAATTTACTCATATTTATTAAATTTTAATAACATATAAAAATTTACTCATATTTATTAAATTTTAATAACATATAAAAATTTACTCATATTTATTAAATTTTAATAACATATAAAAATTTACTCATATTTATTAAATTTTAATAACATATAAAAATTTACTCATATTTATTAAATTTTAATAACATATAAAAATTTACTCATATTTATTAAATTTTAATAACATATAAAAATTTACTCATATTTATTAAATTTTAATAACATATAAAAATTTACTCATATTTATTAAATTTTAATAACATATAAAAATTTACTCATATTTATTAAATTTTAATAACATATAAAAATTTACTCATATTTATTAAATTTTAATAACATATAAAAATTTACTCATATTTATTAAATTTTAATAACATATAAAAATTTACTCATATTTATTAAATTTTAATAACATATAAAAATTTACTCATATTTATTAAATTTTAATAACATATAAAAATTTACTCATATTTATTAAATTTTAATAACATATAAAAATTTACTCATATTTATTAAATTTTAATAACATATAAAAATTTACTCATATTTATTAAATTTTAATAACATATAAAAATTTACTCATATTTATTAAATTTTAATAACATATAAAAATTTACTCATATTTATTAAATTTTAATAACATATAAAAATTTACTCATATTTATTAAATTTTAATAACATATAAAAATTTACTCATATTTATTAAATTTTAATAACATATAAAAATTTACTCATATTTATTAAATTTTAATAACATATAAAAATTTACTCATATTTATTAAATTTTAATAACATATAAAAATTTACTCATATTTATTAAATTTTAATAACATATAAAAATTTACTCATATTTATTAAATTTTAATAACATATAAAAATTTACTCATATTTATTAAATTTTAATAACATCTAAAAATTTAATAACTTTTTGAATACTCTTTTTATAATAAAAATTAATATTTATTTATTAAATTAAAAATAACATATAAAATAACATATTTTAGTACTCTTGTTAAGTATTCTCAATAAGTTTAATGTAAGGTGACATTCATAATGAGATTTTTTAATAATTTATAGAAAATATTTATAATTATTATTTTTTTTAATTTATTATTTGAAGATTGTAGAAGACTTAGAGAAGGAGAGTTGAATCTATGGCCTTCTTTTGCTTTAATGAAATAACTCTTTAATTACAAACTTTCAATCTGAATCTGTTTGAACTTAGCAGTGAAAAATTTATGAGACAATTTCGTTTTGTCTCATGAATGTCAGAAAACAGAATAGAGAAGGGAAGAGAGAAGCTGACACCATCATGTATCCTGGTTCAGTTGCCTTGTGTAATGCAACCTACATCCAGTCTCTTCCACAACAGTGGTGGAATTTCTACTATAGTTAAAATATTACATACACAAATTCCAAAGGATTGACATAATCCTTTCCCTCTCAAGTTCTAACCTAACTTGACTTAGTTATGCTAATACCTAACTCTTCACTCTAAGTGCTAACCCAACTTAGAAAGGGGTACCTCACTGGTACAAGAAACAAGACATTTGACACAACTTAAAGAAATCTGAAATTTCTCTAGACTTTTCTCTTAAGTGTATCACTCAACCTTTTGTCACTCTTTGCTTTTTCTTGAATTCTCTCATTCAGTCTTTTACCACTCTAGAAATGACAGAAAGATATATATTAAAAGAAAATTACAATATGTAAAACTTGAAGGAGATTGATGCTTCAACAGTCTCTTTTGCTATGAGTTGAACTGGGTTGAGCAAACACGAATCAAGTTCTTCATCTTGGCGGAATGCTTCTTTCTTTAGATAGCACTGTCCAAAACGTTGAACCTTCTCAGGAAACTCTCAATGAAACTCTAACTCTAGTTCTTTCTCCTTGTCTTCAGAAGGAAAAAACATTTTCTTTTTGTGTATCTCCTTCCATGTTGCTGAGTTGCTTTCTTCCAAGTCAACTCCTCGAGCTGTGTGCTACCAACTTATCATTTCACTATTTTCAATTAATCATTAAATTAGGAACTTTGAATTTGAGCCTTTTTGCTTGACCGAGGGCCTCAGAGAAGCAATGAAAAAGTTGTTTAATGGTAAACCCAGATCTGAACCCTTGAGCTACAGTTTTGTCTCCAAAAAATAATTTTGGTCTTTGATTTACAGCAGTGATTATCAGAAATCACTTTCTCCATTTATCCCAAATTGGAGTAGTAGAGAGTTGGAGAAGGAGTGAAGAAAGTAAAATACATGCAAATGGAAATAAATCACCTTTAACTTCTGACTTAGCTTGAAATGGTTTGGTTTGGGTGATTAGACCTTTGCCTTTTGGATTAAGCTTTCTCTTTCTTTCTTCTATGGTGAAATGAGCAAGGAACGAAGCTATCTCTCTCCTTTCTCTGAGTTTGACCGAGGAAAAAAAGTGAACGTTGGCTTTGGATAGTACCATCTTGGAGGAATCAACTTGGGTAAGCAACTCGGGCTTGGGTTGGCTTATTTCTATTTAGCCCGTTTGATTTCTTTGCTTACTTTCAATGGGCTTTGTTGGTTGTAGATCTACTGGAAAGAATTGTTTTTTTTCTTCTAAATTGGGCTGCTGATTCTTTGGCCTGCAACACTTAACCAAACACAATCAAAACTAATTGGGTGATTTACCCAACAAAATCATGTTTGTCAGCATCAAATTAAACTTTGTTAATTTCTTAACTCAACAATCTTCCCCTTGATGACAAACATAATTATAACATTGATTAAAGGAATTGAATTTGAATATAGTTAAAGAACTTCCCTTTGAGTGATGTTACTTGCTTTTGTGTTGCTCCCCCTTTCCTTTTCAAAAGTTGCTCCCCCTAGATTTATGCTCTTCTCTTCTTTCCTGTTTGCATATTCTCATAGAAAACACAATAATGGACTATATACAATATGTTATCCATGGATGAATCAATCAGCAAGGTTTTCAAACAGTTTATCATTTAATGAAGCTGAATCAAGGGAGTGTGCAAACACCTAAATGTGCATCCCAAAACTGAATAAACCATATCAGCAATAATGCTAATATTCAGTTCAAAACTGCTCAATCTTAAACAAAACAGAGCATCACGACTAATAATGGTAAAACATCAACAGATCATGTAAGGCAAATTCACATTCACATGCCAAACAAAACACAGCAGCAACAAAAGTTCACAAAAGTTCAACATTTTTCATATGCTACTACTCCCCCTTTTTCTCATCAAGCGTAGAATAAAAATGAACTAAAAACCTACAACAAATGTTAGTTGAAAGTCCAAAACAAGTAAGTAACTAAAATGAAGTGCATCAGTTGTTAAGAGTATTACAGTCATCCGAAATAGACATAGAATAGTTCAAAAGTAAACAACAATAGTTTTAAGAGACAAAAGTGAACAAAAGGCTGCAGCAACATGAGACAAATTCAGGCATCCGAACCATCCTCATCAGAATCAGCATCTTCTTCAGAATCAGTGGCAGCATTGTCATCCTCTTGGAGATTATCAATAAATTTCAAGAAAATGACCACTCTATCTCTAGATTTCCTGAGGAAGTTCACATGCTTGGTGGCTAGTTTCCTTTGCTCCTTACTTATAGCAATCAGATGGTTTAACTGAGAGACAAACTCTTGCACCACATCTTTAACAACCTCATATAAAGCAGATTTGTGTCCAATGGAGGCTGAAGTACCCGTGGTAGAAGGAGAAGGAGTGTCTTCTGATTCATAGTCATCATCATCATCATCATCATCATCATCATCAAAAACCACCCTTTCAGAACGAGTGGATCCCTTTTTCTGCTATTTCACTAAACCACCTCCTTTTAGATAAGAGTGTCTATTTTCATATGACTCATTTGACAAGTCAACACCAAAATGTTCAAAAATACAGGTTAAGAACAAGCCATAAGGAAGAGCTTTATCCTTCTTCTCACTTCTAACACAATCAAACATATATCTTACCATTAAATATGCAAAAGAGATTTCTATTTTGTGAGAATAGCATACAAAACTAGAGTATCCGTGTAAGACACCCTTTGATATAAGCCACTCCGAGAAAGGATGATATGGTTCACTATGCGGTGCAACTGAGCACGAGTGTAATCTAAGACTTTGTGAGTTGGAGTGATGCCATCAATCAAAAAAATATGTTTACATATATAGGCCAGAGTATCATTGAAAGAGAGACCTACCCCTTCATCCCACTTATCAGATTTATAGGCACATGTACCAACATTAGTGTATTTCAGAGAATCACTGATGGTTTCATTATTCAGAATTATGTCACGGCCTTTTACATAGGAATGAATGCTCCCCTCATGGTAAGTCATGTTTGCATAAATTTTTTTGACTAAAACTGAGTAAACTGATTTTTTTATTTTAAAAATATAGTTCCAGTCAAGAAAAATAAGATTATCAACAAACTCAAAACCTTTCTTTTTCAAATTTGGTAAATCAACCAAAAAGGTGGGACATAAGGTACGGTGAGCAATGACACCCTCATAGAAATCATTATTCATGGCAGATCAAAAACGGTGAGGATTGTAGTTTGAGTGGGAGGTCATGAAGTGAGCTTTGTGTGCAAAAGAGTCTATGGAAGACTCTTTAACAGATTTGAGAAGGATTCGAGTTTTACCTCTTTGAGGACGAGAAAGAGCAGACCTAAGTTTAGGTCCAGTGGGTTCAGACGCAGGTTCCTCTGCAGTAGAACGCTTCCCTTTCGAAGTGCTTGGCTTGGAAGGAGCGCTGGAAGGAGCGGTTAGCTTGAAAGGGGGAGGAGACCTTGAAGGGTTCTTAATGCGAACCATGGGATCTGTGCAAGGAGGAGAGGTAGGAAGAGAAGGTGAAGGTGTAAAGGTTTGATCTTGGGAGCGTGTAGAGGGTTTTGATTTCGTTGGAAGCTTGAGAACCTTTTCACGAGGAGGCTTTTGTAGAATGGTTTTCTTCGTCATTGGTTGAACCTTGGTTTTGAACGAGGAGCAGTAAAGGTAGTGGGAAGTAACCGAAGAGGTGGAGGAAGGAGTTATGAAGGGAGAAGCTAGAAGGTTGGTAACCGCACCAAAAAAAAGGTTTCTTGAAACATGCAACTGCATCACCTATGACTTGACCTTGAAAAGACTTGACATCATAAAAAAGTTATTTGATTTGAGAAAAATAAATATTTTAAAAGAATAAAAAATTATTTAAATAAAACTTTTTCACTAAAGACAAAATACACAAAATCACAAGAATTTAAGGAAACACATTGGACCATCACATGTAACACTCATTGGCCCCAGAGATGGTTGTGTTTAAGGAAACATATTGGACCACTCAGAGTCTGAACTTTAGGGTTGGCCCAGATGATTCAGCACATGTATTAGAGCCCAGAAATTTAAGTTCAGAGAGATAATTCTTCATTTACCCAGAATGGTCTCATCCCAACCCGTGAGACAAAAACTTCAACAAACACATCAGCAATGCACAAACAATGAATCATGACTTAAAATTTCTAGATTAGTCCTAAGCTTGCAAAATCTGTCTTCAGCTAGAGGTTTGGTAAAAATATCTGCTAATTGATCTTCTGATTTAACAAATTGATTGCTAATATTCTCTCTTTGAACATGTTCTCTTATTGAGTGAAATCTCACCTCAATATGTTTAGTTCTAGAGTGCAAAACTGGATTTTTGGAAATATTGATGGTACTCATATTGTCACATAGCAAGGGAATATTTTTAGCATTTAATTTATAATCAGAAAATTGAGTTTGCAACCAAATAAGCTAAGAACAACAGGAAGAAGCAGCTATATATTCAGCATCTACAGTGGATAAAACCACTGTGGGCTGCTTCTTACTAAACCAAACGTTTAGGGACTTTCCAAGAAAATAGCATATGCCTGATGTACTCCTTCTATCTACTCTATCTCTAGCAAAATCTGCATCACAATAACCAACTACAGAAAAATCATCAATCTTAGGATACCATAGACCGAAATTGGATGTGCCATGAACATATCTAATGATCCTCTTAACTGCTGAAAGATGTGACTTTTTATGTTTGGATTGGAATCTAGAACACATTCTAATACTTTGCACAATGTTAGGTCTAGAGGAAGTTAAGTACATAAGAGAGCCAATCATTTCTCTATACCTAGTCTCATCTACATCTTTCTCAGTTTCACCCTTTTTTAATTTTAAATTAGGGTGCATGAGAGTTTCCATGGGTTTAGCGTTTTTCATACCAAATTTCTTAACTAGTTTCTTGGCATACTTCTCTTGATGAATGAAAATACCATTTTCAGTTTGCTTAATTTTAAGCCCTAGGAAGAAGTTAAGTTCACCCATCATACTCATGTCAAATTCATTTGTCATGAGTTTTCCAAATTTAGTACAAAGGAATTCATTTGCTTATCCAAAAATGATGTCATCAATATAAATTTGGACTAGAATGAAGAAATCATTAGAGTTCTTAATAAATAGAGTAGTGTATGTAGTGCCTTTTTGAAAACCATTTTTCAAAAGAAAAGAACTAAGTCTCTTATACCAAGCCCTAGGAGCTTGTCTTAATCCATAGAGAGCTTTGAAAAGTTTGAAAACATGGTTAGAAAATTCTTTATGTTCAAAACTAGGTGGCTGTGCCACATACACTTCTCTATCTATCATGCCATTCAAGAATGCACATTTCACATCCATTTGATACAATTTAAAACCACAATAAGCAGCATAAGCTAAAAGAAGTCTTATGGCTTCCATTCGGGCAACAGGGCAAAGGATTCATCAAAATCTATTCCCTCTTCTTGGTCGTATCCTTGTGCCACCAATCTTGCTTTATTTCTAGCAATGCTTCCATCTTCACCCAACTTGTTCCTGAATATCCACTTGGTGCCTGTCACTTTTTGTCATTTGGCTTTGGAACTAATGTCCAAACTTGATTCTTTTCAAACTCATGAAGCTCTTCCTCCATTGCCTTTACCTAGGATGGGGCATCAAGAGCTTCCATGATGTTTTGAGGCTCCATTTGAGAGAGAAAAGTAATTTTTATTTCCTCATTTGATTTTTTAGTGGAAGAACGAGTTTTGACACCTTGTGAGACATCCCTAATGATGAATTTCTGAGGATAGTTCTTGAGGAATCTCCATTCACGAGGTCTTGTGGACTTAGTAACAGGTTTGGTCACTGAGGGATTCAATGAACTGGTGGTTTCAGGATGTACACCAGATTCATGAGAGAAAACAAAATTGTCTCCTGCAAGATTTTCTTCAGTTGAAGTTTCAGATTCATTTTGTTCAGAATTTTTACTCTCATGATTTTGGCCATTTTCACCATCCTTCTGAACCTGATTACCTGCATCACAATCTTCCAAAATGCTTTGAACAAAGTTAGAGTCACAAAATTTAACATGTATGGACTCCTCAATTATTCTAGCATCTTGATGATAAACTCTATATGCTTTACTAATTGTGGAATATCTTACAAATAAACACTCATATGCCTTTAGATAAAATTTTTCCAAATTATCTTTGTTATTTAGAACAAAACATTTGCATCCAAAGATATGCAAGTAATTTAAGTTTGGTGGGTGACCCTTCCAAAGTTCATAAGGTGTTTTCTTCAAAAAGATTTTTATGACGGTTCTATTCAAAATGTGGCAAGCTGTGTTAACCCCTTCAGTCCAAAGGAATTTTGGAACATTACTCTCACAAAGCATGGCTCTTGTCATTTCTTGAATACTTCTATTTCTTCTCTCCACAACACCATTTTGTTGTGGACTTGTGGTGTCCTTGGACAAGAGAAGTTGTGTGATATTCCAAATTTTTCACAAAAGGATTCAAATAATTGGTTTTCAAATTCAATTCCATGATCACTTCTTATTGAGGTGATCTTTAAATCCTTTTCATTTTGAACTTTCTTGATAAAAATTTCAAAAGTCAAAAAGGCTTCATTTTTGTGTGCAAGAAATAAAACCCAACCAAACCTAGAGTAGTCATCCACAATTACTAAACCATAGTATTTACCACCTATTGAGTTTTTGTTGGACCAAATAAATCAATATGTAGCAATTCAAGTGGTCTTTTAGTAGAGATGTCTTCCTTTGATTTAAATGAACTTTTTGTTTGTTTTCCCATTTGACAAGCATCGCAAGTGATGTCTTTGTCAAATTTTATCAAATGAAGACCTCTTACTAATCCTTTCTTGACAAGCTTGTTTATTTGAAACATGCTAGCATGGCCCAATCTCTTGTACCATAGCCACTTTTCAGATTCTTTGGAGTGGAAACAAGCTACATTTTGATCCTTTAGTTCATCAAGTGTAAGTTCATACACATTATCACAACGCTTAGCTATAAACAATACATCATTGGTCTTTTCATCTACAACATAGCATTCCAATATTTTGAAAGTCATTAAATAGCCCAAATCACACAATTGACTTATACTCAAAAGATTATGCCTTAAACCATTAACCAAAAAGACATCATCAATGAAAGTAGATTGATTATTACCTACTTTTCCAACAGCAACAATTTTACCTTTTTCGTTATCTCCAAAGGTCACAAAACCTCCATCATACTTGTTGAGTTTGATGAAGAAAGTTAACCTTTCAGTCATGTGCCTAGAACACCCACTATCCAAGTACCACATATCTTTCTTTTTCTTGGATGCTAGGCACATCTGCATAAGATTTCAATCAACCTTCGGTATCCAAATTAATTTGGATCCTTTGAAGTTAATCCACCTTAGTTGCCCAAGTGCATTAAAGTCACAAACAACATTGTAAGTTTGGTTTCCTATTTTTCTTTTTTAATTGAAGCATTGTAAGTAAGAATGACCTATTTTCTTACAATTAAAGCAATGATTTTCTTATGCATGTTGCTAAAAGTGATTTGAGTTTTGATGCTGGAAATGATTTAGGACCTGAGTTTTTCTGGTTTTTGAAAGATGTGCATTTCTTTTGACAAAGTGATTTTTGTTGTTATTGTTCCCTTTTGCAAAAGCATTCAAACCAGAATTTTTGAAAACATATGGGCCTTTTGAAGATGAGATTCTATTTTGAAAAGATATATTTTTGAACGTAACCGCATTGGTTGAAATATAGCCCAGACCCGATTTGTTTGATATAGGTTCAGTTTTTAAAGATGATTCAGTTTCCTCAAAATAAGAATTTTCAAATTCCTCTTCATAGGTGGAAACGTGTCCCAAACCAGATTTGTTAATGAAGGATTTTATTTTTGAGGAAGAGGCCATGAATTTTATAGAGGAGTTATCAAAAACTGTATCATCTTTTGTCACATATCCTAAACCAGATTTTTCAAACAAAGGTCTTTGATTTGCAAGTAGTTTGTCCAAGTTACTAAAGCTATGAGCAAACTTTACTAAATCACTATTCAATCTTTTAATCATTTCATTTAATCTTTCGTTTTCAGTAACTAGCTCTTGAGATGGATCTACAATGTGCTTTCATTTTAGTTTTTCAAGTTCAGATTTCAAAAATCTATTTTCTTCAATAATATCCAATGTACATTCGGTTTTCTTCACTTTTTCTTTCAAAAAATCATTTTCAACTTTTAACATTTCTTTTTTAGATTTACATTTATTGTATTTGTTCAGCAATTTTTCAGAATTGAGGGTGAGATCATCAATGATAACATGTAAATCATCAATGGACAAATCATAATAATCTACCTTATCAAGTTGATCATCACCAGCTATAAAAGCAGATTTGAGCTTCGCATTCGTAGTCTTTTTCCTCATCCGAATCATTTTCAAGATCCTCCCAAGATTCCATGAGCATTCTCTTCTTTTCTTTCTTTCCTTTATCCTCCTTTTTGAGTTTCGAAAAGTTGTACTTGAGATGTCCAGCCTCCTTGCAATGGTGGCAAATCACTTTACTCATGTCCTTCTTGTACTCCTTTGATCTTGAACCTTTGTACTTGCCTTTGTTCCTCATTAGCCTTCAAAGTCTTCTAGCAAAAAACACAAGTTCATCATCTGAAAAACTATCACTAGACTCACTTTCTTTTGATTCAACTTTTGACTTAAGGGTTGTTCCCTTTTTCTTTGAGTCTTGGTTTGTGTTTGTGATTTTATATGCAATGAGTTTCCCTCTCATCTCATCATATGTTATCGGACTTAGATTATTACTTTCAGTTAGAACAGCGGACTTCGTTTCCCATTCCTTTGTGAGGCTTCTAAGGATTTTTCTCACTAGAGTTTGTTCTGAGTAAATTGTACCCATAGCATCAAGGTTGTTGATTATGATTGAGAATCTCTCAAACACTTCATCAATACTTTCTCCATCTTTCATGTTGAACGTCTTGTACTCTTTTTGCAGCATATCAATCCTCGTTTTCTTGACATGTTTAGTGCATTCGTGTGTAACCTCGAGTTTCTCCCAGATTTCTTTGGCTGTCTTACATCTAGACACCTTTTGATACTCTTCAAAGCTGATAGCACAGTGAAGAAGGTTGATGGCTTTAGCGTTCATCTCGACTTTCTTCTTGTCATCTTCATTCCATTCAGTTTCTTCGTTTGGAGTCACCACTCCATTAACACTCGTTTTTGTTGGAATTTTGGGGCCGCTTGCAACAATCATTCATATGTTGTAATCGAGTAAATACCCATAGTCGTCTCTGAGATTCATGCAAATACCCATAGTAATCCCTAAGATCCCGATTTCCCCATTGTAGTCCTCCAGATAGAGCTCCGAGCACTCAAACTGGTCCCTGGCCATATTTCAGGTGATGAGTCATCATCGGAGCACTGACGTGGCCTCGGATTGCCACGTGAGAGGGGTCCAAAACGTCGTCATTTTGGTTTGGCGCCCTTCATAGCCAAAAACGACGCCGTTAAGATGTTGCTAAAACAGTTTTCTCTCCCAACACAAACGTTTCACTTCACTTGTCTGTTCTTCTTCCACCCTCTGACTTCTTCTTCATCTCCTCATCAATGGCGTAGCCATAGGGTTGTATTTACTGGCAAGAAAATTTTGAGAGAAGAAGTAATTCGACCAGAAGTTGTTATCATTCTTCCCCTCCTTCACGAGAAGAACGAGGTTCTGACTTTGTGATCGGACTCAAGGTAACCTTCCCTTTTTTTTTACTTTGTATTTTGAATACAGTGTTGATTGATGATATGCAAGTTGTTAGTGTAGTTGAGGTTCTGTTATGTGTCCATTAAATATGAATCTCATCTTTTGTTGGGTTTCATAATCACAAGTGTTCTACTTTATAAACCAATTTTGAGAATGTTGTTCCAATTGTAGCACGCTTCTTTTTTTCTTTTTTTTTTCTTTCAGTTATTTGTGCTTTATTTTGTAAAATTAACCATCTCTGTAGTTATTCCTGAAGATTAAGAATATGCTTCTTCCTTAACAGAAGAACTTGAAATTCCTAATTTAATAAAAAAATGTGCTTTTGTGAATAGAAAATTAGAAATCATAGTTAGCTTAGATAAGATTGCTAATCACATATTTCTTCAAATGTTGTTTTGCTGAATTCATATTTTAGGGTCTTCAATTCTTCATAGTGTTGGTGATTTAATCAAGAAAGTAGCTTAGAAATTTCAGAGAGATTAAAGATGAGAAAGGTTCTGTTTTTCGGCATCTCTTGTAGAATATAGTGCTAGAACTCATGCTGAGAAGATATTGGTATCCAAAGACAAGAAACTGAAAATGGAAAGAGATGAAGTAGTTAAAATTAAGATCATCCCTCCACCTGGCTGTGGGAAGAAAATCTATGAAATTGATCCACTTTTGCTCACTCACCGTGACCATCTTGATTTTCGGTAACCTCACTTTTAAGCTTCATTTCCTTAAAGTATTTGTGGAACAACTATCTGAGCTGCTAGATCATGTAAATTTTTCAAATTACAGTTTCGGACGATACTTGAGATTGCGAGAGGATATCGACAAGCATGAAGGTGGCCTAGATCCATTTTCTCGCGGCCATGAAAATTTTGGCTTTAGGCAGAGGTATCTAACTTCTTGCTCAGAAAGCTGCTATAAACTTATCTACAATTTATTAATACCAACTTATTTATCAATATTACTACTATTTTTTGTAGTGTCACAAGAATTACTTATAGAGAATGGGCACCAGGAGCTAAGGTATATATGCTTTCATATTATATTCTTAACTCTTATTATTAAAATTGGTTTCTTTTCTTATGCTGAAATTCAATTTAAGGGGTTGTATTATTAAAAAATCTGTTTTGGATGTTCATCTAAAGTTCAACAAAAATCTTGTTTTCGATGTAGAAATATAGCTTGACATGTGTCTTAAAAATGATTAGATATTTTCTCAGTCAGCAGCATTAATTGGAGACTTCAACAATTGGAATCCAAATGCCGCTGTAATGACTCCGGTATGTTTTGGTTAATGTATGCAAATGATTGTGCTAGTTGGAGCATGTAATCATCTTCAGTTAATATATCCAAACAGAATGAATTTGGTGTGTGGGAGATCTTCTTGCCAAACAATGCAGATGGTTCGCCACCAATTCCTCATGGATCTCGAGTCAAGGTATGCTTATGTAGATGGTTCGCCACCAATTCCTCATCGCGAAAAAATGAACAGGAAGAAGTGTATGAAAGAAGAAGGAGAAGAGATGAACAAGACGAAGAGATGAAGTGTCTGAGAATTTGGGGATTTAGGGTTACATATAATAGGAGGGACCAATCTGGGTACAATTTGGAAATTAGCCAGCTCAGCTAGTCGTTGGGACCCCTCCAGCGTGGCAAAGCGAGTCCACGTCATTGTTCCGGTGATGAGTCATCACCAGAAATATACCCAGGGACCAGTTTGAGTGCTCGGAGCTCTATCTGGAGGACTACAATGGAAAAATCGGGATCTTAGGGATTACTATGGGTATTTGCGTGAATCTCAGGGACAACTATAGGTATTTACTCGTTGTAATCAATGGATTGGATGAAGATCCGCTTCCTCTCTTTCCAGTAGGCATAGTTCTTCCCATTGAAGAATGGAGGTCTGTTGTTTGACTGGCCTTCTGTTAGAGTGTGGACAACTGTGGTTGTGCCCAAGTTGTTCGCCATTAGACCTTTTCTCCAAGCGGTGAAGCTTGATTCTTGAGACCTTGGCTCTAGATACCAATTGAAGGTTGTAGAAGGCTTAGAGAAGGGGGTTGAATCTATGGCCTTCTTTTGAATTAATGAAATAACTCTTTAATTACAAACTTTCAATTTGAATCTGTTTGAACTCAGAAGCAAAAAATTTATGAGATAATTTCGTTTTGTCTCATAAATGTCAAAAAATAAAACAGAGAAGGGAAGAGAGAAGCTGACACCATCATATATCCTGGTTCAGTTGCCTTGTGCAATGCAACCTACATCCAGTCTCCACCACAACAGTGGTGGAATTTCCACTATAGTTAAAGTATTACATACACCAATTCCAAAGGATTGACACAATTCTTTTCCTCTCAAGTTCTAACCTAACTTGACTTGGTTATGCTAATATCTAACTCTTCACTCTAAGTGCTAACCCAACATAGAAAGGGGTACCTCACTGGTACAAGACATAAGACATTTGACACAACCTAAAGAAATCTGAAATTACTCTAGGCTTTTCTCTTAAGTGTATCACTCAGCCTTTTGTCACTCTTTGACTTTTTCTTGAATTCTCTTATTCAGTCTTTTACCACTCTAGAAATTACAGAAAGATATACATTAAAAGAAAAGTACAATCTGTAAAATTTGAAGGAGATTGATGCTTCAACAGCCTCTTTTGCTATGAGTTGAACCGGGTTGAGCAAACACTAATCAAGTTCTTCATCTTGGCGGAATGCTTCTTTCTTTAGATAGCATTGTCCAAAATGTTGAACCTTCTCATGAAGCTCTCAATAAAACTCTAACTCTAGTTCTTTCTCCTTGTCTTCAGAAGAAAGAAACATTTTCTTTTTTTGTATCTCCTTCCATGTTGCTGAGTTGCTTTCTTCCAAGTCAACTCCTCGAGCTGTGTACTACCAACTTATCATGTCACTATTTTCAATTAATTCTTAAATTAGGAACTTTGAATCTGAGCCTTTTTACTTGACCGAGAGTCTCAGAGAAGTAATGAAAAAGTTGTTCAATGGTAAACCCATATCTGAACCCTTAAGCTATAGCTTTGTCTCCAAGAAATAATTTTGGCCTTTGATTCACATCAGTGACTATCAGAAATCACTTTCTCTATTTATCCCAAATTGGAATAGCAGAGAGTTAGAGAAGGAGTGAAGAAAGTAAAATGCATGCAAACAAAAATAAATCACATTTAACTTCTGACTCAGCTTGAAATGGTTTGGTTTGGGTGATTAGACTTTTACCTTTTAGATTAAGCTTTCTCTTTCTTTCTTCTATGGTGAAATGAGCAAGGAACGAAGCTATCTCTCTCCTTTCTATGAGTCTGACCAAGGAAAAAAGTGAACCTTGGCTTTGGATAGTACCATCTTGGAGGAATCAACTTGAGTAAGCAACTCGGGCTTGGGTTGTCTTCTTTCTATTCAGCCCGTTTGATTTCTTTGCTTAGTTTCAATGGGCTTTGTTGGTTGTAGATCCACTAAAAGGACTTGTTTTTTTTTTTCCTTCCAAATTGGGCTGCTGATTCTTTAGCCTGCAACACTTAACCAAACACAATCAAAACTAATTGGGTGATTCATCCAACAAAATAATATTTGTCATCATCAAATTAAACTTAGTTAATTTCTTAACTCAACAATATTGAATGTATTCTTTACTGTATCCATTATGGGTATTATTAAATGTAATCTTTATTATACTCTTTATTGTATTCATTATAGGTATTCAATAAAGATAGTAGACTATGGGTAAAATTGGGTATATTTTGAATTGGTGAAATTCGAATTAGTGAGGTATTCACGTGCATGCATAGTTTGATTCAGCATCATTTGAATTAGTAGTACATTCCGTCCATGCATAATTCGAATTGCTCTCCTTCGATTTACAATTTCTCTAGTAATTCGAATTGTACTGCTTCGAATTAGTATTGGATTTTATAATTCAAATGAGTCGCATTCGAATTACATAAAAAAGTTCACTTGATAGATCCATGTAACATTTTTCGTTTTGATAGATATGTGTAATATTGGCCTCCAATTGGTTTATATATGCATTTTGCTCTAAAAATTAGTTATTAAATTATTTATTAATTATTATGTATTTATGTATAAATATATGTTGTTTAACTCCATTTCAATGTGTATTTTATATTTTAATATGTATTATACACAGATGATTATATTTTATATACATATAAGTTATTATAAAATATGATTAGTCTTTAAAATATCTAATTTATAAATTAAACACTAA